>NC_092507.1:57141613-57466404 GCF_047511675.1 Marmota flaviventris
ACCTTAAGATCCTTGGATCCTTTTGTTTTGTTTAAGTGCATTTACAATGATCTTATTTTTAATTTTTTTTTTGCTGCAGGTGTCTTAATTTATGTAACTTGTTTCCTGCATAATTTTTTTTCCAGATGAATTTCTGGGAACAAGAGATCTTTTAATGTTTTGAAGGATATGAACAATGTATTGCTCACTGAAGGCATTTCTTGATAACCTTTCAAAAGAATTGTACCAATCTATGATACCACCTACAATGTATAATTGCTGCATTCTATTACAAGCTCTCTAGCTCTGAAGAATTTTAAAATATTTAATTTTGGGTGATTTAATAATTATAAATAATTTATCTTGTTTCAATCTGAATTCTTTTTGCTCACTAACAAAGTTAAAAATGGTATTATATTGGGGGAGCAAAGAATAATTTCAAAGACTTCATATCAATAGAGATATTGGAGAAATTTACATATTATAGCAATACATGCATCCATTTCCTCTGTTGTTTATGGTATTTTTTTTCTCATATTTTCAGAATTTTGCATAATACCCAAGATGTATAATATACTTAGTAAATGTTTATTAAATTGACTACTATTTCTGCTTTCATTTGCCAATGACTATAGACAAAATCTTTCAATATCATTTCAGAAGCTTTAATTGCTCATGGTACAAAATATGGCTTATCTGTTTGAATTGCTTACCACATGTCCAATATCTTTTTCTCCTGAATGCCTTTTTCTGATGTATTCTGCCATAATGAGAAACAATGGATTTATCGGTTGTGCATTTGTTATATAGATTTTTACTGGTATGTTTGTTTGGTTTTTTTTTTTTTTTTTTTTTTGTAGTAAACTGGCAAGGAGGAAACAGCTGTATCCCTGGACTTGAGCAGGCACGTAATGACACAGTTATGAAAAATGAGAACATTACTCAAGGCTGCCAGATAAAGCATGTCAGACAGCGATTTTGATTGGAAAACAGTCAGTTTTGCTCAACCATCACTCTATAAACTCCTATCTTTCTGTAAGCAAAGATAATGTAGATAACTTGTCATCAGAAGTGTGGATCGGAGCTGTTTTTCCAGAGGTGGCAATCAATTTGCAATGATGTAGTTAGTATACAATTTCTGGACAACTTGAAACCATAGCAAAGCAGTTTATTATTACTAATAATATTTTCAAGAAAAGAAATTTTTCACAATAAAATACACAATATCCTTTAAAATTCTTTATAAATTTAAAATTACTTAGAAACATTAAATGTACTATATGCCTCTTGATTTTTTCTTATAAAACCATTATATTTGCTATATTAAATTTATAAGTATGGTTTACTCAAACAATAATTACAAATGTACTATTTTAATTTGCTTATTTTTTTAAGTATAAAGCCATAAGCTACTTAACATTAAGGATTCTAATATCTTCTGAGGAATTAGCAGGCTAAAATTTCCTAAAGAAAAAACTATGTTTGCTAAATAAAAATTAAAATAAATATGTACTTTAGATCTATTCTCTCCTATAAAAAATAAACAGAAAAGCACTCATTTGTTAGTTGACCTCAAGAAATATAAAAAAAGAAAATCTTCCTTTAACTCTTAGAATAAAATTTTATTTATTTGATTTTATTTCAGTTTGGAAAAAAAAAAGTAAATATGTTCCATTCTCATTCCTCCAATGAATAAATCCCCTTTCCATCATCTCTCATAAAGAGTGATGTACAGCTGGGATTTCATGAATGATGAAAGACATTCATTTCAGGAAATATTCAGGGAAGCTAATGTTGCTTAACAACTCCTCCTTTTGTCAAGGTAAAGACAATAAAAATAGCAACAAAGAAGACCTAAGTTTTAGAAATATTTCCCAATAGGTTATTTTACTAGCTCCTCTGAACACCCCCCCAAAAATAGGAAAGATATAATCTCAAGATAAGGACAAGTTTTCACTGAATATATTTAACTTTGTAGGAAAGTAATTTTTGTTTCTATGTTTTATATTTTTCACTTTTATGTCTTTATTGAATAATATTTCTAGAACTAAGTGTGAATTACAGGGTACATTCACTTTACCTCAATGAAACAAAAATCATTTGAACATTTTTCTTAAGAAAGCTTCATCACAGACTGGAGCCAATGATCAGAGTAATATACATCTAAAGCAAACAGCTCCAAACACAAAAAAAAATCATAAAATTAATAAGTTCTAAGTCTTAGAAATATTTTTATTATTTTAAAATAAAATCCCTGTAACTTTCTCCCACATATACTCTAGATCTATCTTTTGAAACCATTTAGAATAAGTACATTCTTCTTTTCTGTAGTGCATCTCTGTGGTACAACAGTAAATGGAATAAAAAGGTTGGAAGTACATTAGTAGTTTCTAAATGATTTCATGCCACATTTTTCTATTTTCAGGTACATTTGAAACCCAAAGCTTTGAGCATATTGATATCAACTTTTCTGCAATTTAATATGCTAGTTTATTTCTTGATTTCATCTGAACACAAGCAGATAGGCGAGCTTCTGATCCTGGTGGACATTTCTAAAATAAAGAGGAGATCATCATTCAGGGATTTACACACAAAGAACAGGAGGCTCTTGGAAGAACTGCATTTCTAGATCAAAAAGTTGAAAGTTTATCCCATTTTCTAACTTTAGAAATGCTATTCCACCAGGAGTCTGCAGATATAGCATGGTTTTCTCTCCCAAGAGTACCATAGTAGCTTACTCTTTATTTAATGAAAACTGTCCTAGAGACACACATGAATCTTACTTGCTTTCAAGCCCTTGGCCCACAAATGACAGAGGCAGGAGATGGGAAGCAAACCTCGGATCAGCAGATTTCCTTTATTCTGCAGCAAAGTTTATCTATCAGGCATGGGAGAGCTCATCTTCTGGGTATAGGAATGGCCCCTGGGTTACAGAAGGAGTTCAGGTTTTATACTTTACAATGAGGGCAAATTAATCATTGGAGACTGCGGATGTGCAATTTAGAACAGTCAGGGACCTTGCTGTACAGGTTAAAATTTGAACTCAGGAAGGCAGTTGTAAAAAGTTTGAAACTCCTTGTCACTGGGAAAAGCTCACAACTTGATGCTCACTGCTTAGCTTCCTTCCTATGGGACCCATTGTTACCTAAAGCTTCACTATTTGCTTTTCTCCTTCCAGGACTCATCTGCAGTGATAATGGTAAAAGTCCAGAGCCCAACATTTCAGTATTTGCTTCAGGACCCATTGTGGTTGGGAAGGAGTAAATGTTTGCTTTTGGTGGATGCTGGGGATGAACCAGGGAAGGGTCCCTTAGGGACTATTAATATTTTGCTAATTTTCCCTCCCTCCTCCTGAGCCACACTGTCCCTCCATTTTTCTTGGGGAGCTGTCTTGTAGGAATATTATTTTCGATAATGCTTCAAAGAGTAATAAAATTTATCCTTGGTTACAGTGATGATCTACTCCTGTGTAATTTAACATTCTCCCTCTGCAAAATTCTTAGGACTCACTCTAGGGGAGTAAAAGCCAAGTAACAGTACTACAGTGCCTAACCAAAAATAATTCTAGTATCATTCTCATCTTATTTTACATGCTTCTACAAAACTTCTTGGCAAATATATTCATTGCCTGTATACTGGTGCCATCTCATTATCAGGGTAAAATGGAAGATCATCTGTATAAATGGGAGAGCCTTTCTGACCTGATCCTTGCCACCTTCTCTGCATTGTCTTTTGTCATGACTTCCTGTTCTAGTGTGTTTTTCATCACTATAACCAAAATACCTGACAAGAACAACTTAGAGGAGGAGAAATTTATTTTGGGTTCAGTCCATGTCAGCCAACGGTATAGCTCCAGGCCTGAGGTGAGGCAAAGCATCATGGTGGAAGGGCAGGCAGAGGAAAACAGCTCAGGACACAGTAACCAGGGAGCAGAGAAAGACAGCTCTGCTCACCAAAGGCAAATATAAACCACAAAGACACACACCTCCCCCCAGTGACTGATTTCCTCCAATTACATCTTACCTGCTTCAGATACTGTCTAGCTAATTCACATCAGTGGGTTAATATAATGAGTAGGTTACACCTCTCGTAATCTAATCATTTTCTCTGAAAGTTCTTGCACTGCTCACACATGAGTTTTTGGTGGACACCACTGTCACAACTGAAAACCCCAACAACATTGAACTACCAGGCCCCCAAAGCCCTACACTCACTTTTGATTGAGTGGCTTTATGTGAGCTGCTCTATCAATGCCTCATCCCAGCAACCACCTAGATTATGTGCTCTGGTATTCATAACCTTATCCAACAAGCCTCTGCTAAGGCCTGTGCACCTCTAGTTCCATTCTAGCTCAAACTACACTTGTGTTGGAGCCTTTATTTTACCCTTCTTGAAAGGAGGATCTTATTGTATACACGTGTATATGCCTGGCACTCTGCACAGTGCTTGACACATGACATAGCAATCTCTTGTATAATTTATTCTTCCTGTCCTAAAATTTGACAATTGATAAGTGTTCTCTAATATGATCTATTTACAATCAGCTATGCATACTTATAGAAAAACTGGCTAGTAGGTTGGATGAAAATCAAAAGAAACAAATCTACCTATCCCCAGTACATCAAAAAAAAGAACACATAGTCTCATTGTCAAAGTTGTTCAACCATATAGTGAAGACACCATGAACCTTTTGATATTCCTTGTCTCACTAGAAGTAATAGGTATTTCCCTTTTGGATAGTACAGTGATATTTGGTGTTTTTGTAAAGATACATCGAATTCTACTGCTAGTGACAACCATAGCACCTATGTGACCACTGTATGTAGAACAGCTGACAACTGTGAAGTCAGGATAACAATGAATTTGTCATGCTCTTTTATAGTGACAAATAGGAAACACTGCTTTATATTTTCAGCTTCCTAGTGAGTACATTTTTGTATCTTCTTTCAAATATTTCCTAGTCATCATGCCTGATGGATTGACAAGCTCAAAATCATTTTCTCATAGGGAAAATTTAGCAAGCATTGCAACCTGGTTTAAGGTAGAATAAAGTTCAAAAAAATAAAAGGGCATGGATAAAAGAAAATGCTGAGTGTATCAGAGCAGGCCCCACTTAAGTAAAAGGAAAAATATTCTCTGCAAAAGATTGTTTCACCACAAGATCACACACACATCTGTGTGTGTATGCAATAAAATGGTAAATGCTGCCAATAGAGAATTCTAAAAATACAGAAGAATATTTTTCTTAGGAATATCTTATTAATAATAACTTGTTAAACAGATATTTAATTGAAATAATCCAAACAACTTTTCTTTTAACTCTGTCTGTTGCTACTGATAGGACTGATTGATTTAGCATGTGTATGTGGTGATTATGTTTAGTCACATGCTATATTGCCATTTGCTATGGGCACAGGTGGGCTATTATATGAGATGATTATTTACCCAACATCAACTCTTTGAGTTATTGATCATTTTCATTACATTTATAACAACTGTATGGGTAGTTTTATTTGTGTTTTACAATGGAGGGAACTGTATCTCAATTAAATAGCCAAGTCAAGTTCCACATCCAGATCAAAGTGACTTCGTAGTCCCTACGTGTGTGTGTGTGTATGTGTGTGTGTGTGTGTGTATATATATATATATATATATATATATATATATATATATATATATGTATACACATTCAGAAATCCTAAAAGATAGGTACCAGACATCTATAGGTTTACAAGCTTTATATATAATCTTGATGTACACTTTAAATTATGTTCTTATTTCTTCCAACTTCTTAAATTCATAATTATTTACTGAAAACCTGTTAAAGCATTATACCAAAAACTAATCTTATTACAAGGATCTTGTAAGTAACAGAAACCCCATTTTATGATTTTCCTAATTGACATTTTTCCAGATCTGAAAAGTGGTTTTTATTGACCAGAGACTGTCTGAAAGGTGCCTTAAATATCAAAAAACTCATCAGTCCATACAAATGTCTGTTAAATATAGGCAAAGCAGTCTGAGCTGCTTTGACTTAAGCTCATCAGGAAGCAATCTTTAATTGGTGTCTGTTCTTTATACAACCCCATTGCCATATGCTGAGGCCTTTTCCTACATCAACAAACATAATTTTGGAACTTGAACAAGATTCAATGAAGTTTAAAATATTGTCTTAATGGTTTCATAATTCTGAAATGACCTTATTTTTAAAAATTATGGGTTTTTTTTTTTAGTTGTGAGAAAAATATTTCCCTACTTATGAAAAAAAAAATCACAGAATAGTGGCTTCAGGTCTGGCATTTAAGAAGTTTAGAAGTCATCACTCTATCCTAACAGCAAGTAAAAAGTTGAACAAATAAAAAGAAATCAATAATCCCCCTTATATCTTTCAGGAAAGTAAGGTCATAGGGCAAATTGCTGCTCCCAAATTGCAGAGATTGGAGGATAAGGAGAATCACAATTTACTGGAGCAGAAATTCACAAACAGAAACTTTTGCAGGCAATATTGATGGTGTAGGAAAACTTGAATTTTAATGGAGGGATGGCTAAAGACTCAGAGTGGAGAAGTCGATGAGAGTTCTAAATTCCAGAGACACCCAGTCATAAAGGAGCCTCCACACTTTTATGAGTTTTAATAGGATAGCTATCAAATCTTTACAGTGAACACCAGGGAAAGAAGAATACCCTTGTGCTTCTGGTAGGTGGAGGAGAAAAGTAATCATTTGAAATATTTCAGAGCAATCTATTCCTTTTAACTAACTGAAGTTTCAGAAGAAACTATTTTACTAAAGCCTAACCTGTTGGGGTTTGAACTGAGCCTAACCTACATGGTAAAAAGGAAGCCAGCCATGATGGTGCATGCCTATAATCCCAGCAGCTGTGGAGGCTGAGGCAAGAGGATGGCAAGGATTGCTCATCAACCTAGCAAAGCCCTAAACAATTCAGCAAGACCCTGTCTCAAAATAAAGAAGGGCCAGAGATGTGGTTCAATGATTAAGCACCCTGAGTTCAATTCCTGGTACCAAAGAAAAAGGAACAGGAAATACTCACTTCCACTTACCAGAATTCCAGGTAAGGAGAAGCAATATCTAATTGCAGGCCTCCAGCCATAGTATGCTAATGAAGAGGGGGAAAGAACTCAGAAGCACTTATAAAGTTTATAGTTCAGGGGCACCAACTCAAGAAAAGACTGAGACCTAATTATAGGACTATACAATGCATCTCCTTTCCCTATCTCTAAAGGCCTATTTACCATACTTTATTTCACCCTGTACATCATTTCCATCTTGGAACATAAAATTACAAGGCATACTAAAAAGTGACAAGATGGAATAAGCATTAGAACTAGAGTCAGATATATATAGTAGGAATGTTAGAATTATCAGTCCAGGAATTTAAAAAAAGCATAGTATACTAAGTAATTTAATAGAAAAGAAGATAAAATTCAAGAGCTGTTGGACAATATAAGGAGAGAGCTGAAAATTATAGGGAAGAATTTTAAAAAGTGGTAGACAGCAAAAGAAAATTACAACAGAAATGAAGAAATCATTTGATACGCTCATTGGCAAACTAGCTACAGCTGAGAAAAGAATCTCTGAGCTTAAGGATATGACAACAGAAACTTGTGAAACTGGAAGAAAAAAGCCTAGAAGAACAAGAATACAGTATTTAAGAACTGTGAGACAACAAACAAAGGTGTGACTTATGCAATATGAAAATGCCAACAAGTACCATTTGAAGTATTAAGAAAAACCTGAAAATTTCTACAAAATTAATATCAGACACCAAACCACAGATCCAGGAAGCTAAGAAAAAATCAAGCAGAATCAATGCAAAAACAAAGGAATAATAACCACACCAAAAGCCCTACATATGATTTTTAAACTTCAGAGAAACAAAGATAAAATAAATAAAGAAGTCAGATTGGGGTAAATCCCTAACCTTAGAGTGGAAGGATAAGAATTACATGTGACCTTTCCCAAGAAACTATGCAAGGATGAAAAGAATGGAGTGGAATATATAAAGCATTTAAGAGAATAAAATAGCAACTTAGACTTGCATACTATGAAAAATTATTCTTCTGAAGTGAATGAGAAATAAAGGTATTCTCAGACAAAAATAAATAAATAAATAAAAAAGATTTTTTTTTTTTTTGCCAGAAACCAGAAGACCTGCTTTCCCAAAATGTAAAATTTCTTCGAAAAGAAAGGAAATTATATAGGTTACAAATTTTGACCTACATTAAAATGAAAGGACGTCAGAGAAATAATATGTGAAAGTAAAATAAAATATATTTTCTGTTCTTGTTGATATAACAGACAACAGTGTTTGAAATAATAATTTCAGCAACATATTTTATAACATATAATATATGCTTATGTATATGTTTATGTTTATATGTGTATGTGTGTGTATGCTTATGCATATAAAACCCAAAAGACAGAAACAATGCCTGTCTTTTTTGTTCCTGAAAAAAACAGGAACAAAGAATAAGCACAACAAGTAGAAAACAATAACAAATATGGCATGTATCAATCCAAATATGTCAAGATCAATAATTACATTGAAGAACAAAGGTCTAAATATACCAATAAAAGACAGAAATTGTCAAACTAGATTTAGACAAGAACTAACTACATGTTGCCTATAAAAGTGGCAGTCTATACATTAAAACACATATGATTTAAAGATAAATTGGTGGAGAAATATATACCATGTTAACAATAATCAAAAGAAAGCAAGAATAGAAATCCTGATCAAAATCCCAGCAAATCATTTTGTGGATATTTAGAAACTGATTCTAAAGTTTTATATAGATAGGCAAAATACCAAAAATAACCAAGTAGATATTGAAAGAGAACAAGTCAGAGAACTTGTTGAAGTTAGCACCACATAATTTTAAGACTTATTCTAAAGCTCTTACAGTCCTCAAGACTGTGTGTTATTGGTATAGAGACAATATGTGGAAGAGAATGCAGAACCCAGAAATAGACCCACTTAAATATGGTGAAGTGATTTTTGACAAATATAATTTTTGCAATATAATGAAACAAAGAAGGTCTTCTCAACAAATAATACCAGAACAACATATTTTCCATATGCAAAAATAAAGAAAAAAATCTGGACACAGATTCCACCAAAGAAGATATACATATGGAAAGTAATTATCTGAAATAATGTTCAGCATCATATATCATTTTTGTAATTGTACACAAAAACAACAGAAGACACCTCTTCATACCTAATAGAATGGCCAAAATCTAAAACATTGACACCACCAAAGGCTTACAAAAGACAGGGAAAGGAGCAACAAGAACTCTCATTTATTAGTGATGGAAATGCTACATGGTACAACCACTTTGGAAAACAGTATAATTTTTCTTTAAAAACTCAGCATACTTCTACCATATTATCCAAAAATCATGCTCATTAATATTTACCCAAGTGAACTGAAAACGAATGTTCACACAAAAACCTGCATATAGATATTCATAGCAGCTTTATTCATAATTGTCAAAATTTGGAAGCAACCAAGATGTCCTTCGATAGGTCAAAAGATAAACTGTGGTCTATACGGTTGATGGAATATTATTTACCACCTGAAAGAAATGAGCTATGAAAAAGCATGGAAGAACCTTAAATACATGTTAAGTTTAAGTCAATCTAAAAGCCTATGTACTATATCTTCCAACCATATGACATTCTAGAAAGTAAAAACTATGTAGACATTAAGGAAGATCAGTGGTTATCAGGGGTTAACAGAGAAAGAAGAATATAGAGCGCAAAATTTTAAGGCAATGAAACTACTTTATGTATGGTAAATACATGCCACTATTTTTGTCAAAACTCATAGAATGTGAATACTAAGAGAGAAATGATGTCAATATAGGTTCATTGATTGCAACTAATGTACCACTCACTGTGTTGGGAGTTGTCAATATTTTGAAGGTGGTTTCTGTGAGAGGATAGAAACTTGCTGCTGTATTTATCTGTGAAGCTAAAAGTGATCTAAAATTAATATTATTAATTTTTAATATGCACAAGTTTTGGAATATTTTGTCAAAATACCAAAATTATTATTTAGGTGTGAAAGTAATATGTAGTAAACAATACTCATGATTTTGTAAAAATTTGGAACACATTGATCTAGTGATACTGAATTTGTTTAGATCTACATATTTACCTGAAAAAAATAAATCATTAAATAATTATTCAAAATCAACTTTTATTCTATTATTTGCTTATTTAACTTAATGATAAATGTTGACTAAGATATCTAGTATAATTTAACTTCCATAACAAAGAGAATGAACTCAAATGAATGTATTTTTGTAAACCACTTATTAGCAGTCCAAATTTTTCTCATTATACTGGTAGATCACACACTTACTGAATGATCTATAAATTTTTCCATAAATAACAATATTGAAAAATATTCTTTAGTTTCTAGTTTATCCTTTTTGTTAAAAAAGTAATCGCTTTACTATCTAATTACAGAAAATCTCCCAGAAGTCTACATGTCTTAATATTATCTGCAGAAGCAAAGGCATATCTTGTACTGATTATGAGTGTATAATGATATATATCATAGATCTACTATATTCTACAATGGTCTTTTTGCCTTTGTGAGGATCCTCAACTTCTACTTTTCTACACCGCATATACCTAGAACCTAGTCTGGGGTATGCACATATAACTAGCATGATGAGGTAGAAAGCAATCTTTCAATTCCAACAGAGCTATGAGTGTGTTTGTTATTCATCCTGTGTGTTCCTCAGAAATGTTGAAGAAACATAAGAAACACCTCTAACATTTCTTTTGACAACCCACCACATCAGAGCAGAAGAAAAGAGATACTAACATGCAGTGTGGTAAAGGTTGCTATATAGCAAATTCTTACTAAATCGTACTACCAATGCGACTTGACAGGAAGCACAGGCCAGGAGGACTGACAGAACTTTTCTTGGGGATTATTGTGAGAGTTTGAGAAGCCCTGTGAAACCTGGATGGTGTCAACTTATGTAACCACTACCTGCAGCTGATTGATGGCAGAAGAAAATAAAGCTGCTTCAAAAAAATTATTCATCTCTGTAGGAATTTCAGCATCCAAAGGGACATTCCTGTTTGGAAAAAGGATTCCAAAAGTAAAGGTGTGCAGTCAAAAAAAAGATCAAAATTCTCCAACAAAATGGGAAATCGAGGGCCACATCCAAAGTTCAAAGAGATTAAGTACATCTGAGCACACCTTGAGAGTCTGCTGGTTTGAGGCAATGGGGTGGGAAGCTGAATGGTGTCACACAAACGTACTTTGTTTTCGCTTCACTGGATTTACTCCAGGTTTCATTAAAATGGTGGATGCTGGGAGAAACTGGGGGCTTAAATCCAGAGACTCTAGGAGAAGATATGGTGATAAGACAATACTCAAGTTTCAAGATCATCTTTCCAAGAGCATAAGTATAAGGAGAAGTACCAAAGGTGAAATTTTGAGAAGAATCAGATTAATAGGAGACAATAAGCACTTCAAGTCACCAATAGGAACTCAAGGAATAGCAGCAACTCTTCTAGCTCACAAGGATGGAAAAGAGTAAGAACAGTAACAAGAAGAATATTTACCAGAGATATTGACAGGGTATAAATCTCATTTCTTCTCCATGCAGCTGAACTCACAGAGGATACTTTTTTTTTTCTTCTACATTATGACGTTACATTGTCTTTATGTTATCTTATCCTTCTCTTCCCCTTTCCTTTATTTTACTCTAGCTTCTGCATATGAAAGAAAACATTCAACCTTTGAGTTCCTGAGTTTGGCTAATTTCAGTTAGCTTGATATTCTCCATTTCTATTCATTTACTGGCAAATGTCATAACTTCATCATATTTTATGGCTGAATAGAAATCCAGTGTGTGTGTGTGTGTGTGTGTGTGTGTGTGTGTGTGTCTCACAATTTCTTAACCCATTCATCTATTTACTGGCATCTGGGTTCATTCCATCATTTAGCTATTGCAAATTGTGCTGCTATAACACTGAGGTGCCTATATCACTGTAATATGCTAATTTTAGATCTTTTAGGAAAATACCAAGGAGTGGGATAGCTGAGTTATGTGGTGCTTCCATCCCTATCATTTGAGGAATCTCTATGCTGCTTTCCAGAGTGGTTGCACTGGTCTGCAGTCCCACCAAAAATACGCAAGTGTGCCTTTTCCCCCACAATCTCACCAGCATTTATTTTTGTTTATATTCTTTTTTTATTTTGTATTGTTGGTTGTTCAAAACATTACATAGTTCTTGATATATCATATTTCACACTTTGATTCAAGTGGGTTATCAACTCCCATTTTTACCCTGTATACAGATTGCAGAATCATATCAGTTACACATCCATTGATTTACATGTTGCCATACTAGTGTCTGTTGTATTCTGCTGCCTTTCCTATCCTCTACTATCCCCCCTCCCCTCACCTCCCCTCCCCTCTTCTCTCTCTACCCCCTGTACTGTCATTCATTTCTCCCCATTGTATTATTTTTCCCTTTCCCCTCACTTCCTCTTGTATGTAATTTTGTATAACCCTGAGGGTCTCCTTCCATTTCCATGCAATTTCCCTTCTCTCTCCCTTTCCCTCCCACCTCTCATCCCTGTTTAATGTTAATCTTCTTCTCATGCTCTTCGTCCCTACTCTGTTCTTAGTTACTCTCCTTATATCAAAGAAGACATTTGGCATTTGTATTTTAGGGATTGGCTAGCTTCACTTAGCATAATCTGCTCTAATGCCATTCATTTCCCTGCAAATTCTATGATTTTGTCATTTTTTAAAGCAGAGTAATACTCCATTGTGTATAAATGCCACATTTTTTTTTATCCATTCGTCTATTGAAGGGCATCTAGGTTGGTTCCACAGTCTTGCTATTGTGAATTGTGCTGCTATGAACATGGATGTAGCAGTGTCCCTGTAGCATGCTCTTTTTAGGTCTTTAGGGAAAGACCGAGAAGGGGAATAGCTGGGTCAAATGGTGGTTCCATTCCCACCTTTCCAAGAAATCTCCATACTGCTTTCCAAATTGGCTGCACCAATTTGCAGTCCCACCAGCAATGTACAAGTGTACCCTTTTCCCCACATCCTAGCCAGCACTTGTTGTTGTTTGACTTCATAATGGCTGACAGTCTTACTGGAGTGAGATGGTATCTTAGGGTGGTTTTGATTTGCATTTCTCTGACTGCTAGAGATGGTGAGCATTTTTTCATGTACTTGTTGATTGATTGTATGTCCTCCTCTGAGAAGTGTCTGTTCAGGTCCTTGGCCCATTTGTTGATTGGGTTATTTGTTATCTTATTGTCTAATTTTTTGAGTTCTTTGTATACTCTGGATATTAGGGCTCTATTTGAAGTGTGAGGAGTAAAAATTTGTTCCCATGATGTAGGCTCCCTATTTACCTCTCTTATTGTTTCTTTTGCTGAGAAAAAACTTTTTAGTTTGAGTAAGTCCCATTTGTTGATTCTAGTTATTAACTTTTGTGCTATGGGTGTCCTATTGAGGAATTTGGAGCCCGACCCCACAGTATGTAGATCGTAGCCAACTTTTTCTTCTATCAGAAGGCGTGTCTCTGATTTGATATCAAGCTCCTTGATCCATTTTGAATTAACTTTTGTGCATGGCGAGAGAAAGGGATTCAGTTTCATTTTGTTGCATATGGATTTCCAGTTTTCCCAGCACCATTTGTTGAAGATGCTATCCTTCCTCCATTGCATGCTTTTAGCCACTTTATCAAATATAAGATAGTTGTAGTTTTGTGGATTGGTTTCTGTGTCCTCTATTCTGTACCATTGGTCCACCCGCGTGTTTTGGTACCAGTACCATGCTGTTTTTGTTACTATTGCTCTGTAGTATATTTTGAAGTCTGGTATCGCTATACCGCCTGATTCACACTTCCTGCTTAGCATTGTTTTTGCTATTCTGGGTCTTTTATTTTTCCATATGAATTTCGTGATTGTTTTCTCTATTTCTACAAGAAATGTCATTGGGATTTTGATTGGCATTGCATTAAACCTATAGAGAACTTTTGGTAATATCGCCATTTTGATGATGTTAGTTCTGCCTATCCATGAACAGGGTATATTTTTCCATCTTCTAAGATCTTCTTCTATTTCTCTCTTTAGGGTTCTGTAGATTTCATTGTATAAGTCTTTCATCTCTTTTGTTAGGTTGATTCCCAAGTATTTTTTTTTTGAGGATATTGTGAATGGAGTGGTTGTCCTCATTTCCATTTCAGAGGATTTGTCGCTGATATACAGGAATGCCTTTGATTTATGCATGTTGATTTTATATCCTGCCACTTTGCTGAATTCATTTATTAGCTCTAATAGTTTCTTTATAGACCCTTTTGGGTCTGCTAGGTATAGAATCATGTTATCTGCAAATAGTGATAATTTAAGTTCTTCTTTTCCTATTTTTATGCCTTTAATTTCTTTCGTCTGTCTAATTGCTCTGGCCAGTGTTTCGAGAACTATGTTGAACAGAAGTGGTGAGAGAGGGCATCTCTGTCTTCTTCCAGATTTTAGAGGGAATGCCTTCAATTTTTCTCCATTCAGAATGATGCTAGCCTGAGGCTTAGCATAGATTGCTTTTACAATATTGAGGTATGTTCCTGTTATCCCTAGTTTTTCTAGAGTTTTGAACATAAAGGGATGCTGTACTTTGTTGAATGCTTTTTCCGCATCTATCGAGATGATCATATGGTTCTTATTTTTAAGTCTATTGATGTGGTGAATAACATTTATTGATTTCCGTATATTGAACCAGCCTTGCATCCCAGGGATGAATCCTACTTGATCATGGTGCACAATTTTTTTGATATGTTTTTGTATCCGATTCGCCAGAATTTTATTGAGGATTTTTGCATCTAGGTTCATTAGAGATATTGGTCTGTAGTTTTCTTTCTTTGAAGTGTCTTTGTCTGGTTTAGGTATCAGGGTGATGTTGGCCTCATAGAATGAATTTGGAAGTTCTCCCTCTTTTTCTATTTCCTGAAGTAGCTTGAAAAGTATTGGTATTAGTTCTTCTTTAAAGGTTTTGTAAAACTCTGCTGTATACCCATCCGGTCCTGGGCTTTTCTTAGTTGGTAGTCTTTTGATGGTTTCTTCTATTTCCTCAATTGATATTGGTCTGTTTAGGTTGTCTAAATCCTCCTGACTCAATCTGGGCATATCATATGACTTAAGAAATTTATCGATGCCTTCATTATCTTCTAATTTATTAGAGTATAAGGATTCAAAATAATTTCTGATTATCTTCTGTATTTCTGAAGTGTCTGTTGTGATATTGCCTTTTTCATCCCGTATGTTAGTAATTTGAGTTCTCTCTCTTCTTCTCTTCATTAGCATGGCTAAGGTTCTGTCGATTTTATTTATTTTTTCAAAGAACCAACTTTTAGTTTTGTCAATTTTTTCAATTGTTTCTTTTGTTTCGATTTCATTAATTTCAGCTCTGATTTTCATCATTTCTTGCCTTCTACTTCTTTTGCTGTTGTTTTGCTCTTCTTTTTCTAGGATTTTGAGATGATGTATGAGATCATTTATTTGTTGGTTTTTTCTTTTTTTAAGGAATGAACTCCAAGCAATGAATTTTCCTCTTAGAACTGCTTTCAACATGTCCCATAGATTCCGATATGTTGTGTCTGTGTTTTCATTTATCTCTAAGAATTTTTTAATTTCCTCCTTGATGTCTTCTATAACCCATTGATCATTCAGTAACCTATTGTTCATTCTCCAAGTGATGTATGCTTTTTCCTTCCTTCTTTTATCGTTGATTTTCAGTTTCATTCCATTATGATCAGATAAGATGCATGGTATTATCTCTACTCCTTTATATTGTCTAAGAGTTGCCCTGTGACATAATATATGATCTATTTTTGAGAAGGATCCATGTGCTGCTGAGAAAAAAGTGTAACTGCTTGATGTTGGGTGGTATGCTCTATATATGTCAATTAAGTCTAGGTTATTAATTGTGTTATTGAGTTCTATAGTTTCCTTATTCAACTTTTGTTTGGAAGATCTGTCCAGTGGTGAGAGAGGTGTGTTGAAGTCTCCCATGATTATTGTATGGTGGTCTATTAGACTCTTGAACTTGAGAAGAGTTTGTTTGATGAACATAGCTGCACCATTGTTTGGGGCATATATATTTATGATTGTTATGTCTTGTTGGTGTATGGTTCCCCTGAGCAGTATGTAGTGTCCCTCTTTATCCCTTTTGATTAACTTTGGCTTGAAATCTATTTTATTTGATATGAGTATGGACACTCCTGCTTGTTTCCGAAGTCCATATGAGTGATATGATTTTTCCCAACCTTTCACCTTCAGCCTATGTATGTCTTTTCCTATCAAATGCGTCTCCTGTAGGCAGCATATTGTTGGGTCTTGTTTTGTGATCCATTCTACTAGCCTGTGTCTCTTAATTGGTGAGTTTAAGCCATTAACATTTAGGGTCATTATTGAGATATGGGTTGTTTTTCCATCCATATTTGTTTATTTATGTTACTAAACATGGTTTGTTTTCCTCTTTGATTATTTTTCTCCCCTTTACTGTCCTACCTCCCACTGTTGGTTTTCATTGTTATTTTCCATTTCCTCTTCCTGTAATGTTTTGCCGAGGATGTTTTGAAGAGATGGTTTTCTAGCTGCAAATTCTTTTAACTTTTGTTTATCGTGGAAGGTTTTAATTTCATCTTCCATCCTGAAGCTTAATTTCGCTGGAAACACAATTCTTGGTTGGAACCCATTTTCTTTCAGTGTTTGAAATATGTTATTCCAGGATCTTCTGTGTTGAAGAGTCTGTGTTGAAAGATCAGCTGTTATCCTGATTGGCTTACCCCTAAATGTAATCTGCTTCCTTTCTCTTGTAGCTTTTAAAATTCTCTCCTTATTCTGTATGTTGGGCATCTTCATTATAATATGTCTAGGTGTGGATCTCTTATGATTTTGCACATTCGGCGTCCTGTAGGCTTCTAGGATTTGGGATTCTGTCTCATTCTTCAAGTCTGGGAAGTTTTCTCGTATTATTTCATTGAATAGATTGCTCATTCCTTTGGTTTGGAGCTCTATACCTTCCTGTATCCCAATGACTCTTAAGTTTGGTCTCTTTATGTTATCCCATATTTCTTGTATGTTCTGCTCATGGTTTCTTAACAGTCTTGCTGAGCTGTCTATGTTCTTTTCAATTTGAAATACTTTGTCTTCATTGTCTGATGTTCTATCTTCTAAGTGTTCTACTCTGCTGGTAGTGTTCTCTATTGAGTTTTTAAGTTGGTTTATTGCTTCCTGCATTTCTAGGATTTCTGTTTGTTTGTTTTTTATAACCTCTATCTCCCTGTATAGTTGATCTTTTGCTTCCTGGATTTGTTTGTGTAATTCATTGTCGAAGTGATCTTTCATTGTCTGATTTTGCTGTCTAATGTCTTCCTTGAGACTCCAGATCATCTGAAGCATGTATATCCTGAATTCTTTATCTGGCATTCCATCTGCTGCAGCTGTTACCTCTTCTAAAGTTGAGTTGACCTGCATTGCTTGTGGTCCTTTCTTTCCTTGTCTTTTCATACTGCTTGTGTTTCTTTCTGCTTGGTGAAACTGTTGTGTTTTTGAAAAATTTTTCCCCCTATATATTTATATTGCTCTTGTATAGTTGAAAAGTCTCCCTTGCAGGGTTGGGCGGTGGTCTGCCTACCTTGCAGGTTGGGGCGGCAGCTCTGCTCTGCCCCTCCTCCAATTGGTGTGACGTGTCTACCACGCCCGCGGACCCCTGGACCTGTTCTGCCGGTCGGTCGCAGGTCTGCCTACCTTGCAGGCACGGGCGGTGGCTCTGCTCTGCCCCTACTCCAATTGGGGTGACGTGACTACCGCTCCGGTGGGCTGCTGGGCCTGTCCCGGGCGCGGGCGAAAGCTCTGCTCTGCCCCTACTCCAATTGGGGTGACGTGTGTACCACGCTGGCAGGCCACTGGGCCTGATCCGCCGGTCGGTTGCAGGTCTGCCTACCTTGCAGGCGTGGGCGGCGGCTCTGCTCTGCCCCTCCTCCAATTGGTGTGACTTGTCTACCACACCCATGGACCGCTGGGCCTGTTCCGGTCGCGGACGAAGGCTCTGCTCTGCTCCTACTCCAATTGGGGTGACTTGCCTATCACCCCGGCCGGCTGCTGGGCCTGTTCCACCGGTCGGTCGCAGGTCTGCGTACCTTGTGGGCATGGGCAGTGGCTCTGCTCTGTCCCTACTCCAAATGGGGTGACGTGTGTACCACTCTGGCAGGCCACTGGGCCTGTTCCGGGCACGGGCGGCGGCTCTGCTCTGCCCCTACTCCAATTGGGGTGACGTGTGTACCACGCCGGCAGGCCGCTGGGCCTGATCCGCTGGTCTGTCCCAGGTCCGCCTACCTTTCAGGCGCAGGTGGCGGCTGTGCTCTGCCCCTACTCCAATTGGGGTTACGTGACTACCACACCTGCGGGCCGCTGGGCCTGATCCGGGCGCGGGTGAAGGCTCTGCTCTGCCCCTACTCCAGTTGGGGTGACGTGTGTACCACGCTGGCAGGCCGCTGGGCCTGATCCGCCGGTCTGTCGCAGGTCTGCCTACCTTGCGGGCGCGGGTGGCGGCTCTGCTCTGCCCTTACTCCAATTGGGGTTATGCCAGCGGGCCGCTGGGCCTGTTCCGGGCGCGGGCGGCGGCTCTGCTCTGCCCCTCTGGCTTGATGACAAAGTGAGAGAGACTCGGGTGTTTGTGACTCACTTTCTTTACCAGGAGACCAACTGTTTCTGTCGCCACTGGTATCGATGAAGTTCTCTCCTCCGCCGCTTTCTGATGACATCAGATCTCTGCCATGTTGGTATCCCATGCAAATGGCAGCATTTCGTTTCCTTTGCCGGGTGACCAAAGCAATGGGTGAGTCCTGACCGGCCCTCACAAGCCCCGTCTCAGTCCTGTTGCCACTGCCTATGAAGGCTTGCTTGGTATTTACCTCCACAGTATTCAGCAAGACCCGGACCGAGAAGCAGTTTCCGCGGGTTCTTTAGCCCTGGGCCAGAGCAGTTCCCGGAGCCGGAATTCGGCCGCTCCGTGCTCGGTGATGTTCTGATAGGAGCAGGCTCCAATAAGCAGTTTCCGCGGGTTAATTAGCACTGAGCCTGAGTAATTTGTCTGCGAGCCGCAGGTGAATGGCAGCCTGAAATTACCTGTTCTATGGCTGAATGAGCTGTGATCAGTCGAAAACAGAGATGGTGACGTCAGCTCTCCAAGATGGTGGCCGCTGGCTTCCTCTGTGGTCTGACCGGTGTGGAGAACCGAATTGGACCGCTTCCTTCCCCCGTCTCAAACCCAGAATTCAGCACTTAGTACGGTGATTGCACAGCTGGCAGAAGCCCGCGGAAACTGCAGCGCTGTATCTTTGCGTTGCTATCTCCTCATTTCCCAGCGCACGCCGCAGACTCTAGCCGCGAGGCGATTTGCTGAATAAGTAGCGTGACCCTCCGTGCAGACAAATCTCTCGCATTTGAACCCCCGTAGCTGATCCTCGTGCGATGGAAATTGTTTCTCTAGGTTTTGGAGCACCCCAATTTTGCTGGAAATTCCTAACAAGATAGCTTTTAGCCTTTCTAACTCGTCATTCTCCCGCACAGTGACGAGGTACACGGGGGCAATGCACTCCCTTCGCCGCCATCTTCTGTTTAGATGATACTTTTTTAAACTATTTCTGTTGACCCTACATTCCAGAAATGGTATGTTCAGGTATGCCAGAATAACACAAATAAATATATCTAAAAACTAACCAATGAAGAATATGAGAGGAAAACTTTTCTTCAAAAAAAGAAATTGACAGCAACAGTAAGGCTAAAAGCAATGAAAAATTTAAAACATGTAGATCCCTTCAGAGAAGGTTTAAGACTTTGAATTTGTCATTATTTTTTTACCTCTCATAGCATCACATAAAGATCAAACTGAGATTCAAGCACTAGTTCTAGCAAGTCCATTTGTCTCTGCCCCATACTGATTGATATCAAAGGAATTTACCAAGATTCTACCTTTAAGAAAGGTATGTGAAAACAGTTCAGTATTTTCTCCTAGGAGAAACGCTGGTCATCATTTTTTACCACACATGTGCTTATGTAATGATATTCAATGGGAAGACAAAATGCCAGTTTTAGGAGATCATATCAGACAAAACTTCTTTAGATAAACTGAAAATAATGCCTCAGAAATGAAGACCCTTGAAATGTGTGTTTTTAACTTAAACAGCTCATTTATTCAATCTACATGTTATATGAATGAAATGAAGATTTATTAGTAGAAAGTGCATTTAAATCTATATTAGTCAGTGTTCTCCAGAGAAGCATAATCAATAGGCTTTATGTAAATTTTAAAAGCAATTTATTTTAAGGACTATCCATGTGATTCTAGAGGCTGACAAGTCCAGGGTGGATGTGAAGGACAGGGATCCAGAAAGAGCAGATGATGCATTTAAGTCCAAAGACTTTCAGGCTGAAAAACAACAACAAAATGTCCACTGATTTAAACATTGATTTTATCCAAAAACACTCTCACAAATAATGTAACCAGCTACGTTGACACACAAAATTTACCATTGAAGTATCAATAAGATATTTATTTTAAAAGTTTTTACCCTTTTCCCCCAAATCATCAACAGGATTGTCATAGAAAAATTCCTACCTATGAAGCATTTCATTGACTGCTTATAATTATGTAATGAACAAGAAAACTTTCATGTCTCCTATTAATACTTCAGACATAGACATCACTAGCATTTTCCCAGTGGTCAGTACATTAGATCAAAATTTACGACAGAAATATGTCTCTGCTTAACAATCATAAGAAGGAAATATGAGAGGCCAAGTTTCCCAGAAGTGTGCTTCTCCTCCTCTAGTCAACTTTACGTTCAGTTCAAAGCACTTATGACATTTACTTCACACACATATAAGGCCAGTATATACTTAGCACACACTAGCCATTCAATAAATATGCATGCATTATGTGAACAGAGGTTGTCTATGAATAGTATGCACTGCTCCTTGCTTCTTGAGAAAATATGAACCAAATATATTGGAAATTCGATATCACTCATTATGAAGATTCCTTCACTGCACAATTTTATAATTCTTTTAATCTGGTTGTTTTAATCTGGACTTTGCCTCTGACAGCAGTGCAATACTCAAGCTAATTTTTGAATGTTTTTTGAAATGTACCTTTCTACACATCTGTATCCAGTTATCAACACAAATAGAAATTTCCCTTATATATTTCTAATTCATCCCTTTCTTTTACTATATGTCATTTTCTTTTATGTCTGTCATTTTTGTTTTCTTCTTCACCACATTTTAGCCTTAATAATGCCCTCCCTACTCCCTGTGGTGTTACTTTTCCTTCTGCAGGCACTTGACTCTAAGTAATTATTCAGCTTTCAGTGATCTTAAGCTCATTCATTCTGCTATTTGCCTTGGTGTATTTAAATGTCTATCTCTTGACATACCCTCTACAAAGTTTAAAGTTAATGACAGATGTGATAAGGATGATCATAATAGATGATGATAATGGTGATCATGATAATGTTGTTGACAAATGACTTCTAAAGAAAACTACTGGCATTTCTTTTAACCTGCCCTCTCCCTCCCCCTCATGTTGATAGAACAATTGCCCTTTCACAAGAGTGGCCTTTAGATCTTCCCTTTTTTCTTTTTTTTTTTCCCTTAGTGAGGCAAACAAACAAACAAAATGACATCTGGCAATGATGACTAACTCCTAAGTAAATATCTGACTCAGAGAAAACCCATGTGGGTTGGCCAGTGACATTGGAATTATTGGAAAAGAGAAGTTGGATCAGTATAATTTTCCAACGCAAGGAATTTGGAATCCTGAAAAACTTTGTATTGAAATGTGGTGCATCTGGGAAGTCATGATAAAAGTTGAAGTTGTTGACCAATATCTGAATATGTACCATATCAGTGATATGGTAGTGAGACCATGACAACAGCCATCTGTATATTATGGACCTTCCATTTAAGATCTGAAGTCTTTATACTAGTATTATTGCACAAAATTTATGTTATTTAAGCCATTACTTTGTTAGAGCAGCCAAAGAGCTATCCTCACCAACAGCATAATAAGGAGATTCTGTTAATAGGAGGAAGGAAAAGCATTAAAGCTAATTATGCATAATAGGTTGGAGTAGTTTAGAAATTTGGTAGCAACTGCATATTTTACCAAAGTATTGAATAAGAAAGACAAACAGGGGCTGAGAATTGTGATTCAGCAGTTGAAATGCTCACCTAGTACGTGTGAGGCCCTGGGTTTGATCCTCAACACCACATATATACAGATATATATATCTGTATAAATCAATCAAGTCTAAGGTTACTGGAGGTTGATGTTAGAAATAAATATAGTCAATTTAGTAGAATCCCAGAGGACCAACAAACTAGTGCCTGACAGACTCAAAGTAATCTCATTTTCCATCTGAAATTTGCATTTCTCCTTCTTTCTTCTCCAAGTGGAGAAGATTCATAAGATTCATAAGATTCCCAAGTGGATTTTTGTTCCTTGATAGCTGAAGAGTCTTAAGAGGACTTCAGAATTCTCTATCTCAGAAGGAAGAACACCTGTTTTGTTGTTGTTGTTGTTAGCCTTTTCTTAAACATATATTCTACATAACTTTTCAACAATATTTATTCACCATCTACTATATACAAAACCTCACCAGAAGTCATAATTAGAATATTGAAATATTTTATACTTTGTCATGACAGATTTAGGTGACTTCCACTGCTTTTTAATGTTTTCCTTCCTTTCTGAATACTAATAAAACTGCCAAGATTTTTACAAGCCATGTGTTCCAGCCAAGGTGTGTTCCTCTGAGTCTCCTTTGCAGCTTGGTAAGGTCATGTGATTTAGTTGTACCTGTAAAAGAAAGTAATACATGCAATTTTGGCTGGGTCTTTGCATTCACTCTTCTGTTCCTTTCCCTTTTCCCATTGGCTGAAATGCAGGCATTGTTGACATCATTTCCGTCAGTGATATGGTAGTGAGACCATGACAACAGCCATCTGTATATTATGGACCTTCCATTTAAGATCTGAAGTCTTTATACTAGTATTATTGCACAAAATTTATGTTATTTAAGCCATTACTTTGTTAGAGCAGCCAAAGAGCTATCCTCACCAACAGCATAATAAGGAGATTCTGTTAATAGGAGGAAGGAAAAGCATTAAAGCTAATTATGCATAATAGGTTGGAGTAGTTTAGAAATTTGGTAGCAACTGCATATTTTACCAAAGTATTGAATAAGAAAGACAAACAGGGGCTGAGAATTGTGATTCAGCAGTTGAAATGCTCACCTAGTACGTGTGAGGCCCTGGGTTTGATCCTCAACACCACATAAAAATAAATAAATAAATAAAGGTCTAAAAATTTTTTTAAAAAAAAAGAAAGATAAACAAATAAGGGGGAAACTTCACAGAGTTATAAGCTCTCAAAACCACAAAAATTACGTGAGTAAAAAACACAGCAGATGTTTCACTCAATATAGTTAGAACAGAAGTTAAAGTTGAACTTCACATGTCCCCCTCCCGATTGTCCTGAAAGAAGGCCTCCTTCTCTATGGTAATGCCATTAGAGAGAACAACAGTACATGCAAATAAAGAAAATAGAAGATAAAACCAGCTTCACTTGGTCTAACAGCACATCTAGAGTAGATCCAGGTGTTTGCCATCATCAAACAAGTCATGAGTGATAAAAACTTCAGTTGCATGAGAAGTACTTAAAATTTTCCATGAATGACAAGTTTTTTTTTCTATAACTTTGCTAAAAGTATTGTATAATAAATTGATATCCACATGAGCTCGCCAATTCTAGTTATTGGCATCACTTTCTTCAAGAGCTCTCTATCTGAGAATAGGGTAGAGCTTTTTCTCTTGGTGACATAAGTAAGCTGCTTTGGGATCAAATTGTGGTAGAAACTTGCTGCTTACACTGTTTTCCTTGCATTTATCACTGTCAACCAGGGAGATTGGAATAGCCCAGTGGAGGCAGTAGAAGAAATACAAGCATCTTTGGAAACTTTAGGAGTTTAAGAAATATTCCAAAAACAAATGTTCTGAATCCAGATCTGCGATCAACATAAAATATCATTATTGTGATGACAGTAGGATCTAATATCTTCTCCACAGCTATGGTGGTGTTTAATTTGAGACAGAATATGAGTCTCAATTTAATCAGAGATATTATGTCTTTATTCCTGTCAAATATTGGCTTCATTTTTTGTATGCAATAATAATGACCAATATTACAGAATTGTATTTGTGTAAACAGTTATTAGTGAATGCTTGCAGAAAGCTATACATTTGAATTTCCAAGGACAATACAGACTAAAAAGTAAATAATACTTACTTATATTAATATGCCATGTTTCCAAATGTCAGAATCAAAGTTTTTACTCTTAAATTTGTCTCCAATGGTTTTTAGTCTGGGAAGCCTTCTCAAAACTTCTACTCATGTCTAACCTGGGTGATTGTTCTCCATGTTCCAGTCACACAATTTATCACATTATCACACTTTGGTAACTTTATTTTTTGCTTTGCATACAAACTCTCTGCAAGTAGGAACATATATTACTTGATGTGTCCCATATGTCCTCATTACCGACCCTTATATACCAAATTACTCCAAAACTTTGTGGTTTAAATAAACAGCAATCATTTATTTTATTCACAAGTCTACTATCTGGACAGGACTCAGCAAGGAGATATTGTCTTGCCTTTGTTCTACACAGTGACAGTGGTTAAGTCTCATCAGTGACAGTAGGATGTCTCATAAGGTGCTTTCTTCAAGTGGCTGGTATATTCATTATATATTACTGTTTAACAACTTAATTCAAATTTATCTATTTAAAAGATGGTGTTTATTTTTCACATGGTTTCTATGGGTCAAGTAGTTAAGAGAATATTAATTTGATGATTCTGCTTGGGTTCTGTCTTGGTATTGTAACCAAAACATTGATTAGAGCTGCAGGTACCTGAAAGTTGGACTAAGATGGGAGAATCTGTTTCCAAGACCGGTCATTCACATTTACAGTGAGCTGGTAGTGGCTTTGGAAGAAGACCTCAGTTCCTCATCACGTGCATCTTTCATAGGAATGTTATGTTGTGACAAGGCAGTTGACTTTCCTTAGAGTGTTCTAAGAAGAAACAAAGCAAGCTGCCATGGTTTTAAATGCTTAGCCTAAGAAGTCACACACTGTTACTTCTGCAATATCCTATTGATCGTACTGTTGATTCCTATTCAGTTTGTCCTTTAATACCAGAAGTCAGAAATTATTGTGGGCTGGCTAACTACCACAGCAAGCCTATTGGTATTGACTGTTATAGATCCTTCCCCATAAGGCTGCTTGGGCTTCCTCGCAGCTTGATGATTGAGTCTCAAGAGAAAAGAAGCAAGGGAGCCAAATGGCAGGAAATCAAACAGTGACTGGGCCAGTTTTTAAGATCAGAAATTATACAATACCACATTCACCTTATTCTATCAATGAAAACAGCTATTTGTCCCACACAAAATACCTAATAGTAGGAAGGTCATTGTTAAACTTTGAAATGACTTGTTTGTTTTTGGTATGAACATATCCCACACACATTTTAGAATTTTGTATATATATATATATTAGTATATTCACAAATCAGAGGAGTAACAGCTGCTGTTCTATTGCAGCTTAAGGGCATATTATGTTACTTAAGATTGGCCATTTAGCTGTGCTCTTCCAAAAAGAGAAAAATCAAATCATGAAAGCCGCTTTCTCAAAATGGTTTTGTAAAATTCTAATCTTGAACGCAACCTGAAAATATTTAAGGCTGTGATGGCATAATACTGTTATTATTTTGTGTTGAAAAAGGAGACCATATATAACATAGAAAATAAAGAATGAATTCATAGAATTTTTGTCAATGAGATGAGAACCTGATGAGACAGAAATATCAGAGGAAAGTGGATAAATGCTGCACAAAATTTCTACATAAATTATAAAATATCGCTTGCTCATAATTCTGAACTATTTTTTCACTGTTTTACAAAGATCTACTGTTTTACAAAGTGGTTTGGGCAACACTCCTTTAGTTAAAAACAGCACTTGAAGTATTAATGTCCATGTTGTTTATACTCATTAACAAAGAGATAACTTTATTTTTTGAAAAGGTAGTAAAATAAAATTGCAGTCTGGCTGAGTCCAGTTTCACCTTTAGACAGTTCTTTTCAATGAAATTATAAAGCTTTTATAAAAGCAAGGCAGACATTTAATTACTATTACCAGAGCAGCACCATTCCAATACAACCTTCGGTAACACATATTATCAATCAAATTGAATTTTTAATGCTGCTTTGTGCAGAATACACACTCGATTATGTACTCTGTGTCATGAATAGTTTTCTAAGGACTTTAATCCATATTGGCTTTAACTCTGTCCCCCAGGGTTCTTAACAGCATTCAATCTGAAGTGAGAAATTGTAATGAATAGATACACAGCACAGTACAGTATCTAATAGTAGTATGCAAACCGTAGCACAGACTGGATTTTGTTGCTATTTCACAGCTAAGCACAAGCTGAAACTTGACTCCGACCTGAATAATCAGAAAAAGAAAACTGGCATTAATTTTCACCTTCAATAAATATGCTGAAGTTTTATCAGAGAAATTGTCCATAAAGTTTCTATTTATTAGTTCTTCTCCTGGTAAATTACTTTGAAATTAGAATGAAGTCTATAATATTTCCTTATATTAAATACTATATACCATGAAGGTAACTTGTACACCGTGAAGGCTAATAGAGATTAACAAGAAAAAAATCCTGCTAAATTTGCTAACAGCAATCAATAAACAGAAAAAAAATCCTTTTTAGAAATGACATTTAAACTTAAACCTGGAATATGAAAAACAGTCATATTTCAAGGAGGCCCAGTAAGATGACTGCAGTTACCAGGAAAGAGAAGTGCAGAGCCTAGCATAGCAGACAGCTTAATGTATACAAAGAACTATGAGAAAGAAAATGTGTAGCCAATATGTAGAGATGAAGAAAGAGAGAGTGTGATACAATATGAACTTGGTCAGATGGGCAAGCAATACATTATACAGGCAGAATATGACAAGATAAAGAAAGTGGAGTTCTTTTTTAAGAACAACTAGAGGAGACAGTTTTGAATGAGAAAATATTATAATCAGATAAGTGTGTGAGCAAAATAAAACTATGGAGGTAAATTAGAAGATGATTTCAACAAGTTTGGAGGTGATCATTACTTCTCTAGGGTAGAAACAATTATGATAGTGTGAATTATACATAGTGAAATACATTATAGAACCAGTGCAATAAGGGATTGACATGGGATCTACAAGAGATGGAAATATCAGAGAGGACTACCAGGTTTCTGAATTGAGTAACTGATATGATTTTAGTGTCATTAACTGGGATGGGTGAGACAATAGGAAAAAAAATCCTTTTGTGATAAAACGTCATACTTTTATTTTAGAATATGTTAAGTGTGAGGTGCTTATGAAACATGTAACTGTGTAACTCAATTATTCTTTTCTTTAAAAGAAGTCACAAAAAAGAAGATCCATTCTACAGATATAAATATAGGAGTCGATAACATAGAGATGATTTTAAAATCATCATTTCATAGGAATTGATAAGTTTGCTTAGAAGGAAAATGTAAAGACAAGGACTCATGACTGAGCTTCACTCAGAAACATAGAAAGAGGGCCTAACGTTTTGGAAGAAAACCAGTAAAGAATAGGATTATAAAAATTGAGAAAAGGGTTATTCAAAAAGGACAGTTGGAAGATGCTTCAAGGTCCAATAAGCAGAGAAAATATTCCCCTGAAATTTAGTAATCACATAGATATTTTTTGACAATTAGAGAACATAATTCTCAATGGCTAGTGGGAATTGAAGACTGATTGGAAGGTTAGCAGAATAAACAGGGTATGAAGATAAGAGATAATATATGACCCTTTTAAAATATTTTACTGTGGAAGGGGGACTAAATTAACATGTAGAAACTGAGGCATACATGTAAGAACATTGTGAAGTGGAAAACATTCTAGCATATTTTTATACTGATGGGAATAATACACAGTAGAAGAGGAGAAAACAAAGATGCAGAGAAGGAAGTTCCACACAGACAGAGCCTCTTCTTGGCAGGCCTAAGCAGAGCTTTTTTTTTTTTTTAAGTTAAGACGTGACAAGAGAATTGTTGTCTTAAAAAGAGTCATATTCTTATAAAGATGAGAAGTATAGAACCTAAAAAATGAAGAAAAAAGAGGGTTGCATTATCTCCCATAACCAAAGGAAGCAGGAGTAGATGGGCATAAGAAGGACAAGGCATGAAATAATTATTTCATAGAATGAGAAATAATTTCACAGAAGAACACAGCAGAACTAATGGGCAGAACCAGAAACCTGTCTGAAGTTTGTAATTATGAATTTAAAGTGAAGCAAGTGCTCTGTGATTTTCTCTGGCAGTATTCATTTCCTCAGGTGCAGATACAGAGAAGTAAATAATTTGTTTTCTCTGTGTTTGGATATATATCAGGTGATTTTTAAAAAAAGAAGAAGAAGAAAGAGCAAGTGATCTAGGAACATTGCTAAGGTGTAATTATAATTCAATTATAATTTAAGGAGAACATTACACATCCAAAGTGTAGCATTCTGCCCCTGACCCCCAAATGCCCTTATTAAATGCATTAGTCCCCAAGTTGTTACTATTGGGAAGTGGTAGAAACTTTTAAAACATAAGGCCAATAGGGTGGTCATAGGTCATTGGGGGTGTGCCTTGAAGGGGATAATGAGCTCCCAGCCCCTTGCTTTTTTTCTTGGCTTCCTCTCTGCCAAGAGATGAGCAACTTTTCTCCACCATGCACTCCCTGCCATGATTTGCTGCCTCACCACAAAACCCAAAGCATAGACAGGTTCAATCATGCACTGGAATCTCCAAAATCATGAGCCAAAATAAACTTTTCCTCTTTTTAATTTTTTTTTATCTTGGATATTTTGTTACAACAGCACATTGTTGACTAATAGAGAAAAATGGGGTCATTGCTGTGACTATACCTGAAATGATATGGAGGAGCCATTGGAACTGGTTTGCATAAATAATTTTGAAAAATTTGAAGTATGTTAGAGAAAGCCTAAGTTCTGTTAGTGTAACCTAGGGGAAAATTGTGATCAGATCTCAGAAGGCCAGAATGCTGTTAGAAATGCAGAGAGCAATGGGGTATGCTCATGAGAATTCAAATGAAAGTCACGAATGTATTTGGAATTGGACTAAAGGGTACTCTTTTTACACCATGAAAACAGATCTGGCTACATTGTATCCATTCCCTGAGACTATGGGAGGCTGAGTTTAAAGGCAATAGATTAATTCATTTACTATAGGAATTTTCAAGGCTGCACAGCATTCAGACAGTGGTATGTGTTTTACTGATGGCTTTTAGCCAAATTTATGGTTAGAATAAGAAGGGAAAAATAGTGGAAAGATTTGAAAATTTCACAGCTTTTTGAGAAAATGATCAGGTTTAAAGAGGAGCCAAGGAGGATACAGTTGCTAAGGAGATTAGTGCCATTAAAAATAAGTCAGGCACTTATGGGACAATGGGAAAGATGCCTGGGGTCAATCTCAGGGATCAGCAAGAGGCCACTCATTGCTGGTTCGAAGATGTAAAAGTGAAAATTTGTTTCAAGGACTTTCCAGAGAAGACTGTTTTGAGAGAATAGCCACAGCGAGGTACTCAGAGGCAACTATATAACTGTGGCTCAGGTAGGTACACCCGATATGGCTCATGCCAATCTCAGATCTTGGTGTCGTCCACATAATGCTGGTCTTGCAGGCATGCAAAATCTTAGAGTTAGGCAATCATGGAGGCTTCCCCCTAAGTTTCAAAGGAAAGTCTGGGAGGCAAAGCAGTATGTTGTGAGGCTGGAGTCCCTGCTAGCAGACCCTGATAAGGCAATGTGTGGAGCTGTGAGGATAAAACTGGGACTAGGGTGGATACCCTGCAGAAAACAGAAGCCAGAAATAGGACAACTGCCAAGAGAAGCTGCCTCCATGAGGCAGTGTACCCTGGGTTCAGTGTGCCCTGGGTTCTGGACACAGAGACAGAATTTAATGTTTGACCTACTAAGTTACTATATTGCTTTGATCCAATCCTTCCTTGCTATTTTCCTGTTCCTCCCTTTTGGAATGGGAATGTTTGCCTATGCCTAACCACCAATATGTCCCAGAAGTATGTCACTTGTAACTTTGTTGGTTTTAGGGCTTATAGATGAGTTTGCTGTGAGTCTCAGAGGAGACCTTGGACTTGGACTTTTGAGCAATGTTAGGATGGTTAACAACTTTGCAGAATCTTGGGGATGGATTGAATACTTTTTGCATTATAAAAAGGACATAAGCACCACTTGGGAACCAGGGGCAGAATAGTGTGGTTTATATGTAGAATGTTTCCCAAAGGCTGCTGTGTTAAAGGCTTAGTTTTTAGTTTGGTGCTATTGGAAGGAAGTGGAAAGCTTTAACAAGTGGGGCCTGGCGAGAAGTCTGGAAGTTATTGAAGGCATAACTTTGGAGGGGATTGTAGACTGTGAGTCTCTTGCTTTCTTTTGTTCCTAGCCATGAGGTGAGCAGGTCTCCTCTGTCACATACTCCCACCATGATATACCATGGCACCACAGGACCAAAACAACATGGCCATTCAGTCCTGGACAGAAACCTCCCAAAGTGTGAGCCAAAAGAAAACTTCCCTTCTTATAAGTTGATTATTTCAGGGTTTTGTTATAATAACAGAAAACTGATAGCATAGTGAGAGATGGTAGAGTCCTTCTTTTATGTCTTAATGAAATAGAAGAATTAAAGGAACTGTGGTTTAGAGCAAGTATCTTAGAAGTTTTAAAAGCCATGTTTAGACATTGGGATGTTTAAAACCTAGATCTAAGAGAAAACTCAATTTCTGATGACAACATCCAATGCGCATCCAAAAAGCAGATGGCTGAGGTAGTATGGAAAAATAGAAATTGGAGGTGGAGAGAGAAAGCACTCAGAACTCAAGTTTCTGTAGAGATCATTGATATGGTAGTTATTAAGGATGTGTGAAGGAGAGGAAGACTTAGCCAGGAACAAAAGTCTTCAATGTGTACAGTATACCAGATTCCAATCAACTAAAAATGGATGACATTTAGCTCATTAAATTGGTCATTTTTGGTGCAATCAGCTTTATTTCCTATGGAACTTTTTCATGCAATTTTTAAAAATCATGTATAGTTAAAATGTATGTATTACAAACTAGCACATGCTGCTGTTTAAGAGATGCTGAATCCAGAAATGATGGAGGAGAGCTGCTGAGTTAGCACAACCAAACCAGGTAAGTTAAAGAGGAACTAGGCTCCTGAGAGCCAAGGACAGAAAATTCAAGAGCATATTATGAAAGAGAGAAATAAATTTAGGTGAAAAAAGCACACAATTCTTAAAAATACATGCATTATGTACTCAAATCTTTACTATATGTGAGCCGAACAATGATCAAAACATAGTCCCGCATCTTGAACCGTAAATCACATGAAGATAAGGCCCATGACATATGATTGTCTTAAAGATTCATTGAGGGAGAATATGTAAAATCCATCTATTATTTAAGACACAGACTAAGATATGGTAACAAAGAAACCTAAAATTCCAGTTAACTGAAGAAGAGAGACCCTTCAAAAAATAAATTTTATTTATTTGCTGCTTAATAGATCAGGGTAGGTGATCCTGCTTTACAAAGATCATTCAAGGAATTATTTTTTTTCTACCCTGCAGTTTGCTGTGGCAGGATTGTCCTTGTGGTGAAGCAGGCTGAACTTCATGTCTCCATTCCTTTATTGTTGGGGGTTAAGAACGGGCAAAAGTCAGGGGCAGACAGTCTGATTGGAAGTTGACATGTGTTGTACGTTACTTCAACTTTCTTCCCATTGGTCTGAACTTAGTCACATGGTTAGTGCAGCATGCCAGTCCTGATCTCAGCTTTAATATTGAGATGTGTGTGTGTAGGGGAGGGTGTCTATCACCAAGAGAAATAGGAAGAAAATGAATCCTGGAGAAGAGTTTCATATCCATAATGGGTCTGTTTACAATAAGGGTCCATGTTATTTCTAAACCATAGCTCTATTAACAACTATTTTTACAAATTATTTTATGTATTCTTTATAGACTTTTTAGGCATTGAAGTGCAAACCCATTAGATTTTTATTCATAAATACTCAGTGAAATCAGATTCTGTAATGATCACTCAGATAACCTGTCAACATTTCAGGAACACTGTACAGGTGGTCTCCAACTTATATTTCAGCTTACTTATTTATTTATTTTTGACTTTCTGATGGTGTGGAAGTGATGTGTATTCAATAGAAAGTGTACTTTGAATATTGAACTTTCCTTGAGTGCTATGGTTTGAATATAGTTTGACCCTTCTAAATCACATATTGAAATACGGTCCCCATTGTAACAGCATTGAGAGGTGGTGGGATCTTTAAGAGGGGATTCCATCATTAAGAGGAATTATTTATTACCTTTCTAATGAGAATGTGGTCATACCTGCCCAGAGCAGGTGGCACAAAGTGAGGCCATGCCTTGGGTTCGCCTCTCATGCCTGCTTCTTCTCTTCCAACGGACTGCTGTCATGAATGGAGACTGCAGGAGGGCCTCATCAGAAGCTGAGCAGATGCTGGTACCATGCTCTTGGACTCCCAGCCTCTGCAACTGTAAGACACAATAACCCTCTTTCCTTTATCAATTATCCTGTCTCAAGTATTCTTCTTGAAAAAATAGAAAATGGACTCATAAATCAGGTAAGCCATATGTGGCATGAAGCTCTTGGGCAATGCTGAATAGGGGCAGTGAGTCACAGCTCCCAGTCTTCAGGGCAAGTGAGTGAGATGCTCAGAGCATTACTATGGTCCCCAGCAATAATGCTAAGTGGTTAGATGTATTAAATGCTCTTTTGATTTACAATATTTTCAACTTATGGAGGGTTTATCAGGACACAACCTCAACATAAGCCTAGAAGCATCTTCATAAGTATATACAGTATTTATCCTAGTGATTTGCTGATTCTATTTCCATAAAAAAATTTGTGGCACAGGGCATGGTTTAGGTATCTGAAGAACTTTAATACAGAATCTATACTCTGTATTATATATATCTGGTCATAGGTGGAGATTAATCTGTCACTTGACCAACTGCAATATACTTACGTATTTAGACCCAATTCAATTAAAACTGTTCATAAGTAGCAAGGTAATAAAAATGAACCAAAATCAAATTCCATTCTCTTAATTTTTTAAGTCATCTCTCCTGTTCATCAATATATGATTCTCCTTTGGTTATCTCACGTTTCACTTTTCCCAAAAAGTATTCTGTGATTATTCCTTGGCTTCCTGTGTACCATTTTTAATACTTAAATTTTTAAAAAATTTGAATAGACTTGATGATATATTGAAAAACAATATCGTTATGATTTCATTGTTTAATTCATAATCTTATAAATAAAAGGTTGGGGCTGGGGTTGTAGCTCAGTGGAAGAGGGCTTACCTAGCATGTGTGAGGCACTGGGTTCGATTCTCAGCACCACATATAAATAAATAAAAATAAATAAAGGTCCATCAACAATTTAAAAAATATATTTAAAAATAATAAATAAATATGAACAAAGGGTTAAAGAAAGAAAATGGCAAACAGCACATGATATGTGTGAGATTCATTTGTATACATATTTTCATTTAATCAGTTCAGTATTGTGTGTTGGTTGAAACTCATGTTCCAGAACCAGATAATCCTAATTTTAACTGGCTGCTTGCCAACTTTTTCTTAAATAACCATACCTGAGGTAAGCACAGGTTTCTTCATTTCGATAACTACAAAACCTATCCAGCAAAGTTGCTAAATGATAAACTGGAACACTGTGTATAAAGAAAGTACTCAGGCTATACTGATAGGTAGTAAACTGTAAATAAATATTAGCTAGTTGTATAGTTATTACCAATTCCTTCTGAAGTCATAGTTGTTCTAAGCCTAATTATATGGGTGACAAAACCAAGCTCAAAGATTTTGCATAACTTGTAAACATGTAAAGAATGGAAGATTTAAAATTCAAAACCTGGTCTAAATCCAACTGTGTTTTATATTCGTATCACTTTTGTATCATTTTGTTCTTTGTATATTTCTTTCCACCAACACTTAAGCAAAATACTGTTGTTTTTCTAAATGACTATGAGAACAGCAGCCCATGTCTACACAGGGGGCTGGTTGGTTATTCTGTATCTTGGGTGAGTTGAAACAGAAAGATAATAATTGTTCTCTCATACATTGTGGCTCCTGTTGCTTTTCTCATGATATTGTTAGATAGACCATTGTTTTCATTATTAAGTAGCTTTTGTTCTGAAAATCCATATGCCTCCTTCTCTATCCCTTCTTTATAAGGGAAGGGACAGGAGGGACAAAGAATCAAAATGGGTCAGACTAAAAAGCTAAATGTGTACACTGTGGACAGTGCAGAAGCTCTACATTCGGTCTGAAAACTCAATTGCTTTCTGTCAGACTCCAGAGCTAACATTTTTACTAAACCACACTCTTTTGTTTCTGCTTGAGAGAAAAAGGCATTATTGTCTTAGACACTGTGTAGGAATTTACAAGCTGTAAGTGTTGGACCAAACGAAGAGTTTAAAGAAAAATTCAGATTCCAGATATCACAAAGAACATACACATACCAAGTTTAAGGGTGAATATTTGAGACACTGAACTACATTGTATTATCCACTATGTCCTTTGGAGGTAAATTGCAGTCCAGATACACACACACACACACACACACACGCAATCCTGTATGTTTATGTATATAACGTGTGTGTGTGTGTGTGTGCATGTGAACTTAAATTTAGGGACTAAGGTCTGGGGACTTGCTTTTTAATTGACAGGATAAATTTATAACAAACATGTTCCACTTCTACACATATCATTTTGGGAAGCCAGGCTAAAAACAGCTCTATTTGGTTATAGTGTAACTAGTGCTTGTACCCACTTTTAGAAGCAATGCTATCCAAGTTGCTTTGGTAAGGGTGCAGGATAAATGGAGGGGAAATAGGAGATAATTTCAATGTTCTGGGTGAATTAAGTGAAGATGTGGTGATAAAGAAAAGATATGTTAAATAGTCTGCAAGCATCATGCTAAAGGAATGACTAAGAGTTAAGGAAATAAAAATGAAAGAAATGATGGGCTGGGGATGTGGCTCAAGCAGTAGTGCACTTGCCTGGCATGCTTGCGGCCCGGGTTTGATCTTCAGCACCACATACAAACAAAAGATTTTGTGTCCGCCGAAAACTAAAAAATAAATATTAAAAGATTCTCTCTCTCTCTCCTCTCTCTCTCTCTCTCTCTCTCTCTCTCTCTCTCTCTCAAAAAAAAATGAAAAAAATGAAATGAGGCTAAGAAATGGGCTTTGATGACAGGTAGACAAGCTCTTAATAGAAATGTAGAAACAACTGGGAACAAACTAAGTTTCAAGACAGGAGATCATCAAGGTCACTGATGTGCTAGCAAGCCTAAAACAGCTAACTAAAAGTTTTGAGAAATTTTTTCCAAAAATTATTCAATCACTTAAAAATTTGTATCAGTCACCAACCATGTGCTTCATCATAGCTTCTCTCCAGCATCATTTCCAGATATCATTATTATTATTTGTAGACTTAACTCAGAAGAAAATGTAGTTATTTTTTAAGAAATTAATTAAAAATGCTAAAACTAGTATTTTGAATCTGTCTGATGTTTTTATCTTTATTCAAAGATTTGTTTTGCTTTAATGTAGGGTTATTTCTGAAACAGAAACTTTTGCAGACCAAAAGTTTCGTGTATTATATAACGGGTTATATTTGTTTTAGCTAAATGTTGTACAAAAAAGGATTTTTAAACAGTTAGTTCATTGCTTTGATATCATAATCAAGCAGAATTCATTCCATTTAGACTGTGTCAGACATCCAGATTGAGGTCAAACATGTAGTTAATTTGCATGAGCCAGGGACATTGTAAACACCACCTCGAGTCTGCAATTCAATTTTAGAATTTTTAAAATCAAAACAAGTGAGTCTTACCCTGATTTTTTATATTCTAGGATGCTAACTGTTCAGATATTCTAGTTCAACCAGCTGTTAATCAAAATTCAGATGTAAGATTTCAATTATGATTACAGTTTTTTGTTTGTTTTTTTACCATTGTTCCCACTTTCCATATAGAAGTCTGCAACTATAGTGTCAAGGAAGCATTCTAATAATGTAGTTTTTTTCAATGATATAATTCTATTTTTTTCTTCATGTAGAAAGTTTAAAATTGTGACACAACTGTCTACCTTCCTAGTTTACAAAGTAAATGTGAACACAAAAGTAAATAGCCTCTAATCCGGGTACCAGGACATTATTGCAAGTTCTATTTTAACAAGGCATTAAAATTCTTGTCTTCACTTCCCTCCCTTAAAAATGTCAGAATAAAACAATCTAATTTCCAGAATAAGCTCAGGAAGGAGGTAATAATTGGGATATCAAGTGAAACAGTAAATATAAAGCATGTTTGTAAAGTTGTAAAGCCCTATTAATTGCAAGGAGTAACTCGAGTATTCAGCAGACATTGGACACAAAATATGTGCCAGCCATTAGGGATATGAAGACAAATAAGGCAAAACTCCTTATAAGAATTCTCTGAGGCTAGATAGAGAACATGAACAAATACAATATGACAGGAAACACAGCAAGGTGTGCACAGGGCTTTGTCAGTACATAGAGGAGAACACATCCACATCTGCAAGGAGACTTGAAGGATGAGTAGATGTTCTTCACTAATTTAAGTAGCTGAGCAAGGTCATCTTACCTTAGAGATGCTCAAAGGGAAAGAGGCTTAAAATGCTGACATTTCAGGTCCCATCAAGAAGTAGTAGCCTCACTTACCCCAGGTCCTCCTTCTTTCAATCAAAAATGCTTGGACTAACACAATAAATAAACAGGAAACTTTTTAAAGGAGGACAGAAGTCAGACAACCTGGGGAACTCAGAACTTCAGACTTGGTGATGAGTTCTTCCCATCTCCTTATTGCCTCTCACATACCCAGGACAAGATGCTTCAGATCCCTCTAATCTGGGAACAATAGGCATCAACAAAAAGGGTTGCAAAAAAGTCCCTTCCCTCTAGCCAAAGGACCTGGAAAGGGGTAGCCTAAAAACAGAGAAACTTTAGGGCAATTCTTGCCCTATACCAGCCAGCCACCAACTAGTAAAATCGCACCTTCTCCAATCCATGTGATTTGACTGAGAGTTCAGAGCCCACCATGAAAGGTGATGTTATCAGTCCTGCAGCAGAGGTGGTCTTTTTACAAAGTGAAGCTGAATCACCCAAGCTGCACTTTTCCAACCAGGACAGTTTCAGCAGAGTCCAAGGGTCAGCTGAACCTCTACTACCATCCAGTCATCAGACTCAGCCAGGTGGAGTGAGGCAGAGCTGGTCTAGCAGGCTGGTGGGGCACAGTGCAGAGCAACAAAGTGATGTGAACAGCTCCCATTTCCCTCCTCCCTTTTATCAGCAGGGGTCAGCAGCGACTTGTTCTCACACTCCTATTGGATTCTAGGAGGCAGAGCAGGTCTGTGCCCCTCTGGCAATGGAAAGCTTCAGCAAGGGCAATGGAGGAGCTGCATCCACCTCCCTCATCTGCAGTCAAGCAGTGTTAGTCTTGAGTGTTGTCAAATCAATAATTTAAGTTCTTACCTTCAGTAAAAAGAAGAGGGAAACAAACTCAAACTTAACAGAAGAAATGAAGTAATAAAGAACAGAAAGCAGTGAAATTGGAAATGTGATAACAATAGACAAAAATCAATGAAAACTAGATCAGATAATTTAAGAATCTCAGTAATTTTATAACTGAGATAATGGGAAAAATTAAAAATATAAATAAAGCTTTCCTTAAATAAAAAAATGACATAAATAAAACGTGTATCTCCAAAGAACTCACAGAATCTGTCAGAAAAAAAATTGACAATTGCAAATTCTATTGTCATGAATGACATATTTATAATTAACATTTTAATTTTGGTATTTTAATTTTTCTTAAAAATATATTTAAAAATTATATTTCAACATTTTCTTATCTAATAATCATTTAGCTAGAAGAGCTGGGTCTCTTATTAAGGGACAATAACTAACCTGACTTCAGGTTTCTTTTCAGTAACTTTAGATGCAAATAATGGAAGCATGTCCAAAACAGAGTGACAAGAGTGCAAATCAAGAACCTTTGCCAACCCATACTATCATTTGCAAGTGTTGGCAATAGAGACATTCTTGCATGCATCAGGTCTATGAAATCACCATGTATCAACTTCTTTAAAAATGTGTTTAAAGTCAGTCAGTCAAATGCAAGATGCATCAAAATAATGAGCTTATAAATAGCTAAATCATCATCCCAATATTGGAAGCTACAATGTCTGTTCTGAAACTTGCAACTCATCAATTGCTTCTTTCTTATGAGAAGTATCTGCCTCCTCACTGATCTGATGAATGGCTTGATGGGTGAAAGGCTATAGAACAAGAGAAGATATTGGAAAGCAAAGAAAGTGCTATTTACAATCTCCAAACATCTCACCTCAAATGATTTTGGGGAGAAGTTTCTTGGCTCAATCTTCTGGCTTCTAATTCTCATTCTTCTAACAGCTCATTACTTGATCCCATTCTTTGGATAACTTACCTACTGATATTTGTTCAGATAGTGAACATTTTGATTTCTAACACTTTAACTTTTAAATTACATAGAGAATTCTCAGAACTACTCTGTTAGATCTTCTTAAATATTATTTATTTTTCTTTTTAAAATATTGATATTAAATTTGGTGTTTCTCTTTCATGGCACTGGTTTTTTTCTAAGTACTTCATTCTCTTCTCATATTTTATTGGGATTCTCTTTGTCTGCCTTCCCTGAGTACTTGTAAGGGACTACTGAGAGGTAAGGTAGTAGCTTGTCTTTGGAATTTGAGTACCAACCATATTTGATACAATTCTTTGGTAATGTGGGCACCATCTGGTTTCCCAGATTTCTCTCTCTTTTTTTATGTGTTCAATTTAGTTATACATGACAGTAGAAGGCATTTTGACACATCATACGTAAGTGAAGTATAACTTCTCAATCTTCTGGTTGTACATGATGTAGAGTTATACATGTGTGCAATAATTATGCACATAGGGTAATAATGTCTAATTCATTTTACTATCCTTTCTATTCTCATACCCCCTACCCTCCCTTAACTCCCCTCTGCCTAATCCAAAATACCTCTATTCTTCCCTAGACCTCTTCCTTATTGTGAATTAGCATCCACATAGCAGAGAAAATATTTGGCCTTTGGTTCTTTGGGATTGGATTATTTGCTTAGCATAATATTCTCCAGCTCCATCCATTTACCAGCAAGTGCCACAATTTCATTCTTCTTTAAGGCTGAGTAATATTCCATTGTCTATATGCCACAATTTCTTTATCCATTCATCTGTTGAAGGGCATCTAGATTGGTTCCATAGTTTAGCTATTATAAATTGAGCTGCTATAAACATTGATGTGGATGCATCACTGTAGGATGCTGATTTCAAGTCCTTCGGGTATAAACTAGGGAGTGGGACAACTGGGTCAAATGGTGGTTCCATTCAAAGTTTTCTGAGGAATCTCCGTACTGTTTTCCAGTATTGATTACACCAATTTGCATTTTTCACCAGCAATGTATGAGTGTACATTTTTCCCCACATTCTCACTAATGTTAATTGTTACTTGTATTCTTGATAATTGCCATTCTTACTGGAGTGAGATGTAATCTCAATATAGTTTTGATCTACATTTCTCTAATTGCTTGAGATTTTGAACATTTCTTTATATATTTGTTGATTGATTGTATTTCTTCTTCTGTGATGTATCTGTTCCATTTCTTAGCCCATTTATTGACTGGGTTTGTTTTTGTTTTTGTTTTTGTTTTACTGTTAAGTGTTTTGAGTTCTTCATATACCCTAAAGATTAATGCTCTGAGTTGGAGGTCGTAAAGTGTATCTCCATCTTCATGATATTGATTATTTCCTTTGCTGGAAAAAGGTTTTTGGCTTGATTCTATTCCATTTCTTGCTTCTTGATTTTACTTCTTACACTTTAGGAGCCTTGTTAAGCCAGATCTAGCCCTACATTTTCTTCTATTTTGTACAGGATCTCTGTTCTAGTACCTAAGTCTTTGATCTACTTTGAGCTGAGTTTTGTGAAGGGTAAGATATAGAGGTTTGATTTCACTTTGTTACATATGGATTTCCAGTTTTCCCAGCACCGTTTGTTGAAAGGGCTATCTTTTCTCCACTGTATGTTTTGGGGGCCTTTGTCTAGTCTGACACTACTGCATTTATGTGGGGTTTTCTCTGTTTCTTCTGTTTGGTACCATAGGTGTATATGTCTATTTTGGTGCCAATACCATGCTGTTTTGTTATATCTCTGTAGGATAATTTAAGGGCTGGTATTGTGATACCTCTTGCTTCACTCTTCTTGCTGAGCATTGCTTTGGCTATTCTAGGTCTCTTATTTTTCCAAATAAGTTTTCTGATTGCTTTTCCTAGTTCTATAAAGAATGTCACTGGAATTTTAATAGGAATTGCATTAAACTTCCATCTCAGAGCATTAATCTTTAGGATATATGAAGAACTCAAGACACTTAACAGCAAAAAGAAAAATAATTCAATTCCTATTGCAAATAACACTTTTTGTAGTATGCCATTTTGACAATATTAATTCTGTCTATCCAAGAGCATGGGGATCTTTCCATCTTACAAGGTCTTCTTCAATTTCTTTCTTTAGTGTTCTGTAGTTTTCATTGTAGAGGTCTTTTGCCTCTTCTATTATATTGATTCCCAAATATATTTTTGAGTACATTGTGAATGGCGTAGTTTTCCTAATTTCTCTTATACTGGATTCATCACTGATGCATAGGAACAACTTGATTTATGGGTGTTTATTTTATATCCTGCTACTTTGCTGAATTCATTTATTAGTTCTAAAAGTCTTCTGGTGGAATTTTATAGAATCATATTATCAGCAAATAGGGATAGTTTGAGTTATTCTTTTTCTATTTGTATTCCTTTAATTTCTTTCTTCTAATTGCTCTAGCTAGTGGTGAAAGAGAGTACCTTGTCTTGTTCCATTTCTTAGAGGGAATGCTTTCAATTTCTCTCCATTTAGAATGATGTTGGCCTTGGGTTTAGCAAATAAAGCTTTTACAATGTTGAGGTATACTATCCCTAGTTCTTTCTAGTGTTCTGAACACGAAGGGTTGCTGCATTTTGTCAAACACTTTTTTTTAAATTTTTAATCTTTTTTTTGAAAGAGAGAGAGAATTTTTAATATTTATTTTTTTTAGTTTTCGGTGGACACAACATCTTTTCTTTTATTTTTATGTGGTTCTGAGGATCAAACCCAGAGCCCCGCGCATGCTAGGTGAGCTCGCTACCTCTTGAGCCACATCCCCAGCCCTGTCAAACACTTTTACTGTGTCTATTGAGATAATCAGGTGATTCTTATCTTCATTAGTGTGATGAATTACATTTATTGATTTCCATATGTTGAACTAAACTTGCGTCCTTGAGATGAAGGAACCCCACTTGATTGTGGTGCATTATCTTTTTAAATTTTTTTCACAATACTTTGATTCTATTTATTTTTATGTGGTGCTGATGAGCCTCACCTGTGCTAGGCAAGTACTCCACCACTGAGCCACAGCCCTTTATCATGATTCTATTTATTTATTTTTATGTGGTGCTGATGATTGAACCCAGGGCCTCACCTGTGCTAGACAAGTACTCCACCACTAAGCCACAGCCACAGCCCTTTATCATGATTTTGTATGTGATTTTCCAGTAATTTATTGAGAATTTTTGCATCTACATTCATTAGGGATATTGGTCTGAAGTTTCCTTTCCTTGGTGTATCTTTGTTTGGTTTTGGTATCAGGGTGATACTAGCTTCATAGAATGAATTTGAAAAGGTTCTCTCCTTTATTATTTCATGGAATAATTTGAGGAATGTTGGTGTTAATTCTTCTTTGAATGTCTTATAGAACTTGGCTGGGAAGCAGTCTGGTCCTGGTCTTTTCTTAATTGGTTGGCTTTTGATGGCATCTTCTATTTCATTGCTCAAAATTGCTTTGTTTAAATTGTGGACATCCTCCTGATTCAATTTGGGTAGATCATGGTTCTATACATTTGTTGATGTCTTCAAGATTTTCTATTTTATTGTAGTGTTAATTTTTAAAAAATAGTTTCAGATTATCTTCTGTATTTCAGTAGTGTCCCTTGTGATATTTCCTTTCTCATCATGAATATTAGTAATTTGAGCTTTATCTTTATCTTCATTAGTGTGGCTAAAGTTTTATCAATTTGATTTATTTTTTTCAAATAACCAACTTTCTGTTTTGTCGATTTTTAAAATAATTTCTTTTGTTTCAATTTTATTGATTTCAGCTCTGATTTTAATTATTTCCTGTCTTCTACTGTTTTTGGTGTTCATTTGTTCTTGTTTTTCTAGGACATTGAGATGTAACTTTATTTTCAATATTGTACATTTTGTCTTCATTGCTTGAGTTTCTGTTTTCCAAGTGGTCTAGTCTGTTGGTGATGCTTTCATTTGATTTTTAATTTGGTTTATTTCTTCCTTCATTTTGAGAATTTCCACTTGATTTCTTCTCAAAATCTCTATCTCTTTGTTGAAGTGATCTGTCATCTCCTGAATTTTATCTCTGATTTTACTCTTTACATTGTCCTTTATGTCACTGATTAGTTTAACTCTGTACATTCTAACCTCCTTCTCTGGCATTTCTTCTACTATAGTATCAATGGATTCTATTATTGGAGCATCTTGGTTTGTTTGGGGTGGTTTTTTCACCTTGTTTTTTCATGTTGCTTGTGTTTCTACCCATCTAGCAGTATGAATCTGAGGCTGTACAGTTTTACCCTGTAGTGTCCCTGAAGTTTTCTAGTATCTTTTAGGGAGATAACAGCACCCAATGCAAACAATATACAACCTTAAATCAAATAGCTTTTATTAAGATGTATACAGTTTTGTCTCAATAAACAAAAATTCTGTGTTCAATTATGTTCAGTTATTATCTATAATATTGACAGTAAGTTTCCAAAAGGGTTTTAAAATTTCAAATGGTAGACAAAGCAAGAACAGAAGTAGTGTAGGATGTGATGGTTATGAGGAAGGAGGAGAGACTATAGCAGTAAAAATTATAGAAAGAGTGAAAGAGGAATTAATAGAGGTTGGTTGGTAGCAAGAAAAAAGGAGAGAAAGAGAATCCATAGAAACAGGTGAGGGAAAAAATATATATATATATATAAATTAAAATTTAAAAAGAAAACAAAAATAAATAAAATAGAAGAAAAAAGTAAAAAGAATACACAATAAAACTGTAATACACTATTTGGAGGTCGCAGTCCTCAATTAACTGATGCATGAAATGTACTTGGTTTCAAAAATGGTAGGAATGTGAGATAGAAAAGAAAAAATAAAATAAAAGGATCTTGATTAAATATTGAACAATTGTTTCTGCTGAAATTTAAATGTTTCTCAGCTTCCCTTCTCAGCAGTTAGATGGGGTTGTCTGGAGTTTGATACTAGCTCCACCCTCAGGATGTTTGTGATTGATAGGATCAGAGGGTTAGGCTTACAGGCAGTACTCCTGGAATTGGAGTCTATGCAGGTTTAGGTATTTTTTGCTGGGTGACAATTGGTCTGTAGATTTTAAGGCAGCACACCTCCAAGGTCCAGAAATTGCCAGTCCACATTGAAAGACTGCACCCCAGGAATCTCCTTTGAGTTTCACTTCTGTGGTTGTGAGAGCCTGTTCTTAGCCCATTACTTTTCCTGTGAACCATTTTCGAATTCCTGGTCATGTGTTTCTCTCCCAGATGGTCCTGAAAACAATCAGATTGGAGGGTTAGGGATAAGCCAGGTGGGTTTTCATGACCAGCGTTCTCCTGTGTAAACCTCTCTACACACTTTATTTTCTTATGGTCAGTTAGGCACTCTCTGTCATGCAGAGTGTGTTTGCCTGGCTATGGTTTTTGGGCCAGACTCAAGTCTGCCAGTAATCATCTCCCCCAGCTACTGGCCCCTGCACCAAGATTGCACAATGTCTTCAATGCATGCCCCCAAGAGCTGTTTTTTAACCATGTTTTCAATGTGGGCTTTTCCTCCTATAAACCTGTTGGTATATACCCTAACTGCTTCACTATTCTTCTAAGAAACAATAAGGAATGAAAAGAATAGCACCCCACTTGCTCCAAATGCAGCTTACCACCATATCACCCTAATATTTTCCTCCCCTCCACTTCTTTTTTTTTAAAGAGAGAGAGAGAGAGAGAGAGAGAGAGAGAGAAATTTTAATATTTATGCTTTAGTTTTCGGCAGACACAACATCTTTGTTTGTATGTGGTGCTGAGGGTCGAACCCGGGCCACATGCATGCCAGGCGAGCGTGCTACCACTTCAGCCACATCCCCAGCCCTCCCCTCCACTTCTATCCATATGTTTTGATAGGATCTCAGCAATTCCTTAAAATTTTTGGTCTAGTGTCCTTGCTGATTATATATAAGCAAGTAAAGAGTTAAAATGAATAAGGTAAGAACAGATTGAAGGCAGAGATGAGATTTAAACATAAACTTGAATGAAATATGTTATATCACCTCATATAATTTTATATATTATAACATATCTGGATAGCATTCCAGGTAGTGGGAGTATCAAGTACAAATGTCCTGACATAAGAATATGCTCATTTTTTTGGAGTGAAAGACTTGAGAACAATATCACATCTGTTTCATGGTGGAAATGAGGGTGAGAAATGTGTACAATATAAAATAAATCCAAAAAAAGTAAGATTAAAAAAATAAGAAATGTTTTAATTATATGCCATGTAAATATATGAATGGGAGAGACTAATTCTGAGAAGTTTAATCAAGCAATGTTTTGTGAAAGTCTTGGTAAATGAGCTGACTTTAATGAAAGGAATTTGTTTCTTTTTTAAAAAAATTAGTTACACATGACAGTACAATGATCTTGACAATTCATATATTTGAATCAGATGGGGTATAATTTCTCATTTTTCTGAGTGAACAGGTTGCAGAATCACATTGGTCATGCAGTCACATATATACATACAGCAATAATTAAGTCTATTTTATTCTGCTGTCCTTCCTTTACCTCTTCCCCTCCCCTCCCCTCCCATTATTTCTCTCAATCTAATTTGACACACTTCTTTTTTTTTCTTTTTCCTCACTTCGTCATACATGTATTCTGTATAATGATGAAGGTCTCCTTCCATCTTCCATGCAATTCCCCTTCTCTCTCCCTTTCCCTCCCATCTCTCTTCCCTATCTAGAGGTAATCTTCTCCTGCTCTTCCTCCCTACCTCATTTTGAGTCACCCCCTTATATCAGTGAAGACATTCGGAATTTGTTTTTTAGGGATTGGCTAATTTCAAGGAATTTGTTTCTTATTTATGTAAAAAGTATGTGTTCAATGACCTTGAAGCATGACATCATCAGGATTCCATCATTTGCTCTTGCTTGAGTGGAATAAGATAGCATCAAAGCTACCAGAAAAGGCAAAGGGGAAGTGGTACGTAGTGCCCCTTCCCAATGGGGACAGGACTTGAAAATTACTGTCATTTGTGTTTATATTCCATTTGTCAAAAACATAGTCATGTGACCAGCTTTGCTGCAGGTGGAGATTTGGAAGAATAATGTTTACTAAAATTGTTCTCCACCTAGCTAATATCTTTATCACTTTGGAAGAAGGGAGAGAAATATTCAGGAAGATTGGCAGTCTATAACCACACCTCCTAAAAAGAAAATATTTGTAATTCCAATAAACCAAATATGCCAACCTTAACCCATAAAAGCTCCACTGATACATAAACTTCAATTCCATTAGCCTTTAAAGAACCACATTAACCTTGGGCTAGTGGTGAGCCCACTTGTCATTATATCTCGCTTTTGATATTGTATGGGGCACTATCTGACTTGTTGGATTACTGGACTAATAGATGATAGCATAAATTCTTTGAATTAAGTAGGTATTTTACATCCAAACAACAAACACTTCATAGGTTACCTGTCAAATTTCAAATTATATTGAATGAAATTTTTATTACTATATTCCCCATCACCTTCCTGGATTTTTATATTACCATTTATAAGGGTCATTTCTATTTCAAATTTGATGGATATGCATAGTATATGAAGCAATCTATATTTATGTTCCCAGGGAAGGCCAGAATTTGACTCAACACATCTAGAAACCGCTGCTGTCAACATGCAGTTGTACACATCATGAATACATTATTGCTGCTGCAGCATCTGCAATGCATTTGGCACAAACTACTGCAGACCTTCAGCAGACTGCAGCAAATGGCAAATATATGCTGCTCTCTGCTCCAAAGGGAGAAGGCATATATTTTGTGAAAGTACAGACTGAATGTGTGTCCACAGCAGCAACACAAAAACCGTGTTTTTTTCAACAATTGTTATTTCCTATAAAAGGAAAGTTGATTTTAATAATTCTCCATATATACTGTTTTGTAAAAATGCATTATCTTTTATTATCAATGATCTCAAATTGTAGATTCTGAATGACCTTAAATGTTTATCTGGATTTATTATAATAGAATGTTAGTGATCAAAATCCAAAAGTTGTTATCTAAAATATTACAAATGCAAATCTAAAATAATTTCCAGATTATTAAATGATGTAAATAATTGGAATTTTCTATTACATTTTCTATGTAATGACACATAGTCTAATAGTTCAAAAAAGTAATAGAATGAGTGAAGTCAGAACATGAATAATTGGATAAGTTTTATTATTTTTTAGAAACAAAAGTTTTAAAATTAAAGTTGAACATCATAAAAATTATCACAGTAGAAACACTCCCAATTTAGAGAGTTCCCTAGCCAACTTATTTTGAAAAAATAATTTAAAACTATAATTAAAGTAATCAGAGAGATAAAGCATTGCAATGATAAAAGATAATCCTATAAAAATAGATCTGAGAGGAATGAGTGCTTAAAATAAAAATGTAACAAACAAAATTAAAATATTTCAAAAAATAAGTGGAAAATACACCATCTAGGAAAAGATTAAAAAGACAAAGATTAAATAGGAAGTAAAAGGTAGAAAATTAAATAGTCGATGTAGAAGGTCATATATTTGACTAATAGAAGTTTCCTGGGGAAATTAGGGAAAAAGAAGAAATGTGTTATCAAATACTGAATATTAACTCTAGAAAACATTGAGTTCCTTAATAAGAAAAATATTGAAGAAGACCTTAGAAGATGGGAAGAGCTCCCATGCTCTTGGATAGGCAAAATTAATGTTATCAAAATAGTCATACTACCAAAATGCTGTACAGATTCAATGTGATTCCAATTGGGGAGGGGAGGGGGAGTAGTAGAGGATAGGAAAGGCAGCAGAACACAACAGACACTAGTATGGCAATATGTAAATCAATGGATGTGTAACTGATGTAATTCTGCAATCTGTATATGGGGTAAAAATGGGAGCTCATAACCCACTTGAATCAAAGTGTGAAATATGATATATCAAGAACTATGTAATGTTTTGAACAGCCAACAATAAAAAATTAAAAAAAAAATTATTATTAAAGTTTTAAAAATGAAAAAAAAAATCCCAATGTCATTCTTTATAGAAATAGAAAAAGCAATCATGAAATTCATTTGGAAAAATAAGAGACCTAGAATAGCCAAAGCAATCCTTAGCAAGAAGAGTGAAGCAGGAGGCTTCACAATACCAGACCACAATACCAGGAAACTTTAAACTATACTACAAAACTATAGTAACAAAAAATAGCATGGTATTGGCACCAAAATAGACATGTAGATAGATAGTACAGAATAGAAGACACAAAGACAAACCCACATAAATATAGCTATCTCATACTAAAAAAAGGCGCCAAAAACAGTGGAGAAAAGATTCCCTCTTCAACAAATGGTTCTGGGAGAATTGGCAATCCATATGCAGCAAAATGAAAATAAATCTCTCTCTCTCACCATGCACAAAACTCAAAGAGGATCAAGGACCTAGGAATTAGACCACAGACCTTTGCCTAATAGAGGAAAAGGTAGGTCCAAATCTTCATCAAGTCAGATTAGGCCCTCACTTCCTTAACAAGACTCCTAAAGTGCAAGAAATAAAATCAAGAATTAATAAATGGGATGGACTCAAATTAAAAAGCTTCTTCTCAACAAAAGAAGCAATCAATGAAGTAAACAGAGAGCCTACATTTCAGGAGCAAATTTTTGCTATATGCACGTCAGATAGAGCACTAATCTCCAGGATATATAAAGAACTCAAATAACTTAACAGCAAAAAAACCAAACAACCCAGTCAATAAATGGGCTAAGGTGCTGAACAGACTCTTCTCAGAAGAAGATACACACTCAATCAACAAATATTTGAAAAAATGTTCAACATCTCTAGTAATTCGAGAAAAGCAAATCAAAACTAAGATTTCATCTCATGTCAGTCAAAATGGCAGCTATCAAGAATACAGACAACAATATATATTGGTGAGGATATGGGGGAGAAGGCACACTCATATATTGCTAGTGGGACTGCAAATTGGTGCAACAATTCTGGAAAGCAGTATGGAGATTCCTTAGAAAATTTGAAATGAAACTACCATTTGACCTAGCTATTCCACTGCTCAATCTATACCCAAAGGACTTAAAATCAGCATACTATAGTAATGCAGCCACATCAATGTTCATAGCAGCTCAATTCACAATATCCAAACTGTGGAAGCAACTTAGATGCCCTTCAATAGATGATGGATAAAGAAACTGTGGTACATATACATAATGGAGTATTACACAGCATTAAGAGAATAAAATTTTGGCATTTGCAGGTAAATGGATAGAGTTGGAGAATATCATGCTAAGTGAAGTAAGCCAATCCCCCCAAAAAACAAAGGCCGAATGTTCTCTCTGATAAGTGGATGTTGATCCATAATAGGGAGGGGAGAGGCATGGGAAAAATGGAGGAACTTCGGGAAAAGGGGTGGGAAGGAAGGGAGGGGGCATGGGGGCAGAAAAGATGGTGGAATGAAATGGATATCATTACCCTAGGTAAATGTATGACTGCACATATGGTGTGACACTAAATTGTGTATAGCCGTAAAAATGTAAAGTTGGGCTGCAATTGTGTATAATGAATCAAAATGCATTCTGCTGTCATATACACCTAATTAAAATAAATAAATATTTTTTAAAAAAGATTTTACCCAATTTTTCCAAGATGTATGTCTCCATATTGATAAAACTCACCAAAGATTGAGCACACCAAATAAAAATGATATATACCAAGGCAGCATTATAAAATTTCAGAACATTGTGGATACCAAGAAGATTAAATAGTCTGAGAGGAAGAAAAAAAAGAAATACGAGAAATTTTAAACCTCTCAAGAATAATTCCAGGGCTCGCTAACAATCATCAATGTCTTACACATACTAAGAGAGAAGGCATTCCAACTTAAAATGCTCTCAATCCACTGGGTGGTTTACACTTGCATCAGGTTAACACTGATGCATGTTATGTACCATCAACTTTCTTTGGTGAAGAATAAATGTGCTTCAGCATAAAAAAATGAAGAAGAAAGAAAGAATGAAGGAAGGAAGGAAGGGAGGGAGGGAGGGAGAGAAGGAGGGGAAGGAGAGAGAGAAAGAGAATCTCTCTAGACAACAATGAAAAGCAAAGTGGATTTCCAAAATGAAAATGAAAGAAGTCCTTGATGACTGCTGTTTACCATATTCTTCAAGTCATTCAAATTGGAGGGGGGAAAGTTGCATGAAGAGATAATGGGGCAGGGGATTGATAAATATAAACATGGAAATGACAGGTCATCTACTGTTTGGCAATATTTGAAAATATAAGGACAAGGTATTGGGAAGGCTTGTTTGAATGTTTAGAAAAAATAGCAACCAGTACATGTCACATTGAACAAATAAATTGAGATAATTATTAGCTCTATGTAAAATTAAGAGTTCTTTAAGAAAGGAAATATTCAGAGTACACTACTTGCATAATCCTGCTAATGTAAGTACTACTGATTTTCCCAAAATTATGATACAATTAAATGGGGAAGATGAAAAAATAGTTGTTAGTTCATTAAAACTCTTAGCTATTATAACAAAAAAGCTTAATATATTCTGTCAGAATCAATCAATCAATATTGAGCAAAATATACATACTATTGAGAAGTATGGATATGAATAACAGAAGCAGAAGAAAAAAATTGGAAAGTAGCTGCCTCAGCGGCCTCAAAGAAACATGACTGAAACATGAAAAGCAGGTGCTGAACAGTTATCTTTCAATATTAGGGTAACTATTTTATTATATTGGCAGGATCAATCATGGGCAAGTAGGAAACAAACTAAGGCCTCTACTGGTCTGACAGATATTAACTTCAGTTGTTGAGGGCCACAGACAAGTCAAGATGGCGCCTGGTACTTTGCCAGCGAGCCATTAGGATGATGGAGATTCCTTAATGACTGACTGCTGTGTCTAGATGGTGTTGATTGAGTTAAGCTGTGTGTGTAATTATTAAGATAATGAGGATTCCTTGGTGACTGATTGATGTATCTAGATGATGTTAATTGAAACAAGCTGTGTATTCAGTTATGTATATATACCCCTGCTGTCCTTCAATAAAATGGCTCCCGCTGTACCAATCTTCACAAGTTGCTTGTCACCCCCCCGCCCCCGTTATTTTTCCCAGTCAGACTGCGGCATTCAGTGTTGTTGTTGATGGTGGTGCTGTTGTTGTTGTTGTAGTTTCTTTGTCTCTTGTGGATGAGGGCGCTTCTGTAGGGTTTTCAGAAATCTTATTTGAAGACTCCCCTCATTCGATTCAGTGTACTTTGGGCAGTAATGGCTCTATACTGGCTGCCTGTCCTCTTAGAATGATATCCTTAGTTTCAGAATCCAATGGTAACACTTTCAGTCTTTCAAACATAGTATTTGAACTTGGCTTCTGGCCATGTTGACACCTTATGGATCCACAGAAGTTATGGGAAAGTCCCACTTTGCTGACCGCCAAATGGAAATGCAGCTTCCTTTCACCCTTAATTCTCCCAGACATGTCCCTTGAAAATCTAAGATATGTGCAAGTTACCAGAGTGAGCCTGGCAAGACTCATCTCCAATGTTGAGATGAGAGGGGGGCATCCTTCCTGCACTCTATGGAGATCTCATATAACAAACAACAATAATTCTCTTCCTTCTCTGCAGATTCCTGTCTTATTGCCGGATGTGGGTGATCCATAGAGTTTCATAATTGATGTGTAGTCCCTAGATAACTTCAGGATGAGGCTGGTCATCAGAAAGACCAGGTGATTAGAATATTGATGCTTTTGAAACAGATTTTTGTCAACAAAAAACACCCAAGCCATTTTTAAAATAAACACACAGCCAGATCTATCATGGAGGCAACCTCTGAGCGTTCCTTGCACAATGGTTGTTGTGTATCAATGCTGTTAAATATAAAGGTGAATTATTTCCCATGGTGCTGTGCAACTTCTCTATGACTATTAGCCCTAGATTACAGAACCACTAAAACCAACATCAATAACCCAATATTTAATCATTTAACAGATATTTACTGAATGCTCTTGAATTTATTAAATACAAGATGCTCTACAATACAAAGAAATAAAACAATGCATGAATTTATGACTATAAATCCTTCCTTCCTTTGTATCAATATTAAGTTCAGAATCCTGAATTAAATAGCTAATGTATCAGAGATCAAATGTATCAAAAATTAAAACTTGCAGAAAATAAAATGTCTTTACAGAAATGTTACAAATAAAAATCATAGTATAATCTTGACCTAACTTTTAAAAGAAATACAACAGATTCTCATATAAAAATAATCAGTCATCTTTTTTAAATGTCTCAGAATATTATTTTATTAGCAAGGATAAAGAATGAATTAGCAAGTAAAGGTTAGGTACGCAGATCCTCTGACAGGGAGAAAGAGGGTGGCCTAGTGCAGCCAGCTCATTGACTAGACCACCCAGGATGAGCTTCCTGGGTCACCATTGTACAATCTAGCTCCTTGCATCCCAGAACCATTGCAAAATACTGTTTTAGCAATGTCTTGGTGGAAAATGTCAGCAAGCAGTTATAATTTTACTACTAGGAATGCCCTCCTACCAATATACCTTCACTTATCCTTCTCACATTTTCCTTGCTCCACACTTAACAATGTCTAAATGAGGTACACACAGAAATACAGTCTTCATATAATTTACTTTCTCATTTGTTCTCTTTTTTTCTTCTGTGTTGCTTGAATAAAAAGATTAATTTTAACATCAGAAAGTCATTTGTAGATATTCAACACACATCTTCTGTCTTTTCCTAGTTTATTACTTCAAATAATGTAAATAAATATAAGCATCAGCATCTCCCTACACAGAAAAGTGAGGGACAGTATGTCAGGTTGACCGCCCCCTTTCTTCCAGCTTCTCCCTTAACTGCCTCTTAACCTATGAGGCAGATGCTCAGTGCTCTGCCTGTGTTCCTTTGCACCTGTTACCAGTTTTCTATGTTCTGCTTCTGGTGTACCCACAGGTCTTTGCTCACAGGTTGGCCTCTGACTGCTGGAAATGCCACAGTCAAAGAAGGCCAGCAATGCCTCCTCCATCCACAAGTCCTAGTTCTACGGTTCAGCCCCTTGCTGTGGTGAACAGGAGGTCAAACTCCTGCTCTCCTGTCCCTGCTAGAATGGTCAACCATGATTCCTACACTTAGAGTTTTCCAGTGAGTTGAACCAACATTTCTTTTTGTGGTACTTTGTCCTCTTACTTAGTTTTCTTCCTTTACTGGTCCCACTTCTTAAATCCCCTAGCAGTCTCTATTAGTTTCTTAGGATTGCCATAACAAAGAACTACAAACTGGGTGGCTTAAACAACAGAAATGTCTTATAGTTCTGGAGGCCAGAAGACCAAGATGTCTACAAGGTTACTTATTTCTGTTTGCTGTGTGGGAGAGACTCTCTTCCATAATTTCTGGTAGTTTCTTGTACTTTGGTAACAGTCTTTGATGTTCCTTGACTCTCACTAATATCACTTTGCTCTTGGCCTTTGTATTCTCATGGCATGTTTCCTGTGCTCATGTCTGTGTCCAAATTTTTCCTTTATTCATAAAGATACCAGACATTTTGGATCCGAATCGGATAATAAAAGGGATGTATTAGTTCATGTAAGTAAAAAATTTAAGATTCTAATCCAATATGGCTTCATTTTCATTAATTACATCCACAATAACCTTATTTCCAAATAAGGTACTGGGATTATTTCAAAATTGAGGGGTAAGGGTGAGCACAATTCAATCCATACCAGTTTTTCCTAATAATCCTTGTCCAAAATGACATAAATCCTTCTCTGAAAGTCAGCTTCACCAAGCCCATCTGTCCACTAAATATTTAATTACTATCTCAGCTACAATGCATGCAGCTATAAAGAAATGATAGTTTAACTTAAACTGGTTTAAATAATAAGAGGAATATATTAGTTTATGTAAATAAAAATTCAAGCCAGTTGTGGTGGTACACACTTCGAATCCCAGCTGCTTGGGAAGATTAGACAGATGGAAAGTTTGAGGCCAGGTTGGGCACCTTAGCAAGACCCGGTCCCAAAATAAAATTAAAAGAGGCTAGGAGTAGCTCAGTGGTAGAACACTCATCTGGCAAGTACAAGGCCCTGGGTTCAGTTCCAAGTATTGAAAAAAAAAATTAAAAAGAGATCATATCTCCAAACATGAGTTCATTCATGGATTTATGAGTCATTCAACAAGTTTTATGGAGTGCTACGTGCAAAGAAATGTACTCTGCTTTCAAGATATAGCAGCAAGGCAAATATAAACATTCCCGAAACACTCAATTAAGACAAAAAAAAGTAAACACAATAAGTTAAATAAGTATGAATTACATGACGAAAAGGGTCATGCTATGAAGGAATCAGTATAATTTGTATGTGTATGTTTGAGGATGGGAGTAGTTGCTTATAATAATAGTTTGGTCTTGATAGACCTCACTGTAACATTTGAATAAAGACAGGGACACAATGAGGGAATGATTCATGAGAATATCTGGGGGAAGAGCATTCCAAGAAGAGGCAGTACATAGAGAGAAGAACCACGATGTGAGTTTGTGTGGAATGCTAAAGAGGAGAAAGGAGGCCTAAGAAGAGTAAGGGAGACAGAAGGTGAAGATAAATGGTAAAAAGAGGAAATGGTGTTCAGAACACAGAAACTCGTAGGCTATAGTAAGAGCTCTGGATTTTACTATGGGGATGGGGAGCTATTAGGTGATCAGAAAGCTCTTAGTGGAAAGATCTTACTCTTCAACAAGTTAGTCTGCTGCTGTGCTGAGAATAGACTGGATGGGAACAAAGATGTTCCCATCTTATACAGATCTTATATTTTTATATTCTTATATTTTTGCTTTGCAAGAAGCCAGGCATGAGATGATGGTGACTTGGACTAGGACACAGTAATATATGTGCACATTGGTCAGATTCTGAAAGTCTTTCAAAGACAGAGGCAGAGGACTTGCTGGGAGATCGTTATTATTATTATTTTAAGACTGGATGTCTTCAGAAGAATGCAGCTACATTTTACTTTGACTTCCTCAAGTCTAATTATTGATGCAGTATCTGCTTCATCAGACTTATTTTTTATAGTAGAAAAGCAACTATTTAATCTTACTTGATAACATCCAAGAGGCAAAGAGGGCTTTGCAACAGGAAACAGGGTTTCCCCAATTTCCCCAACACAAATGTTGCTGATGGGAACAGCCCAAATCACTGAACTTTAGCATGGTGAGTACAAAATGTGGGAAGAAGTAAAATAAATACCACTAGCAAGTCAAACATAATATCTACTGCAAATATGAGAATATAGCCTAAGAATTGTTTTCAATATATAGACCCATGGCTTCCTTAGTAAATATAATCAAGTAAGAGGAAACCATCACAATATAATCTGTTAAAATCCTTTAAAATAGAAAAAAACTATAAATATCACAGTGAATAAGCAAGGTCTATTTACCTAGGTTCATCAATGAGATCTGTGAGTCTCTCTCCAAAGGATTTCCAAAACTCCAATTATAAATATATTTTTGCTTTGCTGGACACAGACTCACATTCTTTCATTGGAAGAATGAAAAAAAGAAGACAAAAGTCTTAAGTGGTCTAATAATTTGATAACAATTTTATTATTCATACTTAGATGACTAGGCAATACGTCAGAGAATGCTGATTTGGTAAGTCTTCTTTCCTAATTATGCTTTTATTGTAGTAGTAATCTTTGGTCTTACTAAACATTCAAGTTTGAGTGACCTGAAGTACTGATAGTATCTTTGCTTATGTTGTCCTCCTTTAAGATGTTGACAACCATGATTGACAAACCTAGAAAACGATAAGAGCCTTATATCATTCAGAACCACAATATCACACTTTCAATTTTGCCTATAAGAGATGTAAGGTATGATACTCTTTGTCACTGATCATGGGGTCAAGGATAACACTTTTACAAACAAAATAGGTCAATAAGAGACAAGCATAATAAAAGTTCCAATCAAAGTTTTATGTGACATGTGAGTTTTTCGAAATAAACAACCAAATACCTAGGGAAACTCTATTTTTATGCATAGGGCAGATGAAGAATAGAGATCTGTATAAGAATGCGACTGGACAGAGGGTGTGATCTATTGCAAGATTAGAGTGAGGAGTTCAGGGTTTGTTCAGATTCTTCTCTTTGTACGGCATTTCATCCTCTGGGGTATGGAGTATGACCCCTCTTCAATGAAGGTTTTGAACAGAGAACAGAGAAGACAGACAGTGATCTTTCCAGGTTGAATGGCTTGCTTTGGAGGAGAGTAGTTTTACTTTCTATGACTGTCTTCAAGGTAGAAGGGGCTAGAGACAGGCAGGCAGGGGAAAGACATTTTGCTTCTGAGGCCTCCCAGTCTCCTTTGGTTAAACATACTCAGTGTTCCGAAGCACCATATTTTGGGGCATCATTTTCTGAGCCTGAACAAGACCAAGATTTAATATCCCTCTGTGAACAGCATCATTTGGTTTGACTAAGTTCTACCTTAGTTTAATTATCTTGTACCTCTTAGAAACCTAAATAATTCAATATACATTTTTCTACTCCAATTTATCAGGTGTTTTAAGCTATCTTGAAGACTCTGTTGCCTAAGAGACTATAGTGGTAAGAAATAATAATACCCACCAGCCACAAGAATCACATTCGATGACTCATTTGCTCTCTAACTATGTATCAGGCCTGTTTTTGAGATGTTTAGGTATGCAATTCATTTTATTCTCACCATTATATTATGATCCCCATCTGATAGCTGGACCTGAGGTACAAAAAGGTTAAGAAATTACCCCAAAATTGAAGCTAAATAGTCTTAGAAAGAGACCATAATTCTAACTGCTTTGCCAGTACGAAACTTTCTATTTTACTATTTATTTATTCAACTTGTTTATTCCAGAAGAGTTGTTATTCAAAGAAGTCAATATTGTGTTGTCTCTGATTCCAAATCAGTGTTAAAAAAAAAAAAAATTACCTAAGCAGGAATGCCAGATCTCCTTTCTAAAACATTTTAATGCCAGGTTTTTGGTTTTTTTTTTGTTTTCCTTTTTGTTTTTTTGTTTAATGTTTTGTTTTTTTTCTGGGAATTGACTCCAGGGAGGCTTAATCACTGAGCCACATCTGCAGCCCTTTTTGTATTTTATCTAGAGACAGAGTTCTCTGACTGCTGGTATTACAGGAGTTTGCCACTATGCCCAGCCTTATTGTGAGCTTTGTATTGTTGACTTGATCAATTTTCCCACATAATGCAGCCACATTACAAAAATTTTAAAAATTTTTAAATAAATCAAATTTGTTGTATAAATAGATACAACTTAATATAGTCAAGTACAGAATGATTAAATCCCAGTGGTAATTAATCTTCTAAACTTCCTGGTTTAACAATAAATAAAATAAATATTTTCTTGTATTAAATTTCATTACCACTTATATTTCAATATGTCGGGAAGAATCTTAGCATATTTGAAAAAGTAGCATTTTATTCTTGGCTTTGAATTTAGTGTTTATATTCATAGATAGAAGACTGATAAAATGTCTGAAAAGGTATTCCTACAGTTTAATTATGCATTTAGTTAAAACATGGTTATATTTAAAAATATAAAGGCATCTGAATTTGTACATTAAAACATTTAATATAGGACTGGGGTTCTAGCTCAGGTGTGGAGCACTTGCTTAGCACATATGAGGCACTGGGTTTGATCCTCAGCACCATATTAAAAATAAAATAAAGGTGTTCATCTACTATAAAATATTTTTAAAACATTATATATATATATATATATATATATATATATATTCTCATTTACATATACATAAACATCTATTATATATGGTTTATGTATATATACACACATAAATACATATCCTATATACACATATATAATACAATGCATTATATACACACATATGTGCATCTATACATAGATAGTATATATGTATATGTGCACGTGCACACATGCACACATACACACACTATTTCAGATAATGTGTTAATATATTATCACAACGAATAGTCTTCCCTATGTCAAATAAATTTCCACAGGCAAAGTTTGGAGTATTGGCTAAAAATATAAATTGGCTAAAAATATAAATAAAGTAGCTTCATTTATATTCTAAAAATAAATAATATAAAACAAATATATGGTTCTGCATCCCAATTATGGTTCCCTGCTTTTAGTCAAGTCAATTTAAAGCAAAAAGTAAGTTTGGCTTCTTGACACAGAGCACAAAAGCACCAGCAGTTGCTTTTCTTGTTCTCCCATGTAGCTCTTGTGAATGCAATTGCTTGTTGCCTGTCATGTGTTCAATTTAACCCAAAGTTTCTGGTCACATTTTAGGTCTCAGAACAGGTAAAAGAGACACAGCACACAAGATGCTGACTGAAACTCTTGCTTTTATTTGACAATGGCTTTGATATTTTATAATATTCATTGAGGGTACTAAGTCAGAATTTCAATACTCAGAATAACACTCAAGTTATCTAGTAAGTCTCATTTAAGTTTAGATGCAGTGTTTTGAAGGAAAGAATCCTGCATTTGGAATTAATATCTTGAATAATCATCCTGCTAGTATCTGTGGATGGTGGGTATTTCATTTAATCTCAACTTTGGTTTTCTTTTTCTATAAAAAGAGGATAATGTTTGTCAAATGGTGTTGTTATGAAGTCACCAGTAAGTTAAAAATGTATGATCTTTTTAGTAAATGAATATTGTAAATGAATATAGATTTCTCTTTTAAAAGCTAGATCTGTACCTCTTTAAACTGTCCATCAATGAAACCAAAAGTGGTGTTCATTGATCATTTATTATATCTTAAAAAAAAGATTTCCTACATCATGGCAGACTGTATTATCAGAGAAAAGTTTCCTGCTTAAACATATAAAAATATTTGAAGATATATAGCAATCTAAAAATAGATCACCTCAAAGAGATGAAAAACCCCAATCTCAGGTGACAGAAAAGAAGTAACTAAATGCCACTGCAGTAAGGATGTCAGTTGATGTTGAGGGAATTAGGGAGCATCTGTATTTCAGATCCTCAATTCACTTAGATCCAATGCCTCATTTCCTGCTTCCTATTATTTTTTGAAATCACAAACTGTAACCCATAGGGATTATGTCTGGCCCAGTGCCTCAGAGTCCATATTAGTGTAACTGTGGACCTCCAATCCATACCAAACCAGGTAAGACAGGAGCTTTCATTCTCATTTTAAAGCAGGAATAAGATCTTCCATGGGATCAAGCTTTGAGGTAGAAAATTTGGTCCTCAATCAGTAAAATTCTTGGGGCTCCAAAATCAAAACCTTGCATTATGTAAAGTTTTACAACCTAGGAATCATGGGATATTCACAGGGAAGGAAAAAACAAACAAACAAAAAACTTTCTGGGTAGGTGGGATAGAAAAAAAACTAATAAATCACTACAAAGTAAGGAAATAATTCATCAGGAGGGAAGTTGGCAGAAAATATAAACAAAAGAATTTGCAACTCAAGAACCTGAGATAAGAAAAACCTGCCAGAGACAAAACATTCCTGTTTGTCACTAATTACAGTAACTAAGATTTATTTTGTGCATACTATATCTCCTTCTGTTCTATATGTGCATTACATTCTTTAATTTTCACAAGAAAATATACAACATAATTCAATTTAAAAGAGAAGACAGGTCTCCAATAGAGAATGATCTTTAAATGAACAGCAACAGTACCAACAGTCAGAAAAATACTGGAATATCTTTCTTAAAATGCTGCAGAACACTTGTCAATCAAAAATTCTAAATCCAAATAAATCATGGATAAGAGTAAACAAACACATTTAGACAAAACCCAAAAGAGTTTTCCATACAAAGATCCTTTTTGAAATAGCCACTGAAGTCTATGCTATGGATATATTTAAATTCAGAAGAAAAGAACTGTGATGTAAGAAATAATAATATGCCTAGTAATTGGTATTGGCGAATATAAATAAGCATTGATTGTATAAAACAATAATAATGATGATGACTAATTTGAGGGTATAAAATCAAGTTGGAACTAAAATATTGGACATCAGTATGAAAGATATGGAGAGGAATTCAAATGTGTTAAGATCTTTGTAGTTTTTGGACTAGGCCAGAAATATGGATTAAGAATCAACTTCATTAAATCAGATATTCAACAAAGGCATAAATATGCAATACATAAACACCAGAGAGAAGAGAGGAAAATAAAATGGTTATGAACACAACTTGAGTAATTCAATAAAAAGTAAGAAAGGAGAGAGAAAAAGAAGTACAAGAATGGTAAAAAGAAAACAAAAGTCATGTATATCTAAAAAGAACAAATAAAAACAGGAAACTAAAGTAAGTGTTCAATGTAAGTCAAAACATATCAGTAATTTCAATAAATATAATTGTAACCAAGTTACTCATCAAAAGAGAATCTCAGACAGGTGCAGTGTAGCACACCTGTAATCCCAGCAGCTTGGGAGGCTGAGACAGGAGAATGGCAAGTTCAAAGCCATCCTCGTCAGTACTCTTTAGGAGACTCTGTCTCAAATAAAATATAAAAAGGGCTGGACTCATAAGTCTCAGTGGCTAAGCACCCCTGGGTTCAATCCTTGGTATATCCCCTCCCAACCCAAAAAGAGCCTCAGACTGCATAAAAATATTAAAATCCAGTTCTATGCTATTTAAAATGAACATCCACTACTTTTTCAGATGTACACTAAACATGGAAAGATAGACAAAGTTTGGAAATAAAAGGAGAAAAAATTATATACCAGTAAAATACAAATAGAAAGATGTTGTGGGTTTGTTAATATCAGATCAAACTAACTTAATGGCAAAATATTATTTGGGACAAAGATGTCTAAATAATGATAACATTTCTGATGAAGATACTATAATTCTAAATGTATACACATTGAATGACACCCTCAAATACACCAAGTATAAGTTGATAAAAATTACAAAAGCTTATGATTAATTAATATAGTAAATTATAAGATATGTCTCCATAATTGATGGATTGAGCAAACAAAAATTAGTGAGGAAATAGATTTATACTACATAATCATTAAATAAAATATTGAACTCATCGACTAGACAATCCATCTTTTCAAGCACATACAGAACATGCTCAAAATTTGATCACTTACTAAATTACAAAGAAAATTTTAATAAAGTTGAATAAAATTATAAATTTCACAACCTCTGGCCATTAAGTTCATAAGTCAATAAGAAAACACTTCCCAATTACTATGTGATTTAAAACAAACAAAAAATATTTCTAAAATATGTGACTGAAATATCTCAAAGCACAATGCAAATTGTATAATGTTGAGGGTATGCCAGAAAAACACTAAGAATCAAAACTTCCAAGATATCTTTGAGAAATCAATGGCATTAATTTTTTAAAAAAAATAAAAAATGAATGAGCTAAGAGGTTAATTCATAAAGATAGAAAAAGAACAAAGGAAATAGAAATAATGAGAGAAAGGTAATGAAGATATAAGCAAAAATAGACTTAAAAACAAGAATCGTATAATCATCTAAATAGGTGCAGGAAAAGCATTTGACAAAATGTAGCACCCCTTCAAGTTGAAAACACTGGAAAAACTAGGGATAGTAGGAACATACCTCAACATTGTAAAAGTTATATATGCTAAACCCAAGGCCAATATCATTCTAAATAGAAAAAAAATAAAGCATTCCCTCTAAGAACTGGAACAAGACAAGGATGCCCTCTTTCACCACTGTTGTTCAATATGGTCCTTGGAACTTTAGCCAGAGCACTTAGAAGAAAGAAATTAAAGGGATATGAGTAAGAAAAGAAGAACTCAAACTATCACTATTTGCCAATGACATGATTCTATATTTAGAAGATTCAAAACATTTCCATCAGAAAACTTTTAGAACTAATAAATGAATTTAGCAAAGTAGAAGGATATAAAATCAACACCCATAAATCAAATGTATACATCCATGATAAATCCACTGAAAGAGAAATTAGGAAAACTAACCCATTCACAATAGCCTCAAACAAAATAAAATACTTTGAATTCGATCTAACAAAAGAGGCCTAAAGTTGTGGCCCAGCAGTAGAGTCCTCGCCTAGCATGTGCAAGGGCCTGGGTTCAATCCTCAGCACCACATAAGAATAAATAAAATAGGGATATTGTATTCAAATACAACTAAAAAATAAATATTAAAAAAATAGAGGTGAAAGACCTCTACAATGAAAACTACAGAACACTAAAGAAAGAAATTGAAGAAGACCTTAGAAGATGGAAAGACTTCCCATGCTCTTGGATAGGCAGAATTAATATTGTCAAACTGGCCATACTACCAAAAACATTATACAGATTAAATGCAATTCCTATTTAAATCCCAAGGCGGGGAAAGAAGGATTGAAATAGAACATAAAATAAAATTATCAATAGAAGCAAAAGCTGGATCTTTAGAAACACCACTGAAATAAGAATGTTTATTTAAAAATAAAACATGAGGGTGGTGGAGAGTAAGACAGAATTATTAATATTTGGAATCAACATGTATCTGTAAACTGAGGTCTGATGCATGCTCTAATAATAATATTACTATAAAAAATAAACAATATTTTCTAGAATACACCTTCCCCAAACACATACATTGTTTGTTCCCTATCTACATTTGGCCTTTCCTCAAATATGCCTCTCAGGTGATTGATACAGTTAATTGGATGGAATTCCAATGCATGTTTCCAATATCAGCACTTGATCACCTTGTATACTTAACAAGTCCCTTGGTTACTTCCTGTATAAAACATTTCACACATTTTTTTCAAACCCTCTGTCCTACCGTTTTAGTCAGCTTCTGAGCTACTGTTACCAAAAGACCTAAGCGGAACAGTTTTAAGAAGGAAAAGTTTATTTGGGGCTTACAGTTTCAGAGGTCTCAGTCCATGGATGGTAGACTCCAATCCTCAGAGTCCAAGGTGAAGCAGAACATTATGGCAGAAGAGTGTGGTGGTGGAAAGCAGGTCTGGACATGGCCACCAAAAAAGCAGAGAGAAAGCCCTCACCACAGACAAAATATATACCTAAAGCCGACCCCCAAAGACCCACCTCCTCTAGCCGCACCCTACCTGCCTATAGTCACCACTCAGTTAATCTCCATAACTGCATTAATGCACTGATTAGGGTAAAACTCACACAACCCAATCATTTTACCTCTAATCTTGCTTGCATTTTCTCACACATGAGATTTTGGGGACCACATATCTAAATCATAACACCTAGTTACTACTATATTAACAAAAATTTAAGCTAGTCTGGCATGATCCCCTCATCTCTTCTCTCCATCAGAAACATTTAGACGATTGGGCACATGCATATTTCCTACCCACCTGCCTCAGTGGCAGAAGTGGTGATCATCCTAGGGTAGACCTTCTTTTGTAACCCTTATGTGACTCACCGTCATGGCCTTTGGGACCTGGCTCCATTCTCCTTTCTCCTATGTCTTCAACAGTTTCTCTATGTAACTCATTTCCCTCAGTGTGAACTTGTTCATGTCTCACCACTGCTGTTGTTTGAACGTGTCCCTCAAAGTTTATGCATTAGAACCATAATCCCCGATACAATAGTGTTGAGAGGTGTGGACTTGAAGAGGTGATTGGGTCATCAGTCCTCATGAAGGGACTGATGCTGTTATCCCATGGATGGGTTTCTGACAAAAGGATGGGAGGGTATTTTCAGCAATCTGCCCCAACTCTTGGCTCCCCTCAAGCATTTTTTTCTCTCCCTCTCCCTTTCCCTCCCCCTCACCCCCCCCTTCCTTTGCTTACCCTTTGACATAGGATGACACGGCAAGAAATCTCTTGTCTAATGTGGAATCTTCTACCTTAGACTTCCCAGTCTCCAGAGTTAGAAGAAATGAATGTGTCTTCTTTATAAATTACCCAGGCACTGAATTATTTCACTCATCTCTCAAAGAGCTGATCCTTAGAAATAAGTAGTGGTGCTTACGGCTTCTGTTTTCTTACCTCTCATTTATTTCTCAGACCTCTGTAATCTCCTAAAACAAAAACGTCCTAACATCTCCAGGAAATTTTCCTTTGACTATTTCGGGATGCATCTCAAGTATTCTTCTTTTTGAACTTTTGTGTAGCTTCTTATGTATTTATTCCTTTTTGAAAGTCTCCAGTGTTTCTCCCCAATTATTTTGAAAGTCTCTTAAAATACTATTCTTGTTAAATTGTTCCTGTGAATAAGTTTAAGAAGAAAATATGTATGGCAGAGCTCTTTCAGATTCTCACCTACATTATTACATTAAATGTGTAAGAGTGCATTTTTTTCATTTTTGTTTTTGTTTTTTTGGTACCAGGGATTGAACTCAGGGGCAGTTGACTACTGAGCCACATTCCCTGCCCTGTTTTATATTTTTTTATTTAAAGACAGGGTCTCACTGTATGGCTTAATGCCTCACTTTTGCTGAGTCTGGCTTTGAACTTGTGACCTTCCTGCCTCAGTCTCCACATTTTTTTTTTTGTACCAAGGATTGAGCTCAGGGGCACTTAACCACTGACCTGCATCCCCAGTCCTGCCCCACTTTTTATCAGTGAAATGTACTGAAAAGCCTATTTGTTTATGCTCTGCTCTACAAATTTGTTTTCTTGGTAGTTTATTTTCATAGCTTCTGAATTAGTAAGGTTTATCCAGAAAACACAGTCAAAAGGAGATCAATAGGTACATATTGACAGATAAAGAAATGGAATTCTAGCTAGTCTAGATTTACAGTGTGAACCAGGAAACTTGACACCAAGGGGTGGCAACAATGTGGAAAAAAAAAAAGTCTGAATGCAGTTTCTTCTGCTGAACTCCTTTTGCTTAAGGAGGCAGGTCTTCAAGTTCTATGCCCGATTTCAACTGATTGGATGAGGTCCACCTACAAAAATGGAGGGTAATCTATTCATGCAAAGTGGCTTGATTTAAATGTTAATAATGTCCCCAAACAGTTTCCCACCTATCTCTTTGTCTTTTCCTATTTAATGTCCTTCATAGGTTATTTTACCCTGTCAAATCCCATTTCCCACAGGATCTGTTCTTGTTCTAGTGCTTTTTTCTCTCTGGTCTTTGAGCACTGTCCTCCAGTCTCACAAATTTTATTGTTATTTATACACTCGTGATATAAATCCATCCCACCTGTAATATCACCTTCAAGGTTCTGGTGTATACATTTAAATTCTAGCAGCACCAATTCACCTGATGTCTCATAGAGACGTTCAACAACATCTATGCTAAACTCTACAACCCTTCCTTTTCTCACATTCTCTTCCCCACAATAAATCCTATCTAAATACTCCTAAATCACCCTACTTAATTCCACCATACCACCTAGTTCACTCCTTGGTCTGGGTGGTCTAACCTCAGCATTTTGAATTCTCTTTGTTGTTGTTGTTGTTGTTGTGCTGGAGATTGAACCCAGGGCCTTATGCATGTGAGGCAAGCACTCTACCAATTGAGCTATATCCCCAGCTCTAGCATTTTAAATTCTTTATCACTTAGCTGAGCACTCAAAACCCTGAGTGATCCAAAATTACCCACATTTTTCTGTGCTTAACATCACCTTTTGAGACCTTGAGTTACCTACGGCTCATGTATCCCTGTCTTATTTCAGTGTTCTTTCTTGACCCAGGACACTGTCCCATCCCATGTTTATTCATTAGGCTAACCTTTTTTTTTTTTTTCCAGTTCTGGATGTTGTTGCTTAAACCTGCAGACAAAACTAGGTGCCATTCATGCTCCATATATTCCCTGTGCTACTCAATCAGAGCACTTATGACCCTGGAAGGCAGTTAATGGTTCAAAAGTCTATTCCCCAGCCTGGAATGATTCTAGAGTAATTATACAACTTTTTAGTCCTTGTACTTAATACAGAGCCAAGAAGAGAACAAGGATACAAAGTTAAAAAAAAAAAAAGCCCTACACTTAATGTATAAATCAAAATTGGCTGACTTTACCATGTTTCTATAGAGGAATAATTCTCAGACTGGTCTGCAGATCTCTGAGAGTCCTTTATAAAAAAAACCACAAGACAAAAGCCATTTTCATCATAATACCAAGCCATTATTTGCTTTATTTACTACTTTGAAATTTCCATTGATCATGCAAAAACAAGAATCAAGGAATTAGCACCACACTGTACTGTTATAATTCACCACATATTCTCATTCAAAAATAACAACAGAATTTCAATTTCACTGATATTAAGAATTGAAGTTTATTTTAAAAAATCTCAACCTTTTTTTTAATCACCCTGTGTGATGTCATTGGGAATGATTCCAAAACATTTCTACTGCATAGCAGCAACAACAAAAAAGTGTTTGTATCAACAAAAGCACTTGTGTTCTTGTTTGAGTCGCAATCTAAAATAACCACTTTGTTTTTTTTTCCCACAAAATATTATTTTAATGTGAAAGTCTGACAGATATGCAATGATCATTCATACTTGGATATCTGGCACACATTTCTCCAAAAATGAATAAAGTGAACCCAAAGACAATAACTGACAGTATTGTTGCCAATGATAAAATCTGAGCTTTCCAGTGAAAGATTAGAATTTTGGAAAACTTATGTCTGCTATTATTAGCCTGACAGCTTCCTAATACTTAAAGACCTCTCTAATGATAGCAGTGGCAATATTAATGAATATGATTTTTATTACATAATAAAATATGCCAACATTTGGAGGATGTGCATAAATAAATAAACCAATGTATTTAGATAAACATGCAGGATGGTGCGGACTCATGATGGATAGAAGATCCTTTAAAAATACACAAGAGAGCAGTGGATTTGGTTGTAAGTAAATCTGAAAAATTCACTGTGTGGTTTGAGTCTATATTGCATATGTCTTTTATAAATCTACTATTTGTCAAGATGTAGTATCAATAATATAGAAAATTATCTGAAAATATCCCTCCTTTTGATATATATATGTTCTTCATCTATTTTAATCATAGAGAACATAGCACCAATATGGCAGATATGATAACCTAGCTATTTTCCATTACATCAAGAAATTTACAGAAATATAAAACAATGCTTCTCTTCTTACTGAATTTTTAAATTTTAAATAAATATTTTAATAAAAATATTCTATTTATTTTAACATGCAATGAGCTAATTAATGTTATTTGAAAATGAACTAATATACATTTTTTAAAAATTGTTGAGCTTTAATTCCTGGCATGGTTAATATAGGACTACATTATAGAAGCCCTTTATGGTCCTCAGCAATTTTTAAGATTGTAAAATAGCCCTGAAACCAAAATGTTTGCTAGTTACTGCTTTCATGATATTTACCTCAAGTCACAAATAATGATCATAGAATTATTTTAAAGAATACTTCTGTTTCCTGAGCTTGTGAACCAATTTAAATGTTTATTTACAAATACACTTCAAGTAATTTATTCTGTATCCCTGCATGATCAATTAGACCAACAGTTAGAGAGGGGCATGGAATTATAAAGACCAACATCCAAATCCCAGCTCCATCTCTTAGACACATGGGGAACAAAGGAGGAGGCAGAACCTGAATGCATTTTAGGAATGACAGAGTAAATTAATGTTCCCAATTTTTAGTTGCCTACAAGAGGATGTAACTTCCCTGCATTGTTGATATCATTATTGACCATAAAATTTGCTTAATCCAGTGAAATGTAAGTAAAAGTGATACATGCCAATTCTGACAGTAGTTTTAGCTGACATCATGAAGCTTGGACATGTCCTTTTCCCTCTCCTACAAAGGAACACTCCAAACTCCCACATAGAGCTACTCCTTCAACTTGGACTCTAGACTGAAGAAGATATGGGACAAAGCTGTGTGGCAAGGTGACATGAGTAATACATAAAGCATTGTTTTGTAGGAGAAATGTAACTGAGCAATATCGGAGCAATATCCTGTCACCAACAGTGTCCACCAAAATATTCACTATTGATATAAAATGATAATCAAGTATTATAATGAATAAAAAATCTTACTATCCTATATCAATACAGTAGACTCTTGGTGAATAAGAAATGCAGTTGGCTTTTTGCTTTAGTATCTTCATTCATCTACTTCTTTGTTCCTATCAGAACCTCACTTCTATTTAGGTGTAATAGCCCTTTCCATGCAGCTCATGTAGTTTAGGAAAAAGGTCTCTTATGTCTATGACAGTCTTCATTGTTCTAAGAATCCAGTTCCTTCTTTAGAATTGGCCTGAGAATATACAATCATCTTAATTCAGGCTGCTATAAACAAGTATAATAGATTGGGTGACTTATAACCCCAAATTTATTTCTCACAGTTCAGAAGGCTGGAAGTCTGAGATTGTACCTGTACATGGTAGAAAGAAGGTGAGAGAGCTCCCTGGGGTTCCTTTTAGAGTGACCAATCTCAGTAATGAGGAGCTTACCCTCATGACCTAATTATCTTCCAAGTGCACCACCTCCTAATATCATCATTTTGAGGATTAAAATTTCAACATATGAGTGAGGGAATCAAAAACATTCAGTCTCTTTCAACAAGTCACCAGTTCTGACCCAATAAGAACCACAGAAAAGTTTGGTTGAAGCTCCTAGAAAATTGTTCCTAACATTTAAAACAGAATCAAAATGTCTTTCTGTCACATCATATGTCTATATGTGAACAAGAGAAAATATAGAAAATATACTTGCTATTACAAACTGAGCATTAGAGGTATAGGGGTTATAGGAATGTGTAATCTAGATGAGTGGGAATATAGAAAGGACCGGGGTCTTTGACAACACTATAGACATATCGCGCTAATGAACCTTCTATCCATCTGGAGTTAATATCATTTGAGCCAATGACTTTTCTTAGTGTTAAACTAATTTGGGTCATGTTTTCTGACCTGTATAGGCAAAAATATTCTAAATACCACAAGACAGCTATTTTTAATCATCAAATTTACCACTAAGTATAATTTTACAGATTTTTGACCCTTACCTATTGTTTTCTTGCTATAGGGAATAATTTACAGAGAAACTGATGTTAATGTTATTCCATTTGTCTAGAATGCCCTTCCCACACATTTGGCTGATTGATTCAAGCCTCAGGTAAGGACTTTTAAAACTTTGGCTTATATATTTCATGGCAATAAGAATTTATGGTGCTGCACTAACAGACAAGCTGTTTAACTACAGTTGCTAGTGCTTTAATAAATGCATATTTATCTTTCCAACACCTATTTAGAACCATATTTGAGAGCAATATTATCCTTCACCAAGTATTACATTAATGGCTATCCAAGCCATTGGATGTTATTCTTTTATTCAAAATAAATACTGTTGATGATTTTATATCATATTCACTGTCTGATCAGAATAAAATATCAACAGGTGAAAATATAAACATAACACACAGTTCATTTATTTTGAACCAGACTCACACAAACTCTTCAGGAATCAGTGGAATGCTTCTGATATGAGATAAGAGAATGCATAACTAAAGGTGACTTAAAATAGTTTTTCTTTCCCCCCTATGGTAAGTCAGTGAATAGAGATAGGTGGTCCTAGGATTGTTTAGATGGTCAGTGATTATCTTGGCTCCTTTCCATGGTCTGAGTAGTACTGTCACATTTCCAGTTTACATCCTCCATTTATAAGATTGTGTCCCTCATGTATTTCTCTTTCCTTTATATCAGAAAGCAATATATTGTACCATAAAAATCACAGCAAGGTATTGTCATCCTATGACAAAAACAAACCAAGCATGGGCCAAGTGATGTGGTATCATTCAGATAGGCTAACCATCCTTTCTTTATCATACTGACACTCAATAGCTGAACAAAATTGAAGTTTTGTCAATAAGAATTAGGTAATGCCTGAATATGGAAGCCAACATCTGCCCTTACCATCTCCTATATATTTAATCTGCTTCCTATATATTTAATCTCTTCCCTCTAAAATGCAATCTAACATTTACCACCATAGTCAGCCTTGTTTTCACCTACAGAAGACAATCATGTTGTCACAGCCAAGCAGACAGGAGGGACTGGTGTAGATATCAGTGTCTACACATCAGCCACCCATGTAGGACAGAAAAAGGTTACCTAATCCAGTATATTCAACACTTGCTGATTTAATAAATAGCACAAGTCTTAAAGGAATAAAATATTAGGGGCTAGGGATATAGCTCAGTTGGTAGAGTGCTTGCCTCAAATGCACAGGGCCCTGGGTTCAATCCCCAGCACCACACACACACAAAAGAAAGATTAATGTTTTAGCATAAAATATGGAATTCAAAATTTCAAAATGAAAGGCAGTTTTAATGAAAAGTACTATAGCTATAAACACATAACATATTGACAGATAGTGGATAGACTTTTATATTTTAATACCCCACTGGACCAGCACTGGCTTCATCCCACCTGTGTGAGTTAAGTATACATTCTGAAAAAAACATTGAGTTACTAAGGAGTAAAATTTTAAAAAGACATGACAAATTCACTTGAACAAGTCATCCTCCAATCATTTTAGTTTTCACTTCTGGTTACCAATTAGAATCATCCAACTTTGGTCATCCTATATTTCTAACTATTATTTTTTTAGCTCCTTGTCTTATCTTGCTCTTATAAATCAATTTACTTGTATATTTGGTTTGTTGGCACTTGTGGAGTATGAATTCCATCTATCTCCCATTTCACATTACTATTACTCTGGGGGTTTTTTCTATAATTTTTAAGAATTTGTTCTAATTAGTTATTCCTCTGGTTTCCAAGCTATTAAAACATGTCCTCTTTAGAGAAAAGAGGAACTTTTATCTTAATTTTCCTATTTATTTGATTTACTTTGTGAATTTCTCTTGGTTCTAAAAATGGGAATCTTTGCCACATTTAGTAGAAGATACCTTTCTAAAAGTTTGTTGTTTTTTTTTTTAACTTGTAATGATAGTTTTATAATCAGGCACATCCTTTTTTATTCACTGTCATGGTGGTATCTCCTTTATAGAACACTTCATAGCACAAGAATGAATAAATCATGGCTTGATGTCTTATCTGTTTTTCCTACTTGCCTGGAACCTGCAGTGAGGCATGATCAGAACATCTCAGTTCATCATCATCTCCCTGTACAAAGAACAGTCTCTTAAAGATTATCAGAGCCCAGTCAGTTTATATTGAAGACATAAGTGAGTTAATTCATAACTCTATTAAGCTTAAATTTCATTCTCCACTAATCAGTTGTTGATTTATACTAAAGTAACAGATACCTATTCAGCAAAGATTGAATTGAGCACATGCCACATGCCAGTAGATGGAGAGAGGATAAAGCTTGTGATCCTGAGAACCTCATAAGATAGTGAAATTTATTTGATTACATTGGAAAATAAAATTCTAATTTTAAAACCTGGCAACGAGGGTACTTAGCATGGCTAATGATTCGATTGTGCCACTTCTGAAGGAGTTTTCTTTGAATATTTTAAACAAATTTAAATATAATGAAATTGCTTTAAGTCAGAGCTACATAATACTTTCCTGTGAGGATGTCAGACAGGAATAAGAAAGCTGGAGGGAAATGTTTGAAAGAAGAAAGAGTCATACAAAGGGTGATTAGGGCCATTCATGAAGTCAAGTGCTCATGGACTGGAAACTAGACCATCAAAATCACATACACATGAAAAATACATGTCAACCCTAACCCTAACCATTATAGTTACATAGGTAATATTTCTTTCTGCTCAAGTAGTGGGACCCATAAGAACTATTAAGAGATATTTTTAACTTGGAATGTACAATTTTTTATGTTCTCCAATTATCCTACCCATGCTTCAAGTGCCATCTCTCCTGAGAAGTCTTCAGTTATTTCTCTAGCTAAAAGCAATCCTAACTCCACTGCAGAATTGTTCAGAAGAAAAAATAACAAGTGAACATCAGCACACTTTCTGAACTGTAAATATTTAAACAACAATTAATTCATTTATCCCTTAATTCAAACAAATGTTTATTAATCTTCTACCATTTGCCACCTTTCATCCAGGAAGTGGACATACATTAGTTAAGCAAGAAGAGAAATCTCTTATGAGATTACTTAAAAATAGGAAAAACCTGCCTATACAGGTGGGGCACACCTGTAATCCCAGCAACTCAGGAGGCTGAGGCAGGAAAATCACAAGTTCGAGGCTTGCCTCAGCAACTTGTAGAGGGCTGAAGCAACTTGGCAAGACCCTGTCTCAAATTAAAAATTTAAAAAATCTAGAGATGTAGTTCAGTGGTAAATGTCCCTGTGCTCAATCCCCAGCAGCAAAAATAAATAAAAGAATAAATAAGAAATAAAGTAAGAATAAAACTACCACCACCACACACACACACAAAAAGAAAAAGAAACATGAGATATGTGAACTATGTTCCCAGTTAAGTGCTTAGGAGAGTATATTAAACAGATGAGTATGATATGAAGTTTCTATATGTGGTTAAAATTTGGTGATATGTCAAGAGCTTTGTAATGTTTTGAACAACCAATAAAAAATAAATTTAAAAAATTGGTGACTGTAATAACTCTCATTGAAAAAGTTATCTTTCATTATCAATTTGTAAGTAAAAAGATGAGATCTGTGGAAACCTGGCAAATCACCAATTCAGTCAGCAGAAAAAGAAAATACACAATTCCCTGAAAAGAAATTGTGTTTGAACTGTTGGAGGAAGAATAAGTGATTGCAGGGTCGAAAGTAGGGAATGAGGTCGAGAGACCATGGGAGAGCAGCTGTGTACATCATATACACTTGAGGACTTATTTATCAAACATATCAATCAGATATTAGCAATTAGTGGTTTTAGTAACAGTAAGTAAATATTTTCCTACTTGAACCATCAAAGCAACTTTAATGATATTTTCTTAATGGTCTTTATGCTCCTTTTCCTGTCATTAATTGCTTTGACTCTTGATAAGGATTAACTATCACTCATTATTTGTACCTTACAACAGTACACTGGATAATCTGCTGTCCCTTTCACGGAATTCATCTTTATTGGTGCTTGCTGTAATGAAAAATGGTCACCAACCTGGCTCTACGTTTACATCAGCAAAAGCAGAATTTGGTAGTTTTATGAGTTTTGCTTAGTCATAATCTGAACACCTGTTAATCAGGGTAGATGCATACTTCTTCACATTTTGTTTGGGCATATCAGTGTTCTATAGAACTTCCCCAGGTGATACACGCTCCTTCTGTAAATCAACAACAACAACAACAAAAATTCAATGATTACCATGTGCCATGCATTGTGGAAATGCCCTGGTTAATATGATAGACATTTTCTCTGTCCACATAATGCTCACGCCCTAGTGGGGAAGACAGACAGGATTTCCAGTTGAAATGCTTCCTATGTGAAAGTGATTCCTCTTGCTTCTAGACTAACATTTAAATATGAGGTCATGTTTTTTTAAAAAAAACTACTATTTATATGGCAAGTCCATATGAGAATTTTTATAAGTACTACTTTATTTAATATTCATAAATCCAGAGTTGTAGGCATCATTTATATTTTAGAGATGAAGACACTAAAGCACTTAAAATTTTAAAAAAACCTAGATCTGCCTGCTGCCTTCAATACCATATTCTTTATCTCACAGACATTGTGTTCCCAACTCATTGCTTCTTTAGTTTATCACCCATAGTTTTATAGGCATTAATTAATTTCAGATAGCAAAATATGACAAGTGTGGGTAAATTTGGGGCTGGGCATACCCATTTCCTCATAATGCCTGAAGACCATAAATTCTGACTACATTCAAGGTACCAGGTGTTATTTGATGTGATACTGAAAATGAGCATGTAAGTGACCATAGTTAGGGTAATGGAGAGTATAAGCAGGACATAGGACCACGTGAAGATAAGGCATTGAGTTTTAAGGATAATACTTAATTATTCTAAGTAGCTATTATTTCCAGCTGTTTGTATATCCCTTCATAAACATTTGCTCAATTTTAGGAATGAACTAATTTTAAGAGTGCAGTCTAGGATATCATGTTATAAGTTAACAACATATCTTTTCTGAAAACTCCAACAGACTCAGTTTGCTCCTCTGTCCACTCCAGTAGAGAAACTGCCCCAAACTACGAAGACATGAATCCATGTTGGTTTAAGAGAATATTAATGATTTCTCTAACAGGCATTTTTGTCCCCAGTACCACAATCATAATCTAGTCTCACTGATCAGTTTAAGTGTAGGGGTAGGCTATATACTTTGTTTTCTTTGGAACATATAGTCATTTTCTGATGTGAGTATTCTCCACAGGTTCATGTGTGCATATTCTTAGCAGTTTTAAGATATCTTCAGCCTTATGAGGTGCATAGGAAACTGCTGCTTGGCTTATATGACAGAGGATGAATATAAGCGTAAGTTGGCAAGAATTTAGAAATAGCCCCTTCTTTATGAAAAGTTTTCTGACCACTCCTGGACATACCAAGTACTTTCTGCCTATCTATTCATTCAGGACTAGTCATATTCTGCCATAAATACCAATTTCTCATATGTATATCCCAAATGTAAATTGGTCACTCTCATAGGCTGATTTTTATCACTCAGAAGCTGGTATGCATTATTCTGAGCTTTCTTTGCTTGCAATACAAAGTCTAAACACAATCAGCGTTTTCTCAATTTAGTATCTTTTGCAGAAATTTGAGTCACAGGGAAAAATCACATTTTAAAATTTATGATTGCTGTATGTATATAGGTGACTCTATGACCAGTGTGATTCTGCAATCTGTACAATCAGAAAAATGAGAAATTACGCCCCAATTTATTCAAATGTATGAATTGCCAAGATCATTTTACTTTGATTATTTTTTTTCAAGTCAATTGTCAAGAGTACCATTGTATACGCTATTGTGCAGAATAATGTGTCCAGTATCAACCCCTACTCTCACTTCTCATACCCTTGCCCATTCCAGTGCTCTGGAAAAAAATAACAATAAATAATTCAGGTACCATAATAATCTCATTCTAGAAAATAATAAAAAAGAGTTAAAAGTACTTTTCAAGGTATATCTATTTCATTTGCCTTACTGATTTGAACATAGTTTGAGGTATTACACTATGCTCAACTATGTTATTCATAATTCTTTACACTTGATAAATACTGTAGCATGTGCTAATTGGTGGATTATGTTAGAATAGCTCATCTGTGAAAGCAAATTAGTAAAATGAAGATTACCTTTTCTCTGACACTTCAAGAAAGGATTGTATTTTATGTTACTTGATGGAATTTTTCAAAAACATCTATGTGAACTCACTAAACTTCAAGTTCTTGGAAGCCAGAGGCTTGGTTTAATCTCATCTGTGTTATGTTTTGGATGTGAGATTTCTCCCAGAAACTTCTTTTAATTCAGAAATAGTCACAGGTGAAATGATTAGATCATGATAGCTATATACTAATCAGTTCATCCTAGTTGGAATGGTCTGACTGGGTGGTGGAGCATGACTGATGGAGGTGGGTCACTTGGGGCTTGCTGTGGAAGGGTTGCTCTTCCTGAAACCCTTCCCACATTTCTCACTACCTCTCTCCGCTTCCTGATTCTACCAGGAGCTAAGGAGATTTCCTCTTCTGTATCATTCCCCTACCCCCTTGATAAGCCTCAGCTTCAGCCCAGAGCAATGGAGTTGGCCCTCTATGGACTGAGACCTCTAAAACCAAAAGCCCCTAGTAAAGTTTTCCTCCTCTAAGTTATTCTTGTCAGGTATGTTGGGCATAGTGCTGCAAAAGCTAACTAAAACAATCTGCATTGTGAAAGGTAATGGGACTTGAGAAATAAGAATTGAGGGGAAAGCCAGGCATGGTAACTCAAGCTTATAATCCCAGTGCCTCGAAAGGCTGAGGCAGGAGGATTGCAAGTTCAAAGTCAGCTTCAGCAAGTAAGCAAGGCCCTAAGCAACTCAGTGAAACCCTGTCTCTAAATAAACTGAAAAAAAAAGAATGAACAATAATGGATGAGGTTTATGAAAGATAAATTAAAAATAAGCAAACATATACATGTTATGTTATAAGAAAAGTAGGACAAGGATGGGAAAATGGAAATAGCAAGGGAACACACCCATGCTCTGCCCTTCTTGAAAAGTCACCTATGTTGCACTTTGATTTACTTTGCTTGAGAGAGAAGTTATTCAAGTTTGAGAGAAAAAAAAAAAAAAAAACCTTTGAGCTTTGGTGATAACATCATAGGGAGGAGGGATTGGAGGTAGAAAAAATAGACACCTTCCTGGAAAAAAAGCAAATTCAAAATGAAGTCTTCCTTCTGGAGGCAAAGAATTTCCCAGCATCAGAGTGGGAGAAAGGCACCATTTATTTAAACCACTGAAATTACTGAATATTAATAGCATCATGTGGCAGGATATGTTTTACGTCCATGTTGTTCTCACATTCTCAAATGCCAAGCCAGTCACTGTCAGACAGGGTGTCATAATATTGTAATCTATATTCTTCAGTACACTTAAGTATTTTTACTTTAGTAATTTTAGCATAGATAATGAATACAAAGACATATGGACATATATTGTATGTATACAAGCAGGCAATACAATCTAAAATTAAGGAGCTTTTTAATGTTATAACTCTGCTACTTTTATAAAGTTTTGATTCATTCCCAGGGAAGTGAAATAATCTCCTTAGATTTAATGTTAACATAAGCGTGGAAATCTTAAATTAACTAGGTGTGTACTTTCGAGAAACAGAATATATCTAGATATATTTGTATATATAATACATAAAAGGTTAAATACCAAATGGTAAAATCTTCCTGATCTTTTTATATATGTACTTAATATTATAAAAATACCCTGCTACACTTTAGAAAATAATGTCTGCATCCTGATCCACTTAGAATCTATTTTATATAATGAAAATAAAATGACTTCCACTGGCTTAATACAGATAACAAATTACATTCATAATGATTTTCATATTACCTATTCACTATCAAGACTACTAGATTCTTATTTATTTTAATATGCCTTGTTGTACACAGAGAAACTACTGTAGAGAAACAAACATTTTCATTTTTATTTGAAATCAAATATCAAGCTTAACACAGAACTACAGACAGTGAACTGTATTTAATTTTCTTTTCTTATGCAGGAGCAAATACACTAATTCAAGTTCAGAGATACTGGTCTATGGCATTTTCAAGCAATGAAACTAAGGCAGAAGTGTTATTGAGTTAAAGATTACACAATGTGAACTGTCAGTGTCTGATGGGAAGAATAAGGTTATCAAAAACCCTTTGGCTATATCTATGTAATGCCAAATTTTTGTTTGAACACTGAAACATTCCTTTAACTCAACTGGGTGAAGGTTAGTTCATTGATGTGGTTTAAATCCTGGAGGATATCGGAGATTCTCAGATCTGTGACCTTTTCTTGGGAGAAATGAGGAGAAAGCTGGGTGTTGTGATAGTGGAGATATGTAATGAATTGAGAAAACTTCAACACCTTTTCCTTATACTCCTAAAGCCTCATGGGATTTAACAAAAAACTGATTTTCTATGGGGAAGATTTTGATATCTATATTGATACCTCACTTTCAGTTGTTTTTTTTTGCCACAGAAAACATGTTGGAACAATATAATTTTTTCATTTATAGATAAGAGGAATCCTCTGCATTTCAAACTTTCATTATGATAGACATGGAGATTAAATAAATAAATGTGTTTAGCTCTTCTATTGGGACAAGAATTCTGATACATAATCAGTGAGAATTTGAATTAGTTCAATATTTTGGGAAGGGAAATTACCATCTAACAAGTTTTTGTAAAAATATAGTATTCATATATATGCAAAAAAATCTTAATATTTCTTTGTTTCTGCTTCTTCACTTCTTTGTCTTTGTTTTCATATTTTTGTTATGCTGGTGATTAGACAAGGGCCCCCACAAATGCTCAGCAAGTGCTCTACCACTGAGCAATATCCCAACCCCACAAATAATATTTCTAAAACATGTTATAAATGTTTTACATAAGACATTTACATGTACATATTCATGGACAAGAATATGCAAATTTGCTGAAATAATGAAAATTTTAGAATCCACTTACTAGCTGCTAGTAAGAAACAGATTACCTAAATTATGGTACATTCATCCAGTGGGATTCTCTGAAACCTATTAAAAAATGGGATGCCACTATATTAGTATTAAAAGAAAAGGATATGAAAGTTATAAGGAAGTATATATAATAAGAATACATTTTGAGAAGATAAAATTAACAACATATATGTTTATTACTATATGCTGAGAAAAATTCACAAGAGTACGCTGTATTAATAACTGTGGTTATTTGAAGAGAAGGAATTACATAGAGCTTTCATATTTTTACCTTATAAAATTTTGCACTGCTTTGGGTTTTAACAATAAACATCTCAAATTTCCTTTTAACCATCATCAGTCTAAAAAGAACTAAATTATCTTGCTTTTCTACCTTTTGTTTCTCAAATTTAAACTCTTAATTGCTAGATGAATCTTGGAAACACCTTTCATGATTCAAATAATTGTGCATACTGCTAACACAGTCTGAAAGAAGATTTTATTTAAATAATATTATTAATAGTATTGATTAGTGTACCTCATAAGAAAAAACAACACCAATTGTGTTGATCATTTAACTGATGGAGATAACTGGTATTTTTAGAAGATTTTTGCTTTCACTGTTGGTGAAAATATATTAGGGTTGTAATGAATAATAATTAAAATATGTCTTTGTTTCACTTAGAAGCTATTAGTACAGTTACATACTTAACTATGTAGCTACATCATGGTGACAAGGCTCATTTCTACTGCCTCCTCTTATAGTTTCATGCTCAACAGAAAGGAAATATATAAAATTTTATTAAGGGTAACATGAATATTTGAACATCAAAAAAAGAAATCATCTAAAAAATTACAATGTAAATAGATAAGTTAGTCCACTTTCAAAATATGGCAGGCTTAATATCATAAAAATACTTCTAGGATAAAACAACTAGAAATGCTGGTTAAAAATAGCAAACTACTCTTCCCATGCTCTTCCTCCCTACCCCACTATGAGTCACCCCCCCCCCCCCCTATATCAGAGAAAACATTCGGCATTTGTTTTTTTGAGGGGTGGGGGGGATTGGCTAACTTCACTTAGCATTAGATTAATTCTAGATAGGGAAGAGGGTTGGGAGGGAAAGGGAGAGGGAAGGGGATTAGCAAGGATGGTGGAATGTGATGGTCATCATTATACAAAGTACACTTATGAAGACTTGAATTGGGTGTCAACATACCTTATATACAACAGAGATATGAAAAATTGTGGTATATATGTGTATTAAGAATTGCAATGCAAAAAAGTACATGTATAATGGTATTAATTGGCATGAACATATTTTATATACAGAGATACAAAATATTGTGCTCTATATGTGTAATAAGAATTGTGAAGCATTTCACTGTTGTTGTGTATTAAAAAAATAATAATAAAATTAAAAAATAGCAAACTATGAGTGTGTCTTTTCCCCCACATTCTCACCAACACTTATTGTTGTTTGTGTGCTTAATAGCTGCCACTCTGACTGGAGTGAGATGAAATCTTAGAAAGTTTTGATTTTCATTTCTCTAATTGCTAAAGATGTTGAACATTTTTTCATATATTTGTTGATTGATTGTACATTCTTTTCTGAGAAGTGTCTCTTTAGTTCCTTGGCCCATTTATTGATTGGGTTACTTGATTTTGGGTGTTTAGCTTTTTGAGTTCTTTATATATCCTAGAGTATCTATCTGATACTATATACCTAGTGCTCTATCTGATGTGCAAGTGGTAAAGATTTGTTCCTAAGATGGAGGCTATCTATTCACCTCACTGATTGTTTCTTTTGCTGAGAAGAAGCTTTTTAGTTTGAATCCATCTTATTTATTAATTCTGGTGGGACTGAAAAATAGTGCAGTCAATATGGAAAGCAATGGAGATTCCTTAGAAATTGGGAATGGAACTACCTTTTGACCCAGCTATCCCACTCCTTGGTGTATACCCAAAGAACTTAAAAACAGCATACTACAGGGACACAACCACATCAATGTTTATTACGGTACAATTCACAATAGCCAAACTGTGGAACCAACCTAGATGCCCTTCAGTAGATGAATGGATAAAAACATGTGGCATATATACACAAAGGAATATTAATCAGCAATAAAAGGGAATAAAATCATGGCATTTGCAGATAAATATATGGAGTTGTAGAATATAATGCTGAGTGAAGTTAGCCAATCCCAAAAAACAAAATGCCAAATGTTTTCTCTGATATAAGGAGGCTGATTCATAGTGGGGTTGGCAGGGGGAGCATGGGAGGATCAGATAAACTCTAGATAGGGCAAAGGGGTGGGAGGAAAAGGGAAGTAGCATGGGGGTAGGAAAGACGGTTGAATGAGATGGACGTTATTACCCTAAGTACATATATGAAGACACGAATGATGTGAATATACTTCAGATACAACCAGAAATATGAAAAATTGTGCTCTATATATGTAATATAACTATAATGCAGTCTGCTGTCATATATAACAAATTAGAATAAAAATAAAAATAAATAGCAAACTACCTCTGTTTTTATTGTTTCATGGACAGAAAATTGTTGAGGGAAGGACTCTTTGGAGGCCAAAATTAAGAGAAATTGGGAAACATAAGATAAAGAACATTAAACAACTCAAAGCATTTAAAATTCTCATAAAGGAATTGCCAGTTTCAGTCATCTGGAATGTATCTACTAACAGTCAGCTGAATAGTTCACTAGACCTTTAGCCTAAGAAAGGTGGGAGTTAAATAAAACCTCTACTTAAAGGTGACACCCCTGAAGGGTTTCATTTTCACAACATGGTTATTTCGAAAACACCTACCTACTGAAAAATAGGGGTTATAAGTCGCATTGTCTGCATCAACTTTGGCTCTGGGTGGGGAAGAAAGTCTTTTCTATAAGGATTAATAATCATAGGCATGCCCTTTTCAGCATTTGGAGTTTATTTATGTGATCTGGGAAATAAACAGCTAAAAACTGAAATGATTTAAGTAATAGCTCCCTGGAGCTCCTGAAAGAAACAAATACAAATTATTTCTGGAGAGAAACAATCAAGGTTTCACATAATTCCCCCAGGTAAAGGTCAATGGAGAATAAACTCACAATACACACACACACAAAAAAGTACACCATCATGAACAAAATTCAGAAAAAAAATAAAATAGCCCCTCAAATTAGACAAGAATATCAGATATTGAAATTGTTTCAGCATAGAATATGAAGTATTGAATTAAAAATATGAACAAGAAACATGATGCTTGCAGAAACTATCAGAACATTTTAATATATAACTAAATAGAACTTCCTGAAATTATAAATGTAATTAGTGGTATTAAATACACAATGATGTGATAAATATATCATAGTTGGGAGAGAATTAGTAAACTGAATGATAAAGAACACAAATTTGCATAGATACAGAAATAGACAAAGAGAAAAAATATGGAAGAGATGGTAGTAGATATAGAAGATAAAATAAAGAGACAATATAGAGAATGAGGGGGATTGAAGACAATATATAAATAGGATGAATACATTTCAAATGAATTTTAAATTTCTAGTGCATTGGAAATAAATAAAATAAAATATTAGGAAATAAAATGAAAGGAAATACCATAACTAAACACGTATTATTCAAAGAAGGGGAAAGAAAATGGCTCATAAGTCACCAGAATGGTGGAATGATTGGCTACAAAGAAATGGCAATTATACTGAGTACAAATATTACAACTTCAACAATGGACAACAAAACTTGGGGGAAAATATCTTCAAAGCAACTATCCATGGTGAATCATACCCCACCTAACTATTAGTCACAAATAAGATTAAGAAAGATATATTCATCTAACCTAACATTTTGGACTTTGCATGTTTTTTTGGGTGTGTATGGTGGAGGGCAGTAACCAGGAATTGAACTTGGGGCAGTTGACCATGGAGCCATATCCCCAACACTATTTGTCATTTTATTTAGAGATAGGGTCTTATTGAGTTGCTTAGTTCCTCACCTTTGCTGAGGCTGGCTTTGAACTCCTGATCCTCCTGTCTTGGCCTCCTGAGCTGCTGGGATTCCAGATGAGTGCCACCATACCTGACTGGAATTTGTGGTTTTTATAGTTGTTTATTATATAAGTTGCAAACTATTGACACGAAAATGTAACAAAAGTAAAATATTGTCCTGAATCCAAGTAGTTTACTAGTTTCATACAACCATACACTGCTTTTCTTGATGATAAAACTAAATGGTTTTCAAAAAATTGTATAATAATAAGTAGTATAACTTTATTGTTAATAATCAATAGTATCAAGTCTCCATCTTGAACCTTGAGTAGATTATATGCTAAATACTTCCATCAAAAATATACTGAGATATTCTGCTGGAATATGTATACCCAAAGGCATTTATTAGCCTCTTAATTAGGCATAATACTGAGACCTAACCAAACAATGTTGAGTCCTGACTATATATGATATTTAAATTATCCTATTCCATCCTGCTTTTATTAAAAATATATAGTTTAATGGATCATAAAGTTTTTGAATTATTATATTTACCATCACTGCTGGACTATTTTCTCTCTGGCAGATAGATTGACAAGATATGTGCAGAGTGGGGGAAAAAAGAAAAAAAATTGTAAAATAGTATTATTAGAGTTATCACACCTTAGTATATTTTGTCAAAATCAAATTATGATTTAATTTACTCATATTTACCTCCATCATTTAGACTTACATAATAAGCAAAATAGGGTCTTTCTATATCTATTTCCCCATCACTAAATGGAAAGGCATTTTTCTCCTAGGAAGTCTCTTTCTGGAACACAGAATATTCTTGCCATTGTAACTGAAGTCCCAGGAGTTGAGTTATGAGATAAAACAATTATAAGTGGGCTGATGTAACACCACAAAAAAGGCACCACTCTAGCAGTGATTTCAAAAAGTAGAAATATTAGAATTTAATTGTTGCCAATGTTTTCAGTTATGCATTTGGAGGTATGGCAAGCACAAAGGAAAAAAAAATAACTTAATGATCATAAAAGTAGAGATCTAACCACATTAACAGACTGACAAATTTCTACAGTAACTCTTTTGTAGACCTAAAGACAATTTTATAAATTGATCCCAATTGTAAAGATGTTTAGGTTTAAGGTCATTTACAAAATAATATTTATAATAATGTATTTGTTATTTTTCTACTATTTATGATGTTACCAATATTCAATTTTAGAAAGATCTTCCAAGAAATATCAGAAATAAAATATTTTAATGTTTTTGTCATTTTGTGGGATAGATGACACTCCATTCATGAGTATTTTCTTGCCCCAACTTCTAAGGAAAAATAATTGGTACGTCCATAGTTTATTGGTTTATCACAGAAATGATTTAGTATCCATAATACACAGATTCTTGGATTAAGGGATTGTGTCATCTAAGGGAAGGTGAATGCTATATGTGCTCTGAATTGTGTGTACATGTAGTTTGAACTCTGGTTAGGTGTGCACTGTGATTCATGTATTTGTAGACCACTGGATGTTTTCAGTAATTTATAGCTATCATTTAAAAAAAGATTTCTAGAAAAAAAAATCAACTATATTTCAATATTTCAATAATTAATTATTTCAATAATTCCTAATTCTTCAAGTTAATAATAATGAGCTGTATTAACATTTAAGAACATAAGATAATGCAATTGTGGGAGGGGGTGGGTACTGGGGATTGAACCACTAAGCCACATCCCCTCACTATTTTGTATTTGATTTAGAGACAGGGTCTCACTGAATTGCTTAGCACCTTACTTTTGCTGAGGCTGGCTTTGAACTAGTGATCCTCCTGCCTCAGCCTCTCAAGCTGCTGGGATTACAGGCTTGCCACTGTGCCCAGTGGATAATGCAATTTTAGAATTTGAAAAACTTTAGGTTAGTTTCAAAATGTTAATTTTAGAATGAAGAAATGTATTTAAAAATGTTATATGGTTATGAAAATGTCTAGAGATGGCAACAATATTCTCAGAAAATATTTACACTGAAATATGTTGATGAACTTATCTATATTGTTTTCCTTAAAAAATGTTTTATTGTTCTTGGCTGCCCTTTTGCTCAGATTTTATCTAAGATCAGATTTCTGTTAGACGACTAGCATGATAAATGTCGTTTGAAGTTCTTGTGAGAGCAAAGTGCCAATTTGATATAGCACTACACAGCACACAGACTTGGGAGTTCACGATCTGTTTTAAAGAGATCTGTGGGGTGAGAAATATTAAGCAAGCAATCTGTACCACACTTAGGAATTAATAATACAAAAAGAAAGGATGGAGAAAAGCCAAAGACATTTTGAAGAACAAGATGAGAGCCCTTGCGCTCCCTACATATCAATATTGATTATAAAGTTATAGTATTTCAGACAGTTTTCAATTTGGACAACACAGAGGAACAAATGAAAACAAATTAACAGCTCAAAAAATAGACCAACAAACTAATATATTATAGACTATTCTGTAGTACAGTAGCAGCCCTTGGGGATGGGGGGATTAAGCCATACCTCACACCATACAAAGAATCAAAGTCTGGAAGGAACAAAATATACTATTATAAAGTTTTTAGAACAAAAACACAAAAAAGGATATTTAAAACCTTCATGCAATAAAGCTTTCTTGAAAGTAGATGGCACATAATGGAAAGAATTAATAAATTTGACAATATTAAATTAAAGCTTCTTTTCATAAAAATGAGCACATATTGAGGGGGGAAAAAAAAAAGATGAGATGTAACTGACAAAAGAATTAGAATCCAGAATCCATGAACACATGCACACACATAGAGTGTTGGTCAATTTTGTTGTCACTGTGACCAGAACACCTGATAAGAATAACTTAAAGGAGGAAAAGTTTATCTTTGGTTCACCATTTCAAAGGCTCAATCCATTGTTAGTCAACTCTGTTGCTCTGGGCCTGTGGCAAGGCAGAACATCATGGCAGAGGAAAGATTCTTGGCAAAAGGCATCGGAGAAGGAGAAGGAGGGAGGGAAGGAGAAAAGAAGGGAGAAAAAGAGAGGAAAGAACACTGATAAAAAGCCAGGGACAAATATAATACTCAAGTGCATGCCTCCAGTGATCTACTTCCTCCAGCCATGTGCCACCTGCCTATAGTTACCACTAGTAGCCCATTCAAAATATTAATCCAGCAAATGAATTAATCTACTGATTAGGATCCAGCTTTCTTAATGTAACCATTTCACCTTTGAACATTCCTGCATAGAATATCATGTTTCTAACACACAAGATCATATTATATAAACACACACAAACAGACACAGATCAAGAAAAAGCAATTGAAAATGAGTGAAATATACAAATAAACAATTCATATTGGAAATGTAGATGGCAAACCCCACCAAAAGGTGTTCAATCTCACAAGTAAGCAGTAAAATATGAATCTAAACTGTGATAAAGCACTATTTTATATCCCATATGCTGGATAACATGAAAATGTCTGATAATACCAAGCACTGCCAGCATATGGATCAAAAAAAACCCCACACTTTTCAAGATTTAAATTTATTCTTAACTAGTATATACAAACATATGGTTATGAAAGTACATATGATGCTTCAATACATGTATTCATCATGTAATTTTCAAATCAAGGTAAATACATAATCTCCTCAAATATGTATCACTTTCTTTACAATGAAAAATTTCAAAATCTTTGCTTCTAGTTTTTTGGAACACACAGCATATTATCTTATCATTATCTAAAGCCACCTTACTGTTCAAGAACACACCAGAACTCCTTCTGTGTATCTAACTATAACAATAACCTTTTGCCATCCACTTTCCAGCCTCTGATAATCACCATTCTACTCTCAACTTCCATGAGATCAAGCAAGAAACAAAAAAACAAACAAATAAAAAACGCTCAGAGATGCTACTATGAATGCAAATTCTTGAAGAACAATTTAATATTGTAAATATTATACTTTACAACCCAGAAATCCACTCATAGGTGGTATGTAAACTCAAAAAACTCTTTTATAAATACATAGAGATATAAACAAACATGTTCATAACAACATTACTTATAATAGCAAAAGTTATCATCAGAATAAAAATATCATAAATTCCCACAATCACCTATATGGCAGAGGAAAAAAAATTAGTGAACAAGAAAGTCACATCAAGATGAATCATTCTTAAACACATAATGCTGATTTTTTTAAAATTAAAAACAAGTTATAAAAGAATACATATTATATGATTTATGTAAGGGTTCAGTATGCAAAACAGTACAAAAATATTGTTAGTGGCAAAAATGCACAAAATTTATGAATGTACAATTAATAAAAAACTCAGGAATGAGGTTGTAAGGCAGAGGAGAGATAGTGGACCTAGACTGGAGGCTTCAATCATATCCATAATGCATAATGTTCTCCTTCTTAAGGTAGATGGTGGGTACATCAGTGAACATTGTGTTTTTTGTATACCTTAATTATTCAAATTAATTTTAAAAAATAAAAAACAAAAACCTAAAGGAATTAAAATCTATAATAAAGAAGCACTCTCTTAAGCTAGAACAGATGGTTAATCAGAGAGATCAGTTTTCACAGTAAAGGCATCTAATAAATCTTAATGACCTACTACCATTTCCTATTCAAAACTTTGTCCTTGCTTTTCAAATGCTAACAACAGAACAGCACTCGGCTTGCCTTTATGGTACCCCACTGATATTGATATTATCATACTAGACTCTATCAGCTCTGAGTTCTTCAGAAATGTATCTCCATGCCTCGAAATTTACCAGTTTACTATTATCCCCATTACCAATATCTTCTGGAGCCAATCTCATTAAGACATTAATTCTTAAAGCTGAGTATTATCCTCTCTGTATATAGTACTATTTTAATTAAACATTTGCCAAAGAGTACATCTTTTAAGACAAAGGACATTTCATGCATCCAAAGAAAAATATTGGGAAAATATTTGGTACCTTTTGTTTAATATCAATTACCATGTATTTTATTTTCAAATAAGCTTAGTCTTGTTTATCCTGGAAACAGATTATCATTTCAAAGATTTTAATAGCATGGGTCAAGAACTTGATTAACATCTTATAAACTTTGATAACCTTAATATCTAAACATTTATGGATACCATCTGATCAGCTAGTCTGTTAAAACTACCTTGATTTAATTTTTAAAGTTGTGGCTGTTGGACTTTTCTATGAACAGCATCAGAGGACATTTAGATTCATCTTTCTCCAATGCAGTCAGCTGCATTGATGATGGGCAACTTGGAATTTAAAGACAGTATCTACATTTGCATTTCAATAGTTTCATAATTCCATGAAACCACTGAAATCTCTTCAATATGCTTCATTGTTTAAATAGTGAAGGTGGCAAATTTTTCTTCAAGATCCATGAATCTTAGGGAAAACAATTGGGCCATGGCATTCAAAGCCTATTCTAAAGAGGATGTCTTCTTTTATTGTTTAATACAAAATTCATGTTTCATGTTAAAAAATCTTTTGTCCATTTGGATTTTTATGGCACAATATTGAAATCACTAAATAAGAGAGAAAGGAGGATGTGTGGCTTAAATATAGTATAGCAGCACCATCAACTTTCAATTTGGGGTTCCTCAAATACCACCTTTGTCCTCAATGGAAAGGAAAAAACTTGTTTTCACTCAGGGAAACAATTTCACTCAACACACAGAATGTCACTTCATCAGTAGGTAGGTGCCCTCTTTGCAAGGACCTGCAGTTACCCATAATTGGCTGTGATTTTATATAAAAGAACTTCTGTGAAATATTTTGGTATGAGAGAATCCTGGAGTTAAAATAAGAAATTCTGAGTTCAGGAACAGGGCAGCTGAGTACCTTTCTGAGATGAGCCTTTATGCCTTCTTTTAATTGTGGATCTACAGAAAGAAGGAATGAAATATCATGTGTGACAGTATTGTGTAAATTGCATTCAAGAGAATTGGAAGCCTATGAAGGATTGCTTTCATAGGATTCTTGTATCAAATTATTTTTCAGTAGATTTTTCGATTGATATCTAAATTTTTTCATATAATCCCATTTGGCTGAGGCATTGAGATGTGGCAAGATGTTCACAAGGACAAAACTGTGTGAAAAATTAGAGCTCAACAAAGGTTAATTTAAAAACAGTTGTTCTTTTGACATGTTTATCCCCATTTATTTGCCATTTTCAGAAGCTGTTTCATGGTGTTTTGTAGCACTTTTCTAAAAAAATGATCAGGCTTTACAAAACATACCCTCACTACTTTTCCTTTCTACATGCAAATTATACCAAACACTGGGAAACCTTCTTTAAAAGTCAGCCCACCTTTCCAGTCAAGATAAAGTGGACAATAATCCTTCCCCTTGGTTCTCTGCAGATTAGGTTTCAGCCTCCCAAGGCTTTTCCTAGACAATCCCCAGCAGTCAGGAAAAATGATATTTAACCTTGAAGATTTTAGTATTCCAAATCTAATACAAGCAAGTGCTTTTTCTTTTCGGTATACTGTAAGCTTACATACATCTCAACATGGCATTTAAATGCCACACACAGTCTGACTGTATTAGCGATTAGGGGAGGAAAGGGAAGAGTATTCCTCTTCTATAATGAAGAAACAAACAAACCAACCAACCTAGAGGCTATATCCCACAAAAGAATGATTCCAGGACAATAAATCTATGTTAAAAGATTACATCAGATGTGTCTAGAGAATACAAGTCTACATATAGCACTAGCTTCTATATTTTTTAACATATTGCTGCTTATGAGAGTTTAAAGGGAAGTGTGTGAGAACAAAGTGTGTGTGCCTTTATGTGAGGGTGTGTGTGTGTGTGTGTGTGTGTGTGTGTGTTCGTTCCTGTGTGTGTCAGGGCAGGAGGAGGGGCGGTGACTAGATGAAGGGAAAGTTGGGAAACCCTTCTGTTTTTGCGCACTCCCAGAGCAGCAATCCAGTCCCAGAATGAGAAGGGTACATGAGAGCTGGCACAAGGGTCTCTGCCATGACTGATATGAAGCGACTGGACACGGAAGCAAAGACTTTTCTCCTTGGCAGCCAACAACCTGCAGCAGGCAAGGCGGGCGGGGGAGGAAACCCCGAGGAGGCGCTCCTGGCCGCCTCTTTGCTGAGATAGCAGGAGCGGCAGCCTGCGGAGCCACGAGCGCAGCGTCACTGAGCTGGTGCGGGTGCAGGGGCGCGCAGGCAGGCGCACAGGCAGGGAGCCGCTTCTGCCACCCAGTCGCAGGCGCTGCAGGACAACCGTGCCGCCAGAGCGCCCGGGGCCGTTCCGCAAGAGCGAGAAGCCTGCGGCTGCGCTGCCCAGCGCAGTGCCTCGTGCCACCTGCCTCGCGCGCCGCGGGCGACTGGAGGAACCCAGAGAGCTCGGCCTGCTGTCCCGTTTTCGAAAAGCAGCCCGTGGCGGCGGAGCCGGGAGGAGAGCATTTCAGTTTTCTACGGGACTGAGATTTTTTTTTTCCTCCTTACAATTTGGGGGGGAGTCCTAGTAGAGGTCAGAGGGGCAAGAGAGGATCTAGAAAAGCTGCCAAGGACTGTGAACATGGGCACCCTCTCCTATCATTGGAAAATCTCCTTGACATTTTTCACACTTTGAAGCAGCTGCAGCTGGTGTCGTCGGAAAAGGGGGTGGGAAAAAAAGAGAGGGGGCGGGGAGAGCAGGGAGACACTGGCAAGAGCCAAGAGCAGCGCCTCCTCGCCTGCCAATCCTGGCACCTGTGCGCCGAGCCACTGCACCGAGGAGGACCCCACTCCCGGCGAACCCCAGGCTTGAAGCCACGGACTCCCAGCCCTTGCACGGGGGCTTCTCGTCGGCGGGACCTGCAGCCTCCCACTCTGGCCACCGCCGCCGCCTTCGTCCGCCGAAGCACACTGCACCTCTGAGTAGCCCACTGCGCCCCAGCCCCCGGGGATCCTCGCCCAGCGGAGGCGCCGCGGCGGGCAGCGGGTGTTACAGAGTTGGGTCCCTTTCCTGCTCTTCTCTTCTCCGCCCAGGATTTATTGTCTGTGGAGCTTTCTGGGGGCGGGGAGGGAGCTGCGCCTCCGCCACCACCGCCGCTGCTGCTGCGGTTGCTAGCGCGGCGCGCAGGGCAGGCGGAGGCCGGGGAGTGGACGCGCTCGTGCCTCCCCCGCCGGCGCTCTGGGCTTCCCCTCAGCGGCTCCTCGCGGGAACCTCACCAGCGGTCCACCTGAAGGGCATCAGCATCATGGTCTAACGCGGCACCTGCCTGGAATCCCCTCTTTCTCCTCCTCTTCCTCCTCCTACTCCTTCTCCTCCTCCTCCGAGGACTCTCGCTCCTACTCTACTGCGGACCCTCGAACACTTTAAGGAATAACCCTTAGCAGCTGCACGGCTCACGCTCTCCAGAACCTCATGGGCAGTTTCTCCCGCCGGCGATGTGAGTAGAGCACTCTCGCATGGTAGCCGAGGGGGCTGCGGGTATGTGTGTGTGCCCGGGGTGGGGGTGGCGGATCGCTGCTTGTGGCCGCACCGACCCTGACCACGCGCGGTGTGGGACCCCAGTGACCGGTCGGGGGTGGGCACGTGAGGGCGGGAGTCCTGGGCGCTCGCTGGGAGCTGCTCCTGAGGTGGCTCCGCGGAGGCGGCAGTGCTGTGGTAGGTGCCTGGCATTTGGAAATGGGATGCTAGCTGGGCGAGTGCACGGGAACACTGTGTGGCTTGGGCTGGCGAGAGACCCTAAAGGGTTACATACTGCGAAAAGGAAAGGTAAAGAGCGAGTGTTGGGCTCTAGTGCTGGGACCATTGGTCCAGCTGAGGTTAGGCTTTGCTCCTCTTTATTATCTTGGGTAGCTCCAGTCAGCCTTTCCCGGAGGTGTGTGAGGGATCAAGCGCGTGTTTGAAACACACACACACACACACACTTGTGGCAGGTCGCACTCGTTCCTTTATCTTGGAGGGTGTTGTATTACTGACTTGATAGCTAATTGTTTGAAAAATGCTTTTAGGAGATCTTTATGTCATTGAGGATTGCAGGGGTGGGGCTTGGGGGGAGATAAAGGAGATGAAGGAGCATGAAAGACTGGAGGACTGAAAGAAGTGGGGGAGCAATGGGGTAAAAGCTTTCCTTAGGAGTCAGGGAAAATGATGCCTCCCTCTCCCTATTCCAGACAACTCCTACCCGCACATCTCCTTTGTGTTCCTGGTGAACCCGCACTATTCCTAATTCACTACTGGGCCCCGTCGCATCCTCCTCTCCCAGTCATTAAGGATGCAGGACGCGTTTCTGATCCTATGTGGAAAGAGGAAGGAAAGCCCATCAGTATTAGGGTAATCATGGCACCCTGGCTCACCGGACCGTGAGACTGGCTACCGGAGGTCTCTAGTCTGTTTTTAGAGTCAAGAACCAGGAGGTGGGTGGGGATGAGATTGTACATATTGCCTTTAAAAATAGTGTGACTTCATAATAACGGAGATGGCTGCAAAATTGCTTCATTACACTACTTCTCTACCATCAGGGCGGAATAAAAGAACCTCCTCAGTCCTCTTCCTCTTTTCCCTCGCTATCTCCTCCCCATCAAGTCACAAAGCAAGCGGGTTGGGCGAGAGGGCTCAGCACGAGGCGAGGCGGAGAAGGGAAGGGGTCACTTTCACAACTCCTGGGAATCAGCTACAGATAGGAACCATCTGCGACGACTCCCACGTTCCTTTCGAAGTTCTCCTTCAAAAGGAATTAGAAAAAGCGGGAGGGGGTGGGTGGGAATCAGTGAGACACGGGGGTCCGCCACCTGCTCTTTTCCATTACTTTCCCAATACACTTACATCGAATTTACCTGCAGTGGTAATTGGGTCAGCAGGTAAATATCTGTTACCTGTAAATGTTGAAATATGGCTTTCCTGATGGAAGACAAGCAATTTGTATTTGAGCATATTTTAACCTGGGCAATATTTCTAAGCACAAAAGAGATTTTATAGCGTGGGCGAGCAGAGTGCATTCCACTGAAAGCAGGACACGTGATCCCTCCAACCGGAGAGATACAGTATTAGGAACTCGCTTTTCTTTGTTCCAGGCTGAGCCTATGAAATGCTCAGCATCTCAGTTGCTGAAGTCCTCATATAAAAGAAAAAAATAATAATAACAGCAACAATAATAATAAGTTGACCTTAGGCGAGAACAGAGCGGAAAGGAGTCCAAGTGGATGGTTGCCTGTGAAGGGCTTGGATCTTCTGAAATTTCATTTCTGCCCACCCTTCATCCCCACCCCTGGTCCCAGCCGGCCCCCTCTTTCAAAATGAGGCATTCCCTGTGGGAGACGCTGTGGAAAAGTTCTCCAGCCCCTGCACACGTGGGTTCTACAGCGCCTCAGAACCTGCTGCCATTCGCAACAGATTCTGCCACCTCCCCAGTCCAAGCGTCATGGCTCAATTCAGGCATCCTTAAGCTGACTTCCCGGACGCTAAGGGAACCACTGGGAGATCTTTTTGCAAAAGACTGTGGAGCAGTCATGTCCATGCTGCTTGGAAACCACTGATCAAACCAGGAAAGAATGAGAAAGTAGAGATGCTGAAAAGATTTTATTTTTTCCTTAAAAGTGAAAGAATTGAAGCACACATGCAATGGGGGGTGTGTTTAGCAACATCAGTGTTCGGGTTCCCGAGGTGTCTCTGGCTTGTGGGATGTCCTGAAAACTGAAAATTTATTAATTTAATGGAGGTAGAGCTTGTTCCCCCACCCAGCATTTAACAAGGGTTACGTGACTTAGAAATTTCTTATTTTGACTCCATGTATTATAAGCCATCTTAACGGGCTAAAGTTTTTTAAAACGTGGGATATTTCTGTCCTGTGCTGCATTGCATCATGCTAATATGTCATGGCTGAAAAAGCATAGTCAATTTCCATAACATAATGAAGTGAAAGTTCTTTATACATTTTTTTTTTTTTATATTTGACTGTCCAAGAAAAGATGTGTACTTACCATGGCAACGCTTGCATTCTACATCACTGGTGCCTGCACATATGCAGCTTCAGAATTAGAAACAACTTCATGAAGAAACAAACCTGGTCCAATTACAGTAGCCATGTTTTATTCAGAATTTTATCACAGCTTTGGACTGGAATTTAAATTTTTCTTAATTAAAATCTCATTCCACTTTATTTCTTAAGCCTTTAATTTTCTAATTCACTTATAAAGAACAGAACATACACTTTAAGTATCTTTGTGCATCTGTATTTTTCTTTGCTTTGGATTTTAAAATATTGTGAAGATTATTAATTAGTATTATGAAATTTTATTCCTTAAACTCTACATAGTGTTAATTCCCAGGGTATCTTTTACATTTCTCTTATTTTCTAATAAGTAATACAGGATAAAATTCTAGGTGAAAACCCACTCTTAATAATTATAACTTAAAATGTCTATTTTTAAGAATATGTCCATTTTTTAAATGCTAGATTTTAATTGATGTATCAAAATTATAACTTTTGATACTACAATTTTATTTTCTGAATGATTGTGGCCTCAGCATAACAATGAATCACACATTCTAAGAATTGTAACTTTTTTCCATGCCCATATTAACAAGTCAAAGAATAACCAACTATTCATAAATTACCATCTGGATTATTTCTGGATTCTTTTGTGTTTTCTTCTTCACATAAATTATTTCATAATTTTTTGGAAAAGTATTCTTTTTGAAGATATATGGTGTTCATTGAACACAGCAATCGTAATAAGCAAGCCATCAATAAAAAACATTATATAGAGTATTTTCTTCTCTTCAGTAATGATGACAGCTTTGTAGAGTATCATCCATATTCTCTTTGGATGAGTCATATAAATTTGCAACATAACTTTGGGGAACTATTAATTTTAAACTTGTGACACAGAATAGATATTTAGTTTGTGACAAGCCTTTTGACCATTAAGTAATTCCTATCTCTTGAAAGATGTGTTGGAAATGATCTAGTGAGAGCATTGAGGTTTTTACTTTGAATATCTTCAATGTAGGGGACACATTAGTCTTCAATAGGAGATTTTAAAGTATCAATATTAAAAAGTGGTGTTTTAATATTAAAATAGCAATATCAACCTATAGTGTAGTGATTGTATTCTATTTTGAGGAAGCACACAAGGAGAAGGAGATTCATGGATGGGATTCCTATATGGACTTTTATATAAATGTTTATTATAATAAATATCCATAATCAATGACCCCACATTGACACATTACCAACCAAAGTGCATTGTTTCTACTAGGGTTCACACTGTGTTGTAAATTCTGTGGATTTTGACAAATGCATGATAACATGTATCCTCCATTTTAATATCATATGTAATAGTTTTACTGCCCTAAAAATACCCATTCATTCTTTCCTCCCTGAAACTCAACAACTTTTTACTGTCTCCATAGGTTTTCCTTTTCCAAAATGTTGCATAGTTGGAATCACACAATATATCACATTTTTGGTTGGCAATATTTGCACACATCTTAAAATATTGAATTGTGAATTCTTTATGAAAATTCAAAAATGATACTACAAATCAACAAATTTGGTGACCACAAATCAATGATCTTTCTCCTTCACAAAGTTTTAACCACTTTCTGTAAATAGTTATGAATCATTGAGTATATAAACACACACACACACACACATGTATATTTTTTTTAATAAACGACTGTAGGGAATTACCCTGAAACAGTCAAAGAAGGGTAAGAAAATCTTAGTTACTTCCAAAAGGAACACATAATTGCCATAACACAATCAACCTTTTAAATCTGCACAATAGAGGTTGTAATAATTGCTAGATAATTGTAGTACATATCAAATAATAAGACAGAGTGGGTTGGATACTTTAGAAGAGTACAGCATAAACTTTTAAATATAAATTAGTTTTTTTACAGTACTGTTGTGTATGTGTGCAGTTGTATGTAGTGATGGCATAGTATATATTTTTTAAAATGCCATTTATAATCAAATATATCTGTTTTCTCTCTTGAAAGTAAGTAAATATTCTCAGGAATCTCTAAACTCATTTCACATCATGCTTCTCTTAAAATAAATAGTGCCTGAACTGTACTCATAGTAACAGCTACTAGTTATTGAACATGTTCTATGCATCAAGTGCTTTCCTTCAAAATAATCCTGTAAGTAATATTATTCATAACATTTCAATTATTAGAAAATATAGGCTTAATGATAGCATAGTTGGAAAGTGATGGGCCAAGACTTAAACCTAGATTTGGCTCTTCAATCTTTACCCCCATACCATGTTCTCTCCTTCATGGGCATAGATTGAAGTTTGTAAAATAACTGAAATTTGTTATAAAATAGAACATTTTACTGATGTATAAAGAACAAATAAGATTTTTATCTAGCTTTTCAAAATGATCTATGGATTTGGCAATGATTCACTGTATTACTTTTTAATATAAGAGATATTGTTACTTGTTTTCCTGGCATAATTATTTCATGACAGAAACATATACTAGCCTATTAGAATTTGTCATAAAAGTACATTAAGAAAGTTTTTAATAAAGCACATTTTGAGTCAATAGCTGTCATCTACCCTCTGAAACTGTGATATAGTTGATAAATAAGTCTCTAGAGAAGTGTCAGATGTGATATTTAAATTATTAATCATAATAGAAAAATAATGTTTGTCACTCAAAGACACATGGAAAAATTAATAATTTTAAAAGCCCAAAGGATTTTCTATCCACATGTTCATGCATTGCTCCCTGCTTTGTTAAGCTATTTAAAGTCTCTATAAAAATTATAGTTCACTTTAATACATATGCAATATAGAGTAGTTATCAGACATGAAGTATTAAAATTTATGTTAGACATGACATGATCTCTTTAATTATTTTAATAACGAAGTAGATGTTTACATTGCTTAAAGAATTAATTTACTGATTTCTTAAAGCTAGCATTTCTTCAGTTGTACTAGGGTGTTTCTCTACATCAAGTTCAGTAAGGTCAAAAGCATATTTAAAACTAGGAGGGTTACACTATTTCCAAGGTAGTATCATAACAATATTGTAAAATAAGGGAAACATAGAAGGCATGGGGTGTGTGTGTGTGTGTGTGTGCGCGCGCACACACACACATTCAGATGGAGAAAATTAGATTTTGTGGTGCTCAAGAAGTAAAGTAGTATGAGAACAAGCAAGAAGCTATAACTTATCATAGAAAACATACTGATAGTATAAGTACTCTCACTTCTTTATGAGATAATTATAGTAAGAAAAAGAAGAACCTAGTACTGTGAAAAACAGTAAGTCCAACCTAACAAAAGAAATATGGGATAAACAGTTGGAAGACAGCTATTAGATTATTATTATTCCCTGAGAAAAAATATAGTATGTTATGCTATTATATTGGAAGAGATAGAGATACTTTTATGTAGTGGTGAAATATTTTATAGAAGTATGGCATTACCAAGTTAGATCATGGAAGGAAAATCAAGAAATGAACCTTACTAAAATAATGCCTAAGTGTTATAAAGACATTTGTACTAAAAAGGTGAGCAATGTACATGTTTATGTCAGCTGAATTTAAAGAATATGATATAAGTGGTGTAACAAATAATTAAAAAGTGCAAAGTGATTAGACTTTTTGAAAGTCATGGCTTATATGTTCTGCATTCACCATTGTACTTATCACCAGCAGTGGTCTCCTAAAAATCATGAAGAATGGATTACATGTTAACAAGAACCCTCATATCATTGTATATTTATTGTCTAGTGGTATTCGGAGTTAACGTAAATTAGGACATGAAAGTTTTCTTCTTTATTTCTAGTGTGATTAATTTCTTAATCACAATTGTAAAAGCTATTGTAATTAAATCAAATACCTAGTTAAACTTTGAGTGATTCTTAAATATTAGCAGTGTCCTTAGGGTAATACCATATTGTCGAACAGGTATAATGTGCATATACACATATAGCTGTAATTGTTTCTATTTCACAACACATACACACAAAGCTATAATATCATGGTTTTATGTGTTCACAACTTGGGAGCTTGAAAGTGTCTCATTTTCAATTTACCAATTGAAAATGCAGAGCTACTGGTGGGAGAAATCAGCAATGGAACCATATCTCTTAGCTCCCAAACTAGGCCAGTAAAATCACACCCTTGGAAATATTGGAGCCCTTTCTCTCTGAGCAAAGAGAAAGAGGGAAATGATCCTTAATCCAATAGATACAGTTAATGTAGCCAGCCAATATAATGACACCATCTAAAACACATTTCTTATTCACTTAATTTCAGCCTAAATTTTTCCCTGTGTTTTTGTTTGTCTTTAGTATTTTGGACAATTGCCTTATTGTTCTACTTTGATTTAACTCTTTAGGCAGACTGCAGTGTTATAAATTTAACATCCGTTAAGTATTCCATTATCAAAAAGATGCCTTTATTTAAGAAATATGGAATTCATTTTCACTGATATTGAAGTATTCTAAATTTGGATACTAAACCTTTTCTTAATGAGAATTAAAATGTTCTCTTAAATTATTAATTTAATTTCTATGATAATTCCAGCTAAATGAATATTAGATGATGGAAAAATGTTTGATTCATTTTAAATAAATGAATTATCTTCTAAATCCACTAATTTCATTAAAGGCCAATCGATGAGTTAAATCAAAACCAGCAATGATCTAAAATGATGTTAGTCCTTTCTATGAAATATTTTATTAAATATGGATTAGGAAAATATTTTAATCAGGAAGATAAAATATGATATAGTCTCTTTTTAACAGACCCATTTCTGTGAATTTTTTTCACTCTCTGTAAAAGGTGTTTTATGTTTGTTTTCTTGATAGCTTTGGTTCCCCTAAGCTTTGCTTTTCCAGACAAAAAAAAAAAAAAAAAAACGTTACTGGAAGTCAAAAGTTACATTTCAAAGGGTCCTTCTAAACAAAAACTACTTCTTCCAGATATCTGTTTAATTTGTGCTATAGCTTACCTTTTCTCTGAGAAGTCAAATTTGATATAAACGTTTCTTACTTAATGTTTTCTATAATGCTAAAATTATCACTCCACATTTTCTAGAAGCTTTGGTTACTCTGAAACTTAGGGAAAAAAGTTTTTCAACCCACTGACAAAACATTAGCAACAGTTACAAAGAATTTTTGAAATTATGAAATTCAGTCTCTTAAAATAGATGCATTTTTATTATAAACAGTGAAATACAGACATATTTACAAAGGTGTTAATTAAACAAAATATACCTGTAGAGCCCCATTTAATAACCCTTTTAAGACAAATTAAAACTTCTTAGTACAAATAATGTTTAAAATTGAAGAAACGCCATGATGACTAAATTAGTGCATCACATATCAGCACATTATCCACGCTTTTCATTTGTAGAGTGGTTCTTACTCACGCTGCTTTTCACTGTTCTGTTCTAAGACTCGTGGGTGTGACGGAAAGGAACACACTTCTGCATCTGTGATATAATCCCACACACCATTTTACATGACAAAATCTGAATGTCCCAAGACCATGTGTTAACCAGTAAGATATCAACTTCTACCAGCTCAGATTTTGAATCACCCCAAAATGATACCTGTTTTATCTTTCAGAATATCTTAATTCATGCAGTGGGATGTTATTTAGATATACAACATTAGGAAAAAGGGAATTTTATGTTTGTTTGCTTGGTAGTTTTTCTGGCCCTGACATATCTGTTTGTTTCCTTCAGACAAAAAGCAATCCACAGAAACTCAAACAGTAGATTCCAAATTGGGGTGTAAGCCAAGGGGGTTGGTGCACAGGAGATAAACTTTTCTATTTCGATACAGGAAGAAACTACTAGAACTCATAGATTTTATTTTTCATATAAATCCATAAAACTGATAAGCTTTATTAAAAGTTACTATATGAATTAATAAAATTACATTCCGTATTTACATAGGGTACATGATCATTTGTGAAAATATATAAATTATTTATGAAAACATAGTATATAGGAAGAAAATAGATACTGAGAATACATTTACCTTAAAGTACAATGTGCTGGTGAGTAAAAAGGTTAGAGCAAGTTTTATATAAAAAGTCTTCAAAGGCTGCATTTTTTATTCAATTCCTTAGTTCCAAGAACTTTTTGCTTCTCACCTTAAACATATTCTCTGACATGGATCAAAGACCTTTGTCATCTGTAGCCATCAGCAAGGCATATATCTTCTCTATTGTTTATCGATTAGTGTAAATTTAGCCCCAAAGATATGGTGAAATAGTGACTGCTGACCTAATAATGTCAGTCTCTTCATCTGTTTCCTGTTGCTATAAAAGAATTCCAGAGATGAGATAATTTATAGAGTAAAGGTTTATTCATCTCCTGTTTCTGAAGGTTTGGAGGTCCCAGGTCCAGAGGCCATATCTGGAGAGGGCCCTCTTGCTGGTAGGGACCCTGTGGAGCCCTGAGGAGCTGCAAGTTATGACCATGAGGAGAGGGATGCATTCAAGAAATAGAGCCAAACTGGATTTTATACCAGTCCTACTCTTAAATTACCTGTGAATCTCTTAATGAATGAATAGGCTCTGTTCTCATGATCTATAACCCAGGGCCTCACACATATTTGGCCAGTACTTTACTACTGAGCTACATCCCCAGCCCTCTAATCATCTCGTAGAGGTCCCACCTGGTACCATCTCTCTACCACCTCTCAATGAGGATTAAATTTCAACTTTGAGTTTTCATTTTCATGGGGAAATGAAACCACAGCAGGCAGCATCTCTGCAATCAGTCTTAGGGATGCAGTTTTTACTCTTTGTATCTCTACTTAGAACCAAGATAGCCCCAAACCTCAAGAGTACATCTCTTCTTTGCATGTGTAAGATTGTTCATAACTTGTAGAAAGCAATATGTTATTTATCCCGTTCCTCCTTTTCCTGGTAAAACTTCTTTGAATAATAATATGTGAAAAATAGATTTAAAATACAGAAAAAAAGGAACATATATTTGGGTTCTGGGAAAATGAATGCTTTCTAATTCTAAATGTTACTTAATGGTTTTAATATAATTGTTTAATAGATTATAAAATGACATATTTTCAGTATAAAAATAGAACATTTTATTGGGAGTTAAGAATTATAGTTCCATGAGCCAGCATTATAAAAAGTCATGTAATGGCTGTTATAATTTACATTAAAAAAGACAACAAAAAGCCCTAGATATGACTTAAAGAGTTTTGCATACTCCCCTCCTGGGTGAAAGTGAAGTGAGAAATTTATCTTTAAATTGAGTAATGATTATTGTTACCTCATGAAGTCTTTTTAGAGTGAATCATTGAATAAAAAACATATTGAGTGGGACATGGTGGTGCACACTTACAATCCCAGAAACTCTGGAGGCTGAGGCAGGAGGATCCCAAGTTCAAGGTCAGCCTCAGCAATTTAGCAAGACCCTATCTCAAAATGATAAATAAATAAATAGATGAAAGGGCTAGGGGTGTGGCTCAGTGGTTAAGAGTGCTTGGGTTTAATGTATAGTACAAAAAAAGTAATAAACAAATAAAATAAAATTTGAAACTTACGAATTGCCTGACAGCATTCTTTATCTCTTCTTAAAAATGATCACACCTTCAAATTGTGTGATTTGTGTGATCACCTAAAGATCACTTTAATTTTTTTTCCCAGGATGCTTCAATATATGGCCCATTTATTCTTAGAATTGTTATTTAAATAATTGCTTGTTTTAATGGCTGTATTCTAAGCCAACATGTACATAGGGACTCACTTGAGTTTTCATCCTTTTAAAATTAGCTCACATCCTACTGCAGAAAAAAATTATGTGTTGTGTGAATTAGTGATTGACTAAATCAATGGTTTCACTTATACTTCTAAATGTCTGTGTGTGAATCTTGCACTCTTTAGTGCATTTCCCCTCAATTTCTTCTTCTTTCCCATTTTTGAGAATATTGTAGAATTTTACTTCCCAGCCCCTTGTTGAAGTTAACTAAAAATTGCCAGGTGACTCACTTTGGCTAATGCAGTAGAACAAAAAATGAGGTGTGTCTCTTCTGTATGTATCCCTTGGGGGACTGTTCTCCCTTTTCCTGAGGTAGCAATTGTAGAAGCCTATCACCGTGGAGCCTCCATCCACATGGTCTTGAATAGCTAGACTAAATCAAGTTTTCCCTGTGCCTATGCATTCAGCACATAGTTTGAACCAGAAATGAGTGTTATCTTGTTGAGATATGGGAGTTGTTTCTTACTGGAGAATAATGTAGCCTTTCTTTCCTCTTAATTTGAGATACAAAGTGAAATCATAGTGAAGGTAGAATCCTGATGTATAGTTTATGGTGTCACGAGTACAGAAATGCTCTATGAGAATGCGTCTAATTTAGTCCTTAATGTAAATGTATTATATTTTCTGATTGATTAGAGTTATAGGAATTAACACAGTAATTATTTAAAATATATAAAGATCAGTTCCTTTGAGAAAATTTTGAGGTTCTCAGATTGTAATTTTGTGCACAAGTATATTTGATATACCAGAAGTCTAATTGTTCTACAACTGTTCTTGTACAGTTCAGTAATGGCTTCTCTGACTTGTTACAAATCAGAGAAACCAGGGTGACAAATACTTTCTTATTCTGTACACTTTAGGAAAATTTTTATAATAAATAATTGAGCTAGGATTTTGGTTGTGGAAATGGAAACAGAGATATGCTTTGTAGGCATATGGAAATGGAACTGAGATATGCTTTGTAGGATCTATTAGACTTCTTATTCGTGAATTGGTAGTGGAGAGGATTAGTGAGAAAAAATGCGATGTCAAGGATTATTCCAAGATTTCTGGCATGAGAAACAGTATACATATAGGTACAATTTGTAGACTGAAGAATCGTGGAGAAGGAGCTAATTTATTCCAGTATATTCAGAACATTGATACTAACATGAAGAAAACGGGAGAAGCAAGAATCAGAGTATTAACCAATAAAAATACATACTTCACCTATATAAAATTACTGGAAATATAGTGAATACTTTTGTGGGGGAAATACTAAAGCCTCTTCTTAAGAAAAATGTTTTCAAATAAATTATTACTGGATTTTCAATAGAGTGACACACTTTATATTGCTATCTTGGTTTTCTTTTAATTATTTTTTGGCATGAAAGGAAAGCATGAATACATACCCATTCCCTCTGAATGATAATTTTCTCTCTCTCTCTCCCTTCCTTCCTTCCTTTCTCTGCCACCGCCCCCCACCCCAGCCTTTTCTTTTTGGTACAAGGAATTACACCAGGGGCGCCTTGCCACTAAGCTACATCCCCAGCCCTTTTTGTTTTGAGACAGAGTTTCACAAAATTGCTTAGGGCCTCCCTAAGTTGTTGAGGCTGGCTTTGAACTTAAAGATCCTCTCCCCTCAGCTTCTCACGCTGCTGGGATTACAGGCCTGGGCCACCACACCCAGCTTCCATCATTTTCTATTATACTTTATAGTTTGGAAAGAACAGTTTGCTCCTGATCCTTTTATACTTGTTTTCCTAAGATATGCACAAGACCTTCTGCTCACAGTATATTTTGTATCCATTCAAACAAAGTATATTGGCCAAAGCAAGTCACATCATCAAGTGTGGCTTAATAGTTAAATACCCATGCTTTTATAAAGGCTCAGTGATGTCATCAGGAACTGTGATTCATTTCAGATTTTCATCTATTTCTCGGGTAGTGGTTTCAGCGTTTATATGTTGATAGATAGTTTTTACGTCCTAACATAACTACCTCTGACTGGACTAGCATCAAAGGACATAGCAGTAGTGAACTATGTGTAGTAGTTGTAGAGTTCCCTAGGCCTCTTCCTTGGCTTTTTTTTTTTTTTTTTTTTCTTAATCCTGGCCAGTATACAGATTTGTTTAATGCAGTTCTATTTGTGATTATGTAGGGTTTTTTTTTTTTTTCCCACAATTGAGTTGAAATGCATTTTACACATTTCTCATATAAAATGACTTTTGCTATGTCCTACTATTTCCCTAGATTGTGGAGCATTTGGAAAATAAGACATTTGTCTTGAAATTATATTAATAGCAACTCATTTATAATTTGGGGAACAGAAATTTATATCTTTTTGAGCATAAAAGTTTAAGTATAAAATAAAATTTTATTATCAAAATCTGGAGGATTTTTAGAGTGATTTAGATTTTAAGAATGAATGTACCTTGGAATTTTTGAGATGCCTATCAATTAAAAAAAGCTTGAAATTCCTTTAAATGTTCAAAGCCTTATTTTTGTTTAGTTCTAGTCATCTAAAACTTTGGGGTTATAATTGTTATTTATTTTGTGAACTATACATTCAGAAATAAAAAAAAATTTGCTTTATTATTACATGGAATCTTTAAAGTCATCAGTATATTAATTAAATTCTTTAGAAGTACATAGATTAGACCATTCATACTTCTACTTCCTTGGAGTTCTTTTGAAACCAATAGGACTCCTACTTTGAAGGATGACACAATAACCTCTGAAATAATGGTTTTCAAATATTTTATGAATGTGTAATCAAGTGAGATACTACAAAGGACTCTAACATATAAAACAAAGATAAGTAAAACTGCTGTGTTTAAAATGACTGTGTTTTATGTTCAAGAATTATCATGGCAAAGTATAATTATTCCACAATTTCTTACTTTAACAGAAAAATAACCCCAGTTGGGGAAATTATATAAAATAAAGACATTATTGTTATTTTAACTATGGATTGCCAACAAACTCATGGTTGAGCAAAGTCATTCAAACTGTCTTGTGTGTACAAACAGGGTTACTTTGCGTTAGCGCTCTCTCTCTCTCTCTCTCTTTTTTTTTTTTTTTTGATAAAGAGTGATATTATTCACATAGACACTCTCAGAAAGGGTCACTTTATCATATGAAGTATCAGTGCACATGCAAGACCTCTCCAATACAGAAAGTGTTTGTAACTGCCAACTGTCTTTTAATGAATATCTTTATTAACTAAATAAAAAATGAAGAAAACAAAACTTAATTGCTCTTTTACCCCATAAGACTAAAATATGTGAGGGTATTTTGAGGGTCTTCTGTTTTTATATGACACGAAATTATTATTTTTTGTTGTCTTATCTGTATTACCCTCTTGACATCGGCTATACTGGTTTTTGAATTTTCAAATACCTGTCAAAATTATACTTTACTGGTTCTATGGTTTAATTAAATGCAGAATTGAATTGTAGTTAGAAGTGCTGGAGAGGATGTGGGGAAAAGGGTACTCTTGTACATTGCCGGTGGGACTGCAAACTGGTGTGTCCAATTTGGAAAGCAGTATGGAGATTCCTGGGAAAGCTGGGAATGGAACCACCATTTGACCCAGCTATTGCCCTTCTCGGACTATTCCCTGAAGATCTTAAAAGAGCGTACTACAGGGATACTGCCACATCGATGTTCATAGCAGCACAATTCACAATTGCTAGACTGTGGAACCAACCCAGATGCCCTTCAATAGATGAATGGATTAAAAAAAATGTGGCATTTATACACTATGGAGTATTACACAGCACTAAAAAATGACAAAATCATGGAATTTGCAGGGAAATGGATGGCACTAGAGCGGATTATGCTTAGTGAAGCTAGCCAATCCCTAAAAAACAAAAACCAAATGTCTTCTTTGATATAATGAGAGCAACTAAGAACAAAGCAGGGAGGAAGAGCAGGAAGAAAAGATTAACATTAAACAGAGACATGAGGTGGGAGGGAAAGGGAGAGAAAAGGGAAATTGCATGGTAATGGAGGGAGACCTGCATGGTTATACAAAATTACATATAAGAGGTTGTGAGGGGAATGGGAAAATAAACAAGGAGAGAAATGAATTACAGTAGATGGGGTAGAGAGAGAAGATGGGAGGGGAGGGGAAGGGAGATAGTAGAGGATAGGAAAGGTTAGCAGAATACAACAGTTACTAATAGGGCATTATGTAAAAATGTGGATGTGTAACCGATGTGATGCTGCAATCTGTATTTGGGGTAAAATTGGGAGTTCATAACCAACTTGAATCTAATGTATGAAATATGATATGTCAAGAGCTTTGTAATGTTTTGAACAACCAATAAAAAAATTTAAAAAAAAACAAAGATATGGGTTTTTAGAACAAAGACTATAGAGTAGAAGAAGGAAAACTGATGGAGGGCAGATGGGACGGAAAGAGGAAGTACTGTGGACTGAAGTGGGGCAAATTATATTCCATGCATGTATGTTTATGTCAAAAATGAACCCCACTGTTGCATTAACTGTAATGTATTAAAACAAACAAACTAAATAAATACATAAATAAATAAGTTTAATTTTTTTTCCATTTCTTTCTAGCTGGGGTTACCATAAGAAAGCTATTTTAACTTTCCACATCATAATTCACTCATATTTGAAGTTAACACAATAATGGCCATCCCACATACATGCTGTGATGATTAAATAATTTAATAAAGAAGAGCAACCTAATACCTTAGTGATACTTTGGACATGCTATTTGAATCACATTTCCCTTCCCATCCAAAACAATTTACTACTTTGCTATTTCTTTGGAGATAAAGATCAAAATTCGTCATTTTTCCCTGCATATCTTTACTATGAATGTAGATCAGGTTAGATGAAGTTTAAAACACTTCAAAAGATGATATATAGTAGATATCCAGCACATAGTGTAAAATATTTATAAAATGAGTCACTATTATGAAAATAGTTTTCATCACATATGAACGTAATCTATAATGCTGATAGCCATTTGTACCATAAACTCAAAAATAGAAGCTTTGAAAGAGCCGGTATGTCAAGAATAAGTTGTGGAGTATTGCAGTAAACATTTCTTGGAAGTACAATATGTGATAAAACACTTGCAGCCAGTTAAATGAGGGCCAGTGACCTTGTCAGAATGACACAGCCAGCCACCAGAGAGATCAGAAAGAACTACATAAACTATTATGAAGAAATATATCCTTCTAAGAATTTTAATTAGCAAATGTTCCATTGTTTATCTTAAACATTTTACAAGATAATGCCTTTGGTTCCTTTGTACCACAGATGAATATGAACTACTAAATATCTTTGCTTACAGAAATCATTCTTAAAATGGAAGGACTATAGATTCTCCCTCAAATCTGTAAATAATGGAGGTTTATGGTAGACTTAAATCTACTATTGTTAAATAGTGGAGGTACTAAGAACTGGTCTGACACTCAGCCAGCTCTTCTATTTCCAGTTACATTAGAGGATAAATCAAAATTCTGTAATAGAATTAATTTAAATTCCTGTCAGTTAAAAATTTTGACATGTTTAAAAGGTTTTTCTTTCTCCCTTCTCTATATGTAAGAACTTAAATATTACTATACTTGGTCTTTCTGATTTTAGTTCCCTCATCCATCTGTCACATTAATGCTAGTGAAGTCCTAATTTTCAGAATTAATTTTTCTTTTCAGAAATCCCAAATAGTTCTCTTAATTTATTAAAAAAATATAAATTTCATATATGATGCTCACAAGCCTTCAAACTCCACTTGTGACTTCTCAAACTCTTCTCTGCTGCTTCCTTAAGCAAATGTTGCACTTCATTAAAACTGAGTTGAGTTCTCCAAGGAAACCATAGATATTCCCCCAAAGAGATGGTATGTGGTAGTGGCCAGGACCCTGAGTGTGAAGTCCCACAGATTTCTGTTCTATCTGGGAGCTGGAAGTTTTGAATCCAAAGCTTCCCCCATTCTCCTCTACTCTTTGACTTCCTCTCTCTACAAGAGGAGAGACTGCAATAATAACTACTGATTGCTTTGTTTGTTTTGGTACTGGGAAGTTAACTCAGGGGCTCTGGGTTACATCTACTATTCTACATCCCTAATCCCTCCCCGATTGTTTGAGACAGGGTCTTGCTAAATTGCATAGGGCCTAACTGAGGTTAGTTAGCCTTAACCTTGCAATCCTCCTGCCTCAGCCTCCAGAGTTCCCTGGGATTACAGGCGTGCACTGTCACACCTGCTCTATAGGATTGTTTTGAAGTCTAAATGGGATAATAAATATATACAGAACAACAGGTAAAGAGTCTAATACTACTAGTTGACCAACTCAAACTGCTTTTTGAGTTTCTGCTACCCCTAAAAGTATCAGTAAATTCCCTAAGACCACAGTGAAATATATGTCCTATTGATTACAAAGCCAAATGTGAAGGGAGACAGTGCGGGATTTGTGGTCAGGAGCAAGGCCCTCAGCTTTGGCTAGGACTGGAGCAGGCGCTTGCTCTGTCTGCCTCTCCCCAGCTGTGGACTGTGGACAAGTTGGTCTCTGTAAGCGTTGGGTTTGGGATCTGTAAAATACACAAAGTAATTCTGTTCTGATTGGGTATTCAGGAAGGAGCTTCACTGAGATAACGCAAACTGTTTATTTAAAATAATTCCAGTAACCCTTGATAAAAGTTATTTGTTTTTCTTGTAAGTGAAAAAAAATGATTAGTTCCATTGTTACTATATAGGCATTTTTTAATTGAACTATTAATATAAAAAGGGCATTTTTACCTAACTTTATTCTTGACATTTTGGATGTTGTTTAAGGCATAACACTTGTTCTTTATTTTACTAAAATGCAGTCTTTTGTCAATTACTAAACAACAAAATCTAAGCTTCTAAGAAATTTCCATTACTGGTAAGCCTTGGTTTTCTGTTTTCTGAAGTCTGAGGAATCAAATAGAATCCAAGTGACTCTAATATTTCCTAGTATATTTAGACTCTTTAAATGGTGCCTTTTGTAGAAGGCATCATTTTCTTTGACATACTTACCTGAAGAAAATATACTATACATATTTGTATATCTAGATGTCTGTTGTCCCTTTGCAGTATTTTTAATTAGTGGTGATATATGGTATAAGATCATAGAGTGTTTTACTGATAGAAAAAATGTCTACATTTTAAATCTGTCCACTTTGATGATTTTTACATTACTTATTCATTCAAACTTAAATTCTCCTACTTTTTTTCCTATTTGCATGTTTTTCTTAACCTTTTATGATTGCTAATTCTTAAATAGTTTTCAGATTCCTTTTCCTTTGTTGTATCTCTTTCGAATTCTGCAGCCATTTGTCAAAACCTATGTCCATTTCTACTAGTTTCCATACCTAATGTCCAGCTTTTAAAATTCCAAGAAAAACCTTTCTCCACAAGTGTTTGGTTTTCCAACCATTGTGTCAGATAAAGATGTTAAACACTCTATTTTGAAATTCAAGGCTGAGCAAGGACTTCTCTGTTCTCAGCTATGTGCCTCTTCTCCCTTTGCAGTGAAGGGTACTGTCTCCACAGTTGTAAGAGATACAGGGAGAATAGGAAGAAAATGTAATTAACTAGTCACAATGTAACTAATATGACCATTTGCAAGTTATGCATTCCATAGTTTCTTTAAATAATCTATTAATTATATTCCTCAAACCATAGATAACAAATTTGAATTGTTCAATGTGTTCTGTGTCCCTAACTATATTACAAATTCAAGACAAGTTTTGTGTTCAAGTTTCCTCATTTATAGACTGAAGCTAATAATATCTAACTCATGGAGTGATTGTGAATGTTAAAAAGTGCTTACATAAATAGAAAAACCAACAAATTCACAGCATTTGGTAGAGTGCTCAATAGATTCCTACTCTTTCTCTTATGTTATTATGGTATATTCCTCCAAGCACTTAAGAGAGTTATTTAGCAACCAGAAGTAGCAAAACCTAATATTATATTAACAATAAATATTCCTATTTATTGGCCAGCTGTGATAGACTTTTGTAATCTTTGCATAGCTCCAGGGTTAAGAATCTCTACTATATTCAAAAATTATCAGCAACCATGGGGATTGAAAAGCTTTTTAAGAAATCACCTTCATGACAAGAGGTATGGTAATATATAATAAACTGTAATGTCACATTGAAGATAGCTTTTCATGTCTTTGTGGCCTTTAAGAGATAGTTGTCTATGATAACTAGGAGGTATTGTCAATGCTAATTTCGTGTGTCCAACTTATCCTGACAATGCCATTCATGAACTACTTGCATGTTGATATTGAGTGGTTAAACTATTAGATTGTGAGCAGTATTGGCCTCTTCATTAGTCCAGGCTTAAAACCAAATATAAGCTCTGGACATAAAAAATACATACAGGATAAGATCTTTATAGAAATATAGGCTAAGTTATATTAATCTTACTGAGATAGAAGGCTTAAAAGAGAATAAATATGACAACATTTTAAAAATAGAAGATGCTACAACATATCAGAGAGAGCTATTACTAATGTTATTGTCATTGTCGCTATCAACTGCATTGAGAAATGGAGGTTAGGAACTAAACTATTTTGCTTAAGTATAAGGAACTTAAGCCATACATAAATTGAAGTTTAATTTTCAGTAAATGATAAAATTTAAAATTTTTAAATTTTTTAAAAAAATTATCAAAGTAGTAGGATATTATGATTGTTGATTCTGGGTTACACACCAGAAGAAGATGATGTGCCCAGCCAGTGATGGTTCATTGGCTTTATCCTTCCAAACTTTCCAGGGATTTCCTCAAAATGAACAGGCATAAACAAAACCAGTGATAATCAGTGCTGAAGATGGGATGTGCAATTACTATGGTAGAGTGACCACTTTATATGCATTGTAGTTCCATTAGTTCACATCAACATCTAAGGTTATGAGAAAATCTTATATTGGCACCTCATAAAAAGTGTAGAGGATAAGAAGCTATTTGGCACAAGAGTAGTTTCTTCATAGATGTCAAGAGGAAAAATCTCTCTGCCCAGCAAACGTAAATCATACATACTTTGAAGCGAGGCCATATGATCCTTAAATAATCTCCCTATGGAAAAGTGTAATGAAAACAATAGCTTCCATGATGGATTTACTCTAAGAGCATTTATAAATCTGATCTTTAGTATTTTGACAACTCCCTGTGATTTCATGGTTTTTCATAACCCATATCACCAAGATAAATATTTTTATTTTTCTATATTACTTGGAAATTCACCAGAAATCAAATTGGATTCAGGATTGATGATCAGGTGAGTAGTTACCTCCCCATTTCTTCATCCAGCTAGAATCAGATGAAGCAAGGACTGGACATTTTTCTCTCTTATTATAAAGGCATTAGCAAGTTTATCACATCCGTCTATGCAATATCTCTTTTAGGCTGTTCTACCATCTCACCTCAGTGGTACATAAACTTTCCCCCCTTCTCTCTAATCTCCTTTTTGCTTTTATTTCCTCTTTCATTTTCTTCTTGTCTTGTAAACACTTATTCAAAACTTTACTGACCTAATCATGCCCCCTATGGGAAAGTACAGTGTCTTGTGCTAGGGGTGGACTTAACTCCTCTCTTCATTTTATCATTTAGTGTCATCTGCAGGGGGGAGAAAAGCAGAACTACAGGGTGTCTAGGTTAACTTCTCTACAGTATGGCTCATCTCTCCCCACCCCCACTTCACACCACAATGTCAGCCAGGCCCCCCAGATCTCTTCAGTCTGTAAAAAGGAGCAGATGTTTCAATCTAGTGAAAGTTTTAAATGAAATTAAATCATTACATAAAATCTGCTTATTCAACGAACATAAGAATATCGCCTGAAAGGAAGCAAAAATGAAAAATTCAGAGAGATTGTATTATAATTCAAAGAGATTAGTTTATCTCAAACAAAAGAATGTAAAGAAGAGAGCAAATAATTTTTGTTTCTTTTTTTGTTCAAAAAAAGCTGACGTTTTGGAAACACTTGAGCATTTTCATAACTTGTGAGTTTCAAGTCATTACGTTATAAGTACCAAGCTAGCCAAAGACCATTGTAAATTTCCTGTCTAGATCTAGAGCAAACACTGCTTTAAGTACAAGACTAAATTTATGGCAGTTTTTTTCCTTACCAAGACTTTGGCTAAAGTGTAGTAGAGCATTTTAAGAGGCCATGAGGAAATTTAAGAATTTATCTTAGAAATAAAATTGCAAAGTATCTTACTTTTAGATTTAATAAAAGCAGCTAATATTTTCATGTATCAAGTATACTTGGATAAATGTCTGACATGCACTGAGCTTCACAACATGGGAAGGAGAAAAGAAATTTTGTATTCCCTAATCACAAATAAGGTAAGTGTGGATGAGTGATTGGGGAAGATGAGTGATTTTCCCAAGGTCTTAAGAGGCAGTGCTAAAAACCAAGCCTGGAGGTTCTGTGATTTAAATGCTATCTTTTAATGCTTCACAGTGGTTCCAGCTTTTTCTTTTTTACACAAACATTTTTTAAAAACATAAAATACAAGTTTATTTCTCAGTAACTATAAGAGTTCAAATATAGCTGATCCTATATATATATATATATATATATATATATATATATATATATATAATTAATTTGTTATTATTTCCATGCATAAGTTTTTCAAAAAATCAATTTAAAAAAAAACAAATTTGTTGTTTTATAGTGTGTATCATAAAAGACAGGGTGAGTAATGAAGCATAAAAATGAGAATTTGGTAATTTGGATTATTTGGTGATTTGCATTATTTAGGAATTTGATTATTCTTAGTATTTATTTAATGGATAAATAAAGAATCATATTCTATTTTAAGAAAATTAATAAAAATGAACTAAATTCATGAAACATAATAGGATCTTAGTGGTTTTAATATATGATATTTGTAAAGCTAACACATGTTTTATATTATTTTACTTTTGGAATTGATTCACACCTGGTTAATGGAATATTTCAGATTTATCTTAAGCAAATACTACATATTTAATAAAATTTTTTATTCTTCTTTTAAAATGCTCTGATAGTATGAGATGTCCACAAGAGGCTTGCGCATGTGAAATATACTCTAAAATATTTTTCTTCTGAACCATGATATTCACTTTTTAAAATGCTCTTTCTTCATACAACCAAATTGTGACAAAATCTAAGAAATATTTTAAAGCTTATAAAACAGCATTTTCACTTCTTTTGCCTCCTCCTTTTATTTATCTTTTAGGTGTACACATTCAAGGTTGAAGTCAGGGACTAGAATGACATTCATGCTTTCTGATTTAAACATTACTTGGTAAGCCCAGCATTCAGATCATAGGCTTTGTAGTCACAGGAACCTAACCTTTGAGTTTGAATCCATGTTCTGTTATTTCTCATCTGTGGAAATAGAAATTGGGAATCTCTTATAGCCATGAACACACACAACTCACCCTAAGTCCCTTAATACAACCTATTCCCAGGCAATATATCCAGTTTCTTTGCCACTTAATAGCTTAGTGGCCTTAGCAAATTTTCTTAAGCTTTTGCAGCTTATTTTTTTCCTTCCAAATTAAGGATAACAATGCTTAATGTTGAGAATTATGATGACTAAATGAAATAAACTATAAAGCATCCAGTATAGTAAACTTAATTAGTAGGAGCTATAAAAATGTATAGTTCTTTTATCTGTATTATGTTCTGTGAAATTCCTATACTCTGTAACCATCCAGATTATAGAAACATTTCCTTAATATCATGATGATGATGATGATGATAGAAATAATAATATCTAAGCTACATAATTATGTGCATAGTTCTTTATCTCCTGGTTGAATAGCTTCCTTGAAATAATTTATTGTAAGTAAAATAAAGAAGAAGTTATATGGCTTTTTATATATACTATCAATTTATTTTCCAAAAGGATTATACTAATTGTGGGTGTTTATAGTTTTATTTGGCACATACTCCCAGAATGTAAACAATCACATGAGTGTCTCATACTTTCTTCAAAGTGCCCCTCCCTGGAAGGCTCTGCTCTGATGCTAACAAGTCTGTTAAAACTCCTAACTATTCTGAAACATTTTTGGAATTACTTTTATATTGTGTTTCTTGGGGTTGCATATTGAGTTCCCCCTTCCTTCCCTACCTATATCCGCCATTGCTAAGTTCCGTCTAAACTCTATCCATACCGACCCAGGGGCTCACCCCTGCTTTTCTCATCATATCATTAGTGCCCTAGTCCAGATCCTCATCATATTTGACTTGAAATATTCCAATAGCATCTTAACTGGTCTTTCTGCCACCCATATTTTACCTCTCCAGGTTAACAATTTTCATGACAACAAGCATCTTTCTAAAACCTGGATCTGGTCAAATCCTGCATTTAATCCATGTATATGCCACTTCTCTTCTTAGTGACTTGAATACTCATTTGCCTGGCTGAATTTTGCTCCTTGTGGACGAGGCATTAACTACCTACCTACCTTAAAGAATGGGATGGGGTACTTCATCAGTCCCTTTTATTACCAGCATACACAGAAGGTGATAATATCATACCTAAAGAGTGTTAAAAATGATCATAGTCACTTGTTTTGAATGTCCCGGAGCTACTTTAAATATTTCAGAAAGATTGATTCAATTAAACCTCACAGCTGCCCTTATAAGATAGACATGATCATCATGTCCACTTTTCAAATGAACAAAGTAAGACACAAGGTTAAGTAATTGGCCAAGGTCTATGGCTACTAACTAATAGGGCTGGGATTTTAAGCCTTGAACATCTGAACCATTACTGAGCCAACAGCTGCCTGGTGACTCATATATTTTTCATTAGTAATCAGTCTGCTGACACCACTGACTTTCCAATGTTATTTTCCTTACCTTGACTTTCCTCTCTGACCGTGTGATGGAACACTACCAACCATGTAGAAAGTTCAACCTGTAACTTATTTCACAGCACATTAGATATGGTGCAAAGATGTATCACATCACTCATTTCAACAATCAACTCTGGCTAATGGCACTTTGATAATATTAATATTAATATGGAATCTGAATAGATATCCCATTATTTGCCTCTTTTGAAAATATTTAACTACAATTAAAGCATATAAGTCTCCACTATATTTTGTTTAACTTAGCTTTTATACTAAAGGACATATTTTTAAAAATCTATATTAGATAAAATATGCATTAAGTAATTGCCTACTCTTAAGCTATTAAATTGTCTCACATAGAGTAGACTGTGTGATTTGATGTGAAAATCTAATTACCTTTTACATGAATCCTTTATATAATTATCCTTAATCACACACAAATGGACAATGATACTTAAGAATCTACATCTATAGGAGAAGGACTATCTGGGTACTTTAAAGCACAAGACTTTTTTCATTTTCTGTTCTCAGGGAATCCCTCAATAGTAAGAGCACTTAATTTGTTCCAAGCATTATTCTAACCACTTTATTAAGAGTGCCTCCATTGCTCTTCACAGCAACACTAGTGTTAGTACCATTTATGGATTAAAAGTTAAAAAGGCAGAGAGGTTAGGTGGCATGTTCAAGGCCACACAGCATAGTAAGTGATGAAGCCAGAATAAAAACCCTGGAAATTTGGCTCCAGAGTCCTTATTGTTAACCACCAGGCAACAGCTGTCTCATGTAATATCCTGAGCCCGATTACTTAATGTCAAATATTTAACTCTTCATAAATGATAATTGAAGCACAAACTGGTACATAACAAGATGCATTCAATTTTTCAGGGGAACAAACCAGCTGATGTAACCAATAGTATCCATTGAAGTGTCTTAGAAAGAGCAAGTGTTTTATAACTAAAAGGTAGTTATACATTTTCAGCTTTAATTGGAGCAAATGTTTTTCTTTCATCTTAAGTGAACAGGAAATCATTCATTTGGAAATGTGGTAAATTTGTCACTAGGTATAGCTAAAGACTGGACCATTTATGTACTCATTTGGAAATAAAATTTAACTCTTTAAAATTTTTATTTTATTGATGTATTATAATTATATATAATAGTGGTATTCATTATGCCATATTCGTACATGTACATACCATAATTTTCTCAAATCTCTATTTTGAGAATAAGAGTGAATGGCAGATGATTTCAAATGAATTTCCACCAGTCTACCTGCAGATGTATTTTGCTTCATTATGGAGTGAGTGTGCAGTGATAATGTGAGCAGTATTCCTTCTTTCCTCTTTTGCTGGTGTAAGGGTTGCACAGTCTGCACAGAGCTTGTTGCAGTATTCTAATGTCGGTAACTTGGTATGTTGGTGAGGCAGACAGAATGATTAGCTTCAGAAATTAATTTAAATTTCCATTGACTGTCTTATAAAACTGAAAGCCAATAAATATCTCTCTTCTAAATTTCCATTTTCTAATATCTTTTATTACAATAGTGTTTAGGTGAATGATAAAAATAAAAGACTGTTTGTGCTTTTAAGATAGTTCCTTCTGGATTTATTTTCCAATTTAAAAAATAGCTTCTGTGTCTATATTGATTGAGATGCAGTGCAGGGAAAAGAGTAGAAGACAGAAGTTAGGCAGGTCCAGGCATTAATCTTACCCTATCACTTATTAGGGAAGCTTGGATGGGTCATTTAATCTTGCCGAGTCTCAGGTTTTTTATCCATAGAACAGGAATATCTCCCAGAAAAAAACGTTGCCTGAATTAGAGGCAATATGTGTAAATAACATAATATATTGCCCCAAACAAAGTAAAAAAATCAATAAATCTACTGTTATTTACTATCTTTCCCACCTCTTCTAACCTTTCTTCCCTGCCACCAGATTCTATAAATAAAAATTTTTCCATTAAATGAGAGTGGTCTCACTAGCTATAATTTGAGTAATATATCTTCTAGATTTAATTTGAATTCAAGCATCAAACACAGTGTGTCCAGCATCTGGGAAAATGTTTGAGTCATAATAAATGTTCAATAAATTGCTGTTGACTGAAAATATTTATTGATTTGAAGTCTTAAAGTGGCTAGGTTTCAGAATGAGTGCAAGAGAAGGTGCGAAGTAGACATATCAAAAACAACCTAGACTGATTTACTTTTTTCTTTTAATGCCCTTTTTCCTTAATTCCAAAATAGACTACCAGGATATTAATTAAAAAAACCAACCTCATGCCATGCAATAGCAGCACTTTCTGGATATTTCTAACCTTTGCAAATACTTTTGTGACCCAATAAGCTCATTTAAATCATGGTCATAGCAAACAGGGAGAAAGAAAATAAAACAAGAAGGGTTCGACCTATCCCCTCTCCAAATTAATACATAATCAGTAGACAATTTCTAAAACAGACTGCTCCCCACTCCAAATGGAAATTTTATAAGAGACTAATTGATTCCTGAAATGTCATGACACATGACTAAACCGGTCAGGGTCACTCCAAGTGAATTTTGGCGGACTAAATAAAGATACAGACACAGAAAGTACCTTTTCTTTGGGTTCAGTGACTACTCCTCAGTCACAGCTCCCACAAGGGGACCAAAGCAGGTAAGAAAGAGAAGGAGCTTGCCTACAACCTGGGTTTTATTGGGGAGAAGCCATTCAAATAAGGCAAGAGGTCAAGTTTCAGGGGGTTGAGTCTAGCTTCCTGATGTCTTGCTGTCCACAGAGCAGATTGACTGACATCTTGGAAGGTCAAGCCCATCTCATGTGCTGATCAAAGGAAGAACCAGCAAAAGGGACACAAAGGTGCACAGCCCAGACAGAGCAGCATATTCTGTCCAGTCCGCATTGTGGGCTCAAAATGCTCACAGCTCACACAGCCCATGTCTGGCTTGCCACACTGAAACAAAATTCTGTTAATGGCTAATCTGAATAAATGTAAAACTATTGTTTGGCTCAATGTGCCTGAAACTCTAGTCTCTAAAACAAAAAAGAATAAAGAAAAATAGCATAGGGTGCTCATTTTCTATATCCAACTTGTTTGCATGCATGCAAAGGTGTGTTTAGTTGGTTACATGAATTATATCTTTTCAATGAATCGTGAACTTTTTTTTTTCTCTCCTGTAGAGTGATAGGCTACTAAGCTTCATTTCCCTGTGATCCTGAGACTAAATTTTCAGGAATATAGTCTAAGGTAAAATAACAAAGAATATGTGTTGATCTGGTATAAACAAACTGAAATGTGATGGCATATTTATGGGCTGCTAATCTTTGCAAAGACCTTATGAATTGCAAGTTAGCATATGGTGAGGGCATGAAGGCAAAGTCATAATCATATTCAGCAGTTATGAGATGTTATATCCTCATATTAGAACATTTTTCCTAAGAATTTTTCAAAAGACAGGTTTACATCTTTGAGGACAGGCTGTACTTCTCCAGGGAGAAGTCTTATCTCCATCAAAAAATTGATCTTTCTCCAGGAGACTCTGTGTATAATGATATTTAATGTGGTAGAAAAAATTACCAATAATATACTTCATAATTAGAAAATACCTTTCACCTATATGCATAGCTACCCTGTGAGGAGATGTGATTCCTCCTATATATTAAATGTAGAAAATAGAAGCCCAGAGGAGCAAACCAATGAATTAAGAGTCAATGAGGAAATGTACCAAGAATTAGGAAATGGCAGAGCTTGAGCTGAAATAAAGTATTTTGCCTTTATTATATGTACCTTTTAAGTATACCATGAAGTATGTATGGAAGGATTCTCGGAAAAACAGAACCAATATTATATTATAATATATTATATTATAATATATATATATATATATATATATATATAGAGAGAGAGAGAGAGAGAGAGAGAGAGAGAGATATTCTCTCTATATATATATTTTTCCTCTGAGAAGAGAGTATATATATCTCTGTGTGTGTGTGTGTGTGTGTGTGTGTATAGGAGAGAGATATTAATGATTTGCAATTTTACATGATTGTGCAGCTTTGGCAAATTTTAAATCTGATGTGTTAGGATAGCAGGCTGGAGACTCAGGGAAGAGTTACAGGTTGAATCTTAAAGCATCCTGCTGGCTAAATTTCTCCTTGCTAGAAAGAAGTGAAACTTTTTCTTTTAAGGCATTCAACTGATTGGTTGAGACCCACCCACATAATGGAGGGTAATCTGCTTTACTCAAAATCTATTGATTTAAGTGTTAATCTTATCCCTCCCCCCCAAAATCCCACATTCTCATTTTAATGTTTGAATATATATATATATATATATATATATATATATATATATATATAGGCATCCTAATCCAGCCAGCTGACACATTTACCATACACATTCCACAGTGTTTCCATTCTAAAATGTACCAAGAGATATTGGATGCAATTAGTTAAATCAAGGATACCATTAGCAAAGTCTAGGATCTAACATTCTACAGATTTCATGTTCCAAGTGTTTCTGTTGAACATTATTAACTCTGTTCCCAATAGAGGTGGTTACTCAGTTTTATGTCCACATGGTTCAGACTATTTCAGGTCACCATGGAATTAATGTTCTTACCTGACCTAGCAAGGCAAATGAAGCATAATAATTAGCTCAATGTGCCTGAAACTCTAGTCTCTAAAACAAAAAAGAATAAAGAAAAATAGCATAGGGTGCTGATTTCCTACATCCAACTGTTGTATACCATATAGGGATGAAGTAGACTTATCTTAGTTTTACAAGTGAAGCATCAAAGGAGAGGTAAATAACAGGCCTAGGAACACGCAAATAGAGTTTAGTTGGGGCTTATTCCCATTTCTCTTAGATTACATGTTCTTTTCATTTTACTCATTTCATTGCATGTGGCAAAAATTCTTGTGCACTCACAAAGAAACAGACTGGCAGCTTTCATGGACATTTCTCAATTTGTAGTTCTTTTCTCTGCCCTCCCGGAAAAGTGCTGAAGAAGGACGAACCTGTTCTCAGCTCCAATGTAAGTTGTGATTGGCCTAACCCAATTCTGACCTTTCCAATCTCTTTGTCAATGATTGGTTTAGACCCAGTTTTGAGACATGATAAGGAGGTCTGTAAAAAGCAAAATTCAATGCAAAGAAAACAATCAAATGCTCCCTTTGATAGAATGGGAAGATGGAAACTCCCAAGTTTGATATAACATTTTGAGATAAACTAATTAGATTAAACCTAGAGCCACCCTGGCTTTAGACTTCATCTTAGATCAGGAAAAAAAAAACATTATTCTTTATTTCTTATTAAATTTTTTATTTTAAAATGTATTTAGATTCATGGGAAAATCACAAAGATAATATAGGGAATTCCAATCCCCACATCTACTTTATTATCTTGCATTGGTGTCATACCATTGTCTTGATTAAGAAACTGGTATTGCATATATTCTTCATTCAGACTTTCTTAGTTTTGACCTAAAATTGATTTCTAAGTCATTGATATCCGTTATTAATTTTAAACATTTATTCTGTGATATTTTGTTAGTTTTCCAGGGCTGTCATAACTAGTTACCACAAATTGAGTTTCCTCAAATGACAGACATTTATTCTCTCAGTGTCTGGAGATTAGACATTTGGAGTCAATGTGTTAGCAGGTTGATTCATGTTGGTGGCTCTCCAACATGATAGTTCATTTGCTCCATGCCTCTCTCTCAGCTTTTGGTGGCTCAGGCAGTCCTTCACAATCTTTACCTTACTCATGCATCATTCCAGTCTGTGACTCTGTCTTCACATGGCTTTCCCCCCTATATGTCTCTGTCTCTTCTCTCTTTTTCAGTTCTCTTATGTGGAAACCCATGATTAGATTCAGGACCCTTTCTAACTCCAGCATGATCTCATCTCAAGATCAAAAAATCCTATTTCCAAATAAGATCATATGCAGAGCTATTAGGTGAGGAGTTCGGCATCCTTGGTCACTGTTCAATGCAGTACAGATCTATAGCTCAAGTCACAGAATTCAGAGACTGCATCAATAAAGTTTTTTGCAAAATTGGGCACATTAATAGTAGTCATACTTTATAGTGTTTTTATTGCATAAAAGGTGATTTGTGCATTTGCTATAATTCATATTAATTATTTTTCATTACTAAAATAGCCTTCTGCTAGATGTTTTCCACATATTATAACTTCTGCTTGACTACATCTTAATTTTGAAGACTAATGGAAATATTAACTTTTTTAAAAAAAGTAGAAATTTCTGTTTTATTTCTTGTTTTTTAGATGCTAGGGGCTGAATGTTTGGAATTATATAGCTAAAAAAATCAATTCTTTTTTTACTAATAGCTCTTTAATAACTCTTCAAATGTCCTACCTTCTTTTCATTTGAATTTACCATGTGTTTGTTGGAACACCAGTGTGCAGATGACAGGCAGGTGTCACAACCCATCCCCTGCAGCTGCCTTGTTTGTGCTGTTTTGTACTTCAGTTTTTAATACCTTTGTGTTACTAAAAATTAATGAAATTTTTCATTCCCAAACGTTTGGTTAGAAAATTTTCAAAGTGAGTCATATTTTAAATCCGTGAATAGTGTAAAACATTCAAATGTCAGTTTTATAAATTACTTCTTTGCCTTTTGAAGCTCTTGAATATTTTAAAAGGTTTCTCCCAGCCCATCCTCACCCCACTTTGGACTGGGGGAAATAAATTATATACTGAATTGTGTATTGGGGACTTTTTAAAAAGGCAAGTCATAACTTTCATGTTGCTGTTTCTGGGACTTTACATACATGGATATATATTTTTTAATTCAAAATCTGAACCCTCAAACTCTCAAAATTTTTTTAGTATACTCATTTAATTTTATTTGTTCTAGTCATTCTATCCCACAGAGGTAAATACCACCATTTTACATTTGGTCTTCAAAACAAAATAATTTCTCATTTTAAAATAAGTGTCAATAAGAATAATATGACGTTCTGTGAAGGTCCTTTAAAATAATTTACAGTTTATAATATCCTCAACTAATACTCTCCATTGGCAAGAGACAGATGAGTTATAGAAGTCCTCTGTTAAGATTCAAAATGTGGAACTACAAAAACATTAAGTCATTAATGCCTTAACTTGATTTAATGATTTGTTTTATTGGATTAACTGTAGCAGAGAGCAGGACCCCAAGAGGATAACATGAGTGATAGGGTTTGTTTTGAAGAAGGAGTACAATGTTTTGGCATCACTGTCTATTATTTTATGGGTTTTGCTTTCATTATTTATAAGTAGTTCTAAATATACCAACATATTTTATCAGTCCCCTGGGTTGGCTTGTATTAGTTCATATCTCATAGTATGTGTCAGGGTGACTTGAAGGAACTTTCTGCCACTTTAGCACTTGTAAGATAAGAATACAAACTTAAAAGTAGAGTTTCTCTATTTACTGCTAATGATATTAGACAAAATACAAAAAAAATACTTCATGAACATGCAATAACATATTAAAATAAGCCATTCAGCAAATGTGTGATAACAATCTGTTTTTCAGGCATAAGACCCCATTGAACATGAGAGTGATTGACAGGTTGGCTAGGTAGGCAGGTGCCTTCTCAGTTTAGTGAGGTTGATTTCCCCAATTGAACTGTACAATTCTGTGGAAAATGTACAGTGTATCCAACAAAGCTGTTAGAAGTTGCTTTGTGCAAAGCATTTGACTACATGCCATAGAGGATGACAAAATTAATAGATGTTAGTTGTTCTTTGGAAGTAGTTAAGTTTATTACAGGGCATATAATAGTAATAATCACAATTGAGGTAAGTGTTAAGTACTATATAACTGTAGTTTTGATTAGATGGAGACAACTACTAGGTCTGGTACTAGTAGTTGTCTCCATCTAATTTTCTAGGATCATATTTCCTAGAAAAGGAAGAATTGATTTGGATCTTAAAAGATGAAAGTATTTCAAATCATGCTAAGTGAACTAAGCCAATCCCAAAAAAACAAAGGCCAAATGTTTTCTCTAATATGCGGATGCTAATTCACAATAAGGGAGTGGAGCACTAGAGAAGAATAGAGCTACCTCAGATTAGGTAGAGGGAATTGAAGGGAGGGAAGGGGAGGGAACGTGGGGATAGGGAGGATAGTAGAATGAAACAGACATTATTACTTTATGTACATATGTGACTACATGACCAATGTGATTCTACAACATGTACACTCAGAAAAATGGAAAATTATATCTCATCTATGTATGATATATCAAAGTGCATAAATGCATTCTACTATCATGTATTACTAATTAAAACAAATTTTAAAAATTAAACAAAACACTGATATTCTCCATATGATACACCCCTGAGGACCTATGTCACTCATGCTAATTTGATTGTACTCTGTCGTTTTGCCATTACTATGCAAGGTACAAATGAAAAAAAGAAAAGTAATTTCAGTAGATCAAGATGAGGTAAAAATATGGTGTAAAATACACATGCACACACACATCAAGCTGTATTTAATTATTTAGAATGAAATCTATTTTGATGAAAATATAGGGTTTTAATGAGAATTATGGCAGAAAAACAAATGTGCCGCATATAGGGAGTGATTCTAAAGGCCAAGAGTTAGGGAATATTCTCTAAAACATACTTTGTATACAACCAGAGATATGAAAAATTGTGCTGTATATGTGTTATAAGAATTGAAATGCGTTCTGCTATCATTTTTAAAAAAAAATCAATAAAAAGAATAAAGCAATAAGATTTTAAAAATATGGAGATTCCTGGGAAAGCTGGGAATGGATCCACCATTTGACCCAGCTATCGCCCTTCCCGGACTATTCCCTGAGGATCTTAAAAGAGCTCACTATAGGGATACTGCCACATCAATGATCATAGAGGCACAATTCACAATAGCTAGACTGTGGAACCAACCTAGATGCCCTTCAATAGATGAAAGGATAAAAAAAATGTGGCATCTATACACAATGGAGTATTACACAGCACTAAAAAATGACAAAATCATAGAATTTGCAGGGAAATGGATGGCATTAGAGCAGATTATGCTAAGCAAAGCTAGCCAATCCTTAAAAAACAAATGCCAAATGTCTTCTTTGATATAAAGAGAGAAACTAAGAACAGAACAGGGAGGAAGAGCATGAGGAAAAGATTAACATTAAACAAAGACGAGTGGGGGGAGAGAGAAGGGAAAGCATATGGAAATGGTAGGAGACCCTCAATGTTACACAAAATTACATATAAGAGGTTGTGAGGGGAAAGGGGGGGGGGGAACAAGAGAGAATTGAACAACAGCAGATGAGGTAGAGAGCGAAGATGGGAGGGGAGGGAAGGGTGGATAGTAGGGGATAGGAAAAGTAGCAGAATACAACAGTCACTAATATGCCATTATGTAAAAATGTGAGTGTGTAACCGATGTGATTCTGCAATTTGTATTTGGGGTAAAAATGGGAGTTCATAACCCAATTGAGTCAAATGTATGAAAGATGATATGTCATGAGCTTTGTAATGTTTTGAACAACCAATAAAAAAATAAATAAAAAAAATTTAAAAAAAAGAAAACAGCTTTTCAGGCAAAAAATAAAAAAAACCTTTAAGTCAAACATAAAGTTATGTTATCTTGTTAAGAATTTTATTGCTTTTACAGTGTATAAAATATAATTTCTTTTAAAAATTTTAAAGGGATCAAGAAGGAGGGGTGAAGGGAGAGCATGGAGAAGTACTGGGGAATGAAATCTACTAAATTCTACTATGTCATATGTGAATATACCACAGTGAATTTATATACACACTCACACACACACACACACACGCACACACACACACATGCACACACACACATATAGAGAGAGTTATAATGAATTAATTAAAATGACAATCAGATCAGAAAGGGAAAGAGGAGAGGGAAAGGGAAGGTACTGGGGAATGAGATGGATCAATTATATTAAGTGTATTATGAATATGGAACAACAAATGCCACTATTGTGTATAATTCTAAAGCACCAATAAAATACTACACACACACACACAGAGAGAGAGAGAGAGAGAGAGAGAGAGAGAGAGAGAGAGAGAGATCGATCTCAGTTTCTTATCTGAACCAATTCTCTCATTGATTGATGAAAAATTGTTTACAAAGCAAGTACTGACATATGTAACTAATTAAAATAACAATAACTAATGTCCTTAGCATTCATATATTTAAAATCTAAGATCTTTTCTCCTGATTAAGGAGCTACCTGAAAGTCCGTGGTACTAAAATTTGTGGTTTCCTGAGGCATCACCTTGAACAATGCACTTGCACAGCTAGTTCGGAGCTAATTACTTAACTAGACCCTGAGCCTAAAAATAATCAGTTCTTTGATGATGATCTCATACACATTTTATCTCATAAACGCAACAGTGTTTTAAGAGATTCACAAGAAACTTAAGATATATCCTTCTCTAAATTTTAAGCATTTACTTTATGTAAATATGACAAATTTTTAAAATCTCCATCAATCTTCAAAAGATCATTCACTTTCCTTATCCCAATTAAAAATAATAACAGAAGCTGATTAAAAATTAGTATTGAATTTCAATAAATTGGTATAATATACATTTTTACTGAAACAAAAGTTTTTAAACAGTATAAGAAATTATATTATAGTGCTCAAGTCTAGCTATTTATATTCAGATCTCCTAAATTTACTAAAGGCTTTAGATAAAGCATCGTATTTTATGTGTATAAGTATAATGAAATATCCATGATCTATAGAGTCCATGGCACTTTGACCCACTGTGTACTGTCTTAAGGTTCTCTATTGAAGCTATAATATGAGGAAGTGGAATAGGTGGAGGACTAATTTCAACAATACCTAACAAGAGTGTTACTAAGGAATAGGAAGCATTGGTTCTATTTGGAATGATTCTTTCTCCTGGAGAGCTAGCTTTCTGTAGAGGAACATATATTCACTCTTCACAAATAAGTCTTTGGGGTTGGATTTCATTTCACAGGGACATATTTCCTGGTTTTGAAGTTTCCCCTCTTTGAAATGAAATGTCAGCAAACAACTGACATGAGGGTAGTAATATTTTTTCTTAGGGGAGGAGATAGATAAGGATGAATTTCAACAACATCCAATAGAAGCATGGTATTTGATTAGTACTTTTTATGGTTTTCTTGCATTGTTTGAAAATAGGAGATTTCAAGAAACACACATTTTAAAGAAAATCCTCTTTTCAATTAAAGTGAGTTTGGTTTCCTCATCGCTCACCCTGGCTGTGCACCTACCACTTAGGTTGTCAGGGTTGAGCTTTATTGAAAGATTTATCTTGGGCTTCTCCCCCTTGCAATTTTTCATTTTGCAAATCTATAACTGACATTATGTTGTTGTTCAGAAAATTTCTCAAAAGCATTCAAGTGTTCGTGATTATTTGGTACCACAAAGCTTCAAAGGACTTATTATTTACCAATTTTTACCAAGTGTTTAACTCCTTTTCCCTTTTATTAATTTCTTTTAAGTTTTCAAGACTTATCTGAAAGGATTTTTGAAGACACCATTTCTTGGCCATCTTCTGCTTTTGACACCACTTCTACCATAGCCCTTTTCATATTACAAGCCTCCACAGGCTATAGGCATGGCCCTGAGCCCCTAAGACTATGAAATCACCTCTGACTTTTGCAACCCCATTTGAAATTTTTCACCACACTAGCCTATTGGCTGGGGGAGACAGTCATAGTATATGATCATGCTGCCACCTTCTGCAGGCACAACCCAGCTCAGCTCATCAGGGTCCCATAATAGCCTAAAATTACTTAATATCACAAGCCAGGCATCTTGGCATCCTCAATTCCTAACATCATTTTTGCAATAAATTCAGTAAATATTTGTTAAGTGCTTAAAATAAGATGAACATTCTACTGGGTGTTGGAGATAAAGAAGTGAATAAGACAACAAAGAGCTGTACCCTCAGAGATCATCTGTCTTACCAAATATTCTACCTAAGTGGTTTTAAAGTAAGAACAAATATCTCCTCTTAGTTGTCCTATATGTTTAACTTTGTGTAGCAAAAGGTAATCAAATTCATGTAATCTAATGTAATGTGATTTTATAAAATTGGTGTTTTTCCATAAGAAAAATGTCCACATATAATGAGAAATTTAAAGGTTGAGCAAGTGCAGACCAAAAGCACTAGACTTTGTAGTTTTGATTGGAAAGAATTAGTCCATAAAAGCAAAGAGGAAGAAGAATGGAGGGGGAACATTGACTTCACAATTTCACCTGATCTAAACTTGCCTTGTTTATTACAAAGTTTTTAGTAACATGTACATTCAACCAGATAGTATGATATTTTATCTTCTGATTATTTAAATTAACTCACTTTTATGTGTTCATAAAGGTGATTAATTAGATACAACAACAGTAGGAAATGACTCAGTATGTTAATTTTTATGCTCTTCTAGTCTCTACTGGTTAAAGGTTTTGTTACATAAAATCCAAAGAATGAATAAATTTATTAGTCTGTTTTAATATTTTACATATTTACATAGAGGGAGAAAGTGAAAAAGGCTGAAACTGTAAAGAAGGGGAAAATTAACAGTGATCCTAATACCCAGAAATAAACACTGATAACACTGAAACCTAAAAAATCTTAATATTTGTGTATACTATTATAATTACCATTTTATAGATAAAGAAATTGATGCTTCAATGGATTAAATAACCTGTACAATGGAACTCAGCTTGTAAATGACAGATGTTTGAACCTGACTGCTTAACTTCATGGCCTTGATTTATCTCCTTCCTTTCCCCCTCTCTCTTTCTCCCTATTTCTGCCCCCCACCCCTGCAATGGGGACCCGTACAACAGGGGCACTTTAAACTGAGCTACAGCTCTAGTCCTTTTTATGTTTTATTGTGAGATAGCATCTCACTAGGTTGCTAAGGCTGGACTCCAATTTGTAATGCTCCTGCCTCCATCTTTCAAATTGCTGGGATTATAGGCATGTGCCATTATGCCTGGCTTGTTTTAATTGATTTAAATAATAATTTTTTATAATTACAATTTCTAATGGGTGATACAAATACACACATATATCTTCTTTTGGAAATTAAGGTGGTTATTACATATTATGCAATGAGCCAATAAACATTGGACATTCTTGTCTACTTTTTACATAGAATAGTGCCTAGAAATGAGATGACCAATGCAACTGGCAATTTATGAACTGCAATGCAGAATTATCTTTCAGTTTTTTCATGCATACAAGCAGAAAAAAATTTTAAATGGACCTAAAATATTCCCATCAGCCAGCTTCAGCAATGATCACTCTTCTACTACTCTTTTTAAATTTATGCTAATATTGTTTACTATAATACTGTTTTTAAAATTTCAATAATTTATCACTTCACCCATTAGTGTTTCAGATAAGACCTGAACTGTGTGATAATTTCTTTTTCCTTTCCTGTGATGTCTTTGTTGAAGAACTAGGATCATTTTTCCTCAAAAATTTTCCAGGGTCTAACTTTATTCCTTTGTAGTATTCTTTAACTGATTCCTTTACCCTCTTTTGGTTCTATAAACTGACGGGCAGATCTAAAGGCATAATGAGATTCACATTCAGCTTTGTGCAGCAAGAGTATGTTATCAATGGTGCTGTGTGCTATATTAGGAGGTGTATAATTTTAGTTTGTCCCGCTTTCAGTGATAATAAGATTGGTCATTGGATTCAGGCACGTGTCCTTTAGCCTTTACCTCCCTCTACTCTCCCTTTCTCTCCCAGACTGGTTAAATTATTGCTCAAAATATTCAAAAATATTAATAAGAACATTGAACTAAAAAAGGTATTAACATGTTTTGAGAATAAAGATACCATGCTATCTTATCTTTTATTTGGAAATTTAACAAATATTTATATATATTTACCATAATAAATATTTTGTTTATGCTTGTTCTTTATCTTTTCATCATAAAATTATATTCTTTTCATCATAAAATTAAATTCTTCCTAAGTGTTTTTAATAGGGACACAGTCTTTTTTCTATAAGTGACTTAATAACCAAATATAATTTTTAAATATTTTAAATTAATTTAATATTTTTTTAAAAATCAAAGACTGTTGACATTTGAGCCTGAGATACTTGACAGATAAAATTTTATTTCTTCAAGTATTTGGTGTAGAAAAGTATGTTTTTCTTTAGTTTTGTGAGATATTTTTCCTAGGTTTTCTTTGCTTTTTGCCTCATTTACCTGATTTGGGATTTATGATAGTTTTTAATTATATGAGATAAAATGTGTCAAAACAGTCTATTCTTATAGTTTTGTTCTATAAAGTTGCTCCCTCAAACACTGAATTTGAGAATACTAAATCATTGCTCTAAAGGGAAATAGAAGGTTAGGTTCTTATAAGCCTCTGGTCACAAAATTCTCATTAACTGATCAATACGTAATCTTGTTTTATGTATTTTTTCTGTTTAAAGGCACTTTAGTCAATATATTTTGTTGGTTTGTTAACACCGAACACATGGCCAGCAGCCCTGTGACTCCTGCCTGAACTAAGCTCACCTAACATATTTCCCCATTGGCAACTCGCAGCCTTCTTGAGCTCAGGAACACTAGACGATGCTTCAGTATTACGCATGGGGACCACTTTACACAGCAAAATCACCAACAAAAGCACAAGTGAAAATATGGCACTGGAGACCACAGAAAGGACATTCATTTATAGTGTGAGAGATGAAACTAGAAAACATCACCTTATCCAGCCTCAGCTGGAAGTGCACGCATGTGTCCACAATGGCCATGCAAGTGCTACAGATTTTGCTTAGGGATGCAAAAAATTTTAAGTAGGAAACTTCATAAATTTTTGATCTGTGAATAATGAGAATAGACTGTCTTTTCTTTTGTGATGTTTCCTTTATTTTTCTCTGTCAACCCCATTTGATGTCTTCAAATAATTCCTATACTGCTCTAATGTCATTAACTTATATTAATTAAAAATAAATAACTTTATTTTAGGGAACAGAATTAAATAAAATACAAAACTAGAATTTTCTGCAATCAAATAATATATTACCATTTTTTTCAGAATATAAGTTTTAAAGCTGCTCATCAAATTTAAAAAATATCACTCTTCTTCCAATCAATATAAATAGTTGTATTTCATATAATTATATGTTTCATTTTGCTGGAATCAATAACCAAATACCTGTAAAATATTTGAATCTTGGTATATTAAGTTTTTGTGAAGTTTAGGAATTAGATGCTTGGACATTCTGCTATATGGTTTAATTATTAGAATGTGGGCACAGCCTGGCTTGAACATAAAAACCAGTATAAAATATGCTTAACAGAAAGATGAGGTTTAATCTGCTACTCTTGTAACTGATGTAGAAACTTCATTTCTACTTAAAGCAATAACCATAATGGTGAAGAAAGCCGTCAGGAATATTTGAGTGTTGGTTTAAGGCAGCTTCCTTAAGTTAGTTTGCGTTGTATGCCATATAATGTATAATTTTCCTAAAACATTTCTCATATTTTAACTTAATTTTGTAAGTTAAACATACAAAACATAGTGTCTTTTGCAACTTTATATTGAAGATATTATTATCTCTGCCATGCAAATGAGGAGACTAAGGCTCAGATGCTTAAATAACTTCCTAAATCAGGTAACTTGCCCAAGGTCATATAGCAGATAAGTACTAAAACCAAGGCTTGTCTTTCTACTCCTCACATGATAACTCTAGCTACATTAAACAATTTTTAGTTCTCCAACATGGCATATTCTTTTTTACCTTTTCAGCTTTCCATTTGCTAATTCAGTGAGCATGCTCAATCTTCACTTAATGAACTTTCACTCATGGTCTTAGCCAGCTCAGGCTGTATAGCAGATATACCATAGACTGGGTGGCTTAACCTGCAAGCATTTCTCACAGTTAAGAGAGGCTGGGAACTCTGATCAAGGTACCAGCTGATTTGGTGTCTGTTGAGGATCTATTTCCTGATTTGCAGATGGCCATCTTCTCTTTTTATCCTCATTTATCAGAGGGGAGAAGGAAAGAAAGCTCTCTCAGGGCTCATCTTATAGACACCAATTCCTTACACAAGGATTTCACACTCATGACCTAATTGCTTCCCCAAGGTCCCGCATCTACCATCATATTGGTCCTTAGGATTTCAATGAATGAATTTTAGGGGGACGCATGTTCACCATAGTACTCCACCTCCAGAGTTTACCTCATGTATCACCTTCTAGTCTGCATGAGGTAACTCTCAAATGCAATTGGTGAATACCCATTGTATCCTTCTGGTAATTTACCACAGTATGTCATTTTTTATTCTCTTTGTTGTATCTCCAATGGATAAAGTACAGGAAAGTATGCTTTATTCACTGCTGTTTTCTCAGCTCTTACTCCCTGGCATGCAGTGAAAATATTTTATTAGAAATAGTTGATGCTCAAGTGACCATGTATTTCTAAATTTTGGGCAAAACAACATGTTCGTGGATTTGTTAAATGGAAGAACTGTGACAACTTCTGTTAGATTGAATGAAACCACTATTACCAACCAATATTATTCTGAAAATATATCTTAATGTCATTTTGTTACACTTACAGCATAGATAGCAGAAAAAATATATTTACAAGAAGGAGGAATAATGAAAGGCACTTTTTATTAAAGACCTGGAAAATAGGAAGAACTAAATAAAAAAATGAGAATATTTATCTAACACATAATTGTGAGAACACAGTAATTGTCATTCATAAAATCTCCAAAATTCGAAAACATTCATCTACTCATGTATCTAATAACTTTGTTCTTTACAAATATGTTCACTTTTTATTTTGTATCAATTAAAATATATACATAAATACATCATATACTTACAAAAAGTATGTATTGGAAAATTTCAACATGTGTACTTATTAATCACCTTTGTGCATGAGGTAGCACAAGACACCAATATAAAAATGAAACTGACAGACAGATCCTCTTCTCAAACTTTATTGTAAAGACAAACACCAGGAAGCATAATAATAAACCACTCCTTATGACAATTTCCAAATCCTATGCCATTGTCAATTTATTTCAGTCAATGTTAAATACAAATGAATACAACCCTGAAATATGTGAAAACCCTGTATCTTTTCTAAGCCACCAAAATGGAATGCAAGTCAGCTGGGGAACGTGTTCATTTTTACCTATTAGCACTATAGGCAGATAAAACCCTCATTTGTCCTGGCCTCTGTGGCATGTTGATATCACTGACCAAACACCAATTTGGATTGTGTTCTTTTATGCAGGAAGGAACAGGAGCAATTTAAAAATCACCCTTAGGCGGCTTTTATTGTCTTCATTCATGTTCCCTTTCTTGGCACTGATTACTTATCTTGGCTCTCCTATTAACTTCTGTGTGACTTGAGGGAGACAGAAATTTAACAACTTGTGTGATCTTATTTGTAAAATTCAACTAATCTACCAATGCAGCAATGTGTGGAATTGCTAATAACACCAGGAAACTCTAATTACTTGACTGACTAGAAGCAATTTGCCATGAATTTGGAGGCTAGATATGGGTTATCTAAAGTCTCCCATTCTGACATGTACATATCTCTATAACCCATTCCTCTGGGCCTGGTGGAACTAGCTGAGGCATATTGAATTTTGTATTGCATTTACAAGAGCCTGGGATAATTTTCTTCTGTTTTTCCCAACTTTGAGCCAAATATGCTACATATAATAATCACAGTAAATATAAATATGCTCAATTAAACATCCATATGATCACTCTTCCTGCCTTAAAATCATTGTTGAATTTTATGATCATCAACCCCCTTATGCACACTTTGTAGCAAACCTCTTCTCCCTTGCTACTTGCCTCTGGAGGGCTGCAAATTCATTTCTAATTTTCCTTGCTTCCCTTGCAGCTGAGGTCAGCCTTGTGACAACAGTTCTAGTCTGTGACACTTTAGAGGAAGACTGCTGGGGAGTTCTTGGGTGTTTTTCACTTTCTAGTAAAATAAGTATAGACTACTGATAGGTTCCTTCCCTTATCATATCAAGAGAAGGCTGCAGTAGCCATTATAAGCATAATAACAGGAAATATTGACATTATTGAGCTACCATCTCAGTGCCAATATCTTCCTACTTTCAGAATTCTAATAACATGAGAAATATAAATCTTCTAAAAATTAAACCTCTGCAAATAGTTTTATTTTAATCAAAACACATTATGGAAACAAGATGAAAGAGTATGTATATACATATTCATGCAATTTTATCTACAAATATATACACATATAATCATTAATGAAGTAAGAAAATTGAGGGAGGGAGGGCCCAATATTCAAGTGTATAAATATTCAGTTTCTTTTTATTTTGAGGTTGATGAAAATCACTACTTAAACACAACTAGTATAATGGCAAAATACTTTTTTAAAGAATACCTTTATTCTGTTCATAAATAACCACACACTGATTTGAGAAAATCCCCAATGATCAGGAAGCAATCACTTCCTAACATCTTAACATGCCTTACTAAACTCCCCCCACCACAGAACAGACAAGAATCTTACCTCCCCAGGGGCTGGTCAGAGGATGACACTTAATCACCAATTATGTCTTACCCGGATTCCTATTAATGAAACTCTTAATTGACTTTAATGAAAAAAGACAAGGCAAATTTTAAATATGATTATCACAGGATTCAATAAATATTTTCAAGTTCTACAAAGACAGTGATGTGTTCACATTGACGGATATTACAAAAAATGTATAATTCTTAATGCCTGCCTTTAATAAGCTTACAATACATATTGCATTTATTTAAAAGAAACTTCTGAGTTGGATTTATAGTGCAACAAATAAAATTTAACATCAATTTTAGATACATGGAAAAATTTTCATTAGTAAAATCCAGACCCTTTGGTTATTATAAACAAATATGCCCAACTTTTGTACTTACATTAAAAAATAATCAACAGGCATATTATTCTTGATTAAAATAAAAATCTGAAGTAGTATTAAAGTGCATATAAACACCTAATGGTATTCTCATGATAAAACATACAATAAAACAAAAATACTCCATAAAGTGGAATATAAGTCTTATGTGAATTGGCTCCCTCAATCAGCTCAGCAATCTTTTATTTAAAGTGACCTTTATTATAAGATTGAAAGCTTAATGGAAAAAGTCTTTTCAAAGGCTTGATGACTTGGTACATTGTTAAACTCAATGATCAAGGAAAATAATAATCCATAACCCAGAAAGTCCAACTGAAAATAATTTTCCCTTAAAGTATACTTCATTGCTAATGAGTGACCAAGCTCACTTTGGCTTCTACCTTAAAGATAACGTTGTCAAAAATGTCAGCTTTGTCAGGACTTCAGAGAAATGAGATGGCCTATATTTCAAACGAAAAAGGATACATCCAACATGGCAAGGGACAGGCCAGAGCAGTGGCGATGAGAGTAACTTAAGACTCATTCCATGATGAACTATTTCTGCACACCCAAACTTCCATGTTTAGAATATATTGTTGGAAAATAAGAAAAACATGTGTTCCTGAGGAAATTGTCCCTAATATTAAATGTCTAGACAATATTTAAATGTTGGAAGTCAAGGTTATTCATTGTCTTTTTTTTTTAGTTCTGGGGATCAACCCCAGGCCCTCGACCATGAAAAGCATATGCTCTACTACTGAGCTATACCTGCAGCCCTCATTGTCTTTCAAGAATAACTTAAGTTCTGTGTTGTATCGTGTTTTTCATCTTAAATCTGTTTTTTCCAAGAAACATGACTAAAAAAATTCAATTTCTACTCAGTAACATGACTAGAAATTAGTGGTCAGCTTATTTGTTAAAATCTCTCTTTTTAATATACATTTTACTCTCATCTATGATGACCAAATGAATGTGCTAGTTATGGTGAAATATAAATGGTAGCAGGTAAAGTTTGTTATTTTGAGGTTGATGAAAATCACTACTTAAACAAGTAGGGAATTCAGCCCAAATCAAGTCAAATGCAAATGAGTCAGCAGAAGCACTCAGATCAGTTATAGGAGGGGAGGGACCAAGTCTGATTTGCTTGCCAAGGTATCTCTCTTACCTACTACTATGCCTGACACATGACAGTTTCTCAATTAATAGTTATGGAATCTCCAATTTAAAAACCAGTTCAAAATCACCTTAGGAATGTTATTTACAAGAATAACATTAATAACAAGAAGATGGAGCATGTTGCAAAAATATTTGTGAACTGAAGGTTGTTACATACTTAGCATAAAAATAATCAGAACTATTCTGAGACCTTGTGAGAGCTTAAGTCTAGTGGAAGAAATAATTTTGTCTGCAGGCCTTAGCATCATATGGTCATCAGTTAATGCAAGCATGAGCAGCATCTGTTACAGCCCAATGTAACATCATGCATCTGTTTCACTCTTCTTCCCCCATACTCCTTCTCCAGAAAGGTAATCCCAGACTTGAGTAATAACCAGTCCCCTTCATGGGTCTCGGACGTGGTTCTTCCTGCAATAGCAGCTGAGAACTAAAAGGAAATGTAATCCAGAACGTCATACATGATAATAATATTCAGTGGTGGAACATAATCCAGAAGACCCTAATGGGACTCTCTTTCAGATAAAGTATGCAAGATATTGCATGAACAATTATGAAATCTGACTAGGTACACTATGAAGATCCCTATTGTGTTGGTGGTGGTGGTTGGGAGAGTATTCCCTAACTAAACTCCACACATATCTCTGAGCTCTTCCTTTCCCATTACCTTCCATGGCCACATCTGATATGAGCAGTGTGGGGTGTCCCTTCCTTGGAGGCTGCTCTGTATTCACAGCCTGTGTCTAGCACATGCAGTTATTGGGACCAGAGGGTTGCTTGAGTACCAAACACGTTTAGGCTCCTAGTTTCTTCGGCCATACAATTTTCTTGAAAACTTAGTAAAATATTAGATTGTTTGGTTTCAGTCAGTTCTGTGTCAGTTTACTCAAAGTTCTTTCTTCCAAATGCTAGTTCTTCTCTACTTAATGGTTGCAGTATAGAGGCCATCAGACATGGTTGGAGAGGCTATGTGTGTCCTTAATCAGATCTTTTCTATAAGGGTTAAGTGTTAGTAGACTTTTGCCTCTCAGAGATATTTTGGGGGGTCTTATTGTTATTTGGAGCCTAGAAGTAGTTGTCTTTAATCTTTCTTCAAGGTTTCAAGTTTATAGACTCTCTTTTCCCTACTATTTCTGCCAGTAAACCTGCCAATTTCTGTTTGAACTTATCTCTTTCTTGTAATATTTGTCGAAAACAACAATAGAATTTGACATACATGGGCATGTTGCTTCTTTTTCATCAATTCCCCTAGAGTTATAGGCTACCTTCTATGTTATCGCTGGTGATAATTTCAAATAATTGAAAATGCAGAGTAGAGCATTCCAGCCTCTCAGCTCTGTCTTCCTATCATTTATTTGCCACACTCATTAGTAGTAACTTAGTGCCCCATATTTTAGTTTTAGTGCCCAATGTTTTTACTGTGTTGTAGTAGTTTTAAACTTCGGAGTATCCATTCACGTGTCCAGAGAGGTTTACTGCTATAATAAATAGTCTCAATAGTGAGTGGCTTAACAGTAAAAGTTTACTTTTGCTCATGTCACAATCCATTGTAGATCTGTGCTAGGTTGGAGGAGTTGGTTTGTGTGCAACTTCTGCTCTGGTTCTTCAAAGACCCATATCCCATCCATCTGTGACTCTACTTCTAGATTAGCTGTTTTCAAACTATGGTCCATGGACTTTGGGGAGGAGGTAGCTTGCAAGGTCAAAAGTATCTTCATAATTACATTTGAACATCATGTATCTTCTTCTTTATGTGGGTATTTTTTACTAATGGTTTTACTAATGGTTTAAAAATAGTAAAACTACTGTTGTCTTTAGCAGAAATCAAAGCAGTGATATTGAAGCAAAATAGCATTCAGAACACCACCAGTTTCTCTTTAGTATATCCTTTGTGAACGGCTAATAATTATTAATTTTAATAGATAAATTTTAATTAATAATTAAAGAGTTCAAACCTCTTTCGTGTTCTGCAAGAAAAGAAAAATGGGAGCTAGGGATAAAGTACTTCTGCTGCACACCACAGTACAATAGTCAACTCATGGACAAGCCTTTGTGCTGTTTATTTTCAAGATGAACTGTTCCTCTTACTCTCTCCCCTCCAGAACACTATTTTTGCTCAAAAGAACAGACTTTGAACTTAAGCATTTGGCATAAATGTTCCTGACAGCTAACTGAGTGAGAGCCAATTATAACAAGAACAACTTACCATATCTGTGGCAAATCATAAAATTTGAGGTTTCAGGGAACAATTAAAATTTTGGAAAAGCTTATTTGCCACTATGAGCTTGAAAGAGTTTTCTGATGAGATTGTTATTGATATTGTATAATGAAATAGATCAATATTTGGAAAATATGTAAAACTTGGTAAACGAATACTTTCCAAATGACCACTATATCACATTACAAATAAGTACTGATAAATAGTCTACTCAAATGTAAGATGAAGGCATAGATTTTAATATATCAGAATATGAACAACTTATTGATATGGTTTCAGATTGGATATTGCAAGGAAACTTCAAGGAGAAACAATCAGCTTTTGTGTAATATGAAAAAAAAAAATAGACAAAATGACCTTAAGATACTCATTCTCTTTTCTATTTATCTGTGTGAGGCTGGGTTTCCATATGCAGGACAGAAGCAAGAAACTGCATATCTTATATTAAGCCAACATCAAAGAAATTTGCAAAAATGTAGAATAGTGTTTTCACTTTTTTGAAATCATAACTAATTTGATTAAAATGTATCACTTAAGTTAACATAGAATGACTTTATTGTTAGTTTTAAATGAATTAATGTTATAAATTTTCTCAGTTTTATGTTTTAGTACTGTACATATCATTAGATATAATCACATTTTTAAAAAAAGCTCTTTGAACCCCTTGGATAATAAATCATTTTTAAGAGTATAAAGGGATGTTAAGACCCAAAAGTTTAACTGCTGCTCTAGAGGCCTCCTCTTTCAATTGTTAATGGGGAAGAATAAGAATTAAAGTACAGGTGATAGTAGTTTGTCCCTGAAGTAGCACATATCAGCCCCACTTTATACTCCAGTAGCTGAGTTTCACTCAGAAAAAGACGAGAATAGTATGGAGTGCTGATAGTCTTTGAAACATAACTGAATCTTAGCCATAATTCTTCTGTGACTGTAATTGGAAAGTTTTAGATAGTAGCCCTCCCTTATAGGAAGTTGCTCTAATCTTCTCATCTTCTCCTGTTCATTTATTTATGTTAGCCAATCTTGTAAATATGTGTCCTTCTTCTCTGAAATTATCATTTGTTGAAGTCTTAACTATGAATTGGCCTTGAAATGATGCTTTACCTGAATTATTTTAAGTAATACAAATATGAGGTAGTGTTCTTATTCCTGTTTTATAGAAGAGGAAACCTGCTAAAAAGGCAGTGAGGTAATTTACCCAACATCCTCTGGAACAAGAATTCAGATCTAAATTTATCTGATTCCAATGTTTCTGTTCTTCATATTTTGTTATACTTCTTTAAAGATAAATTATACTCAAGATCAAAATCTGATCTTTTTAAAATTATTTTTTAAATTTATATGTGACAGTGGAATGCATTACAATTCTTATTACACATACAGAACACAATTTTTCATATCTCTGGTTGTATACAAAGTGTATTCACACCAATTCGTGTCTTCACACATGTTCTTTGGATAATAATGTTCATCACATTCCACCATCATTTCTAACCCCGTGCCCCCTCCCTTCCCTTTCCACCCCTCTGCCCTATCTAGAGTTTGTCTATTCCTCCCATGGTCCCCCTCCCTACCCCACTAAGAGTCAGCCTCCTTATATCAGGGAAAACATTCAGCATTTGTTTTTTGGGGATTGGCTGACTTCACTTAGAATTATCTTCTCCAACACCATCCATTTACCTGCAAATGCCATAATTTTATTCTCTTTTATTGCTGAGTAATAGTCCATTGTGTATAAATGCCACATTTTTTAATCCATTCATCTAGGTTGGTTCCATAGTTTAGCTATTGTGAATTGTGCTGCTATAAACATTGATTTTCTATTAGATTCTATTAGTATTCATAGATTCTTGGCTCTAACTCAAATTTGGAAACTTTTGGAATTTAACAAATCTTTAGAATTGAATTCATGTTATGTTCTTGACTCACACATATAGGGGATTTTTTTTTTTCTTGCTAGAAAATTTCCTGGTTGAAATATCTTAGCAGTTTAATAATCACATGCAGTCTCTTTCCTAGAATAAGGTGTTTATTTTTCTACTCTCAAAGTGATAGCTTGTAAATTGCTTTGTTAGGTTCTAGCATCTTTATTTGTAAAGATAGGTAGCAAGGTTTCCAGCTAGTCTAGCAGCAACTATTATTTCAAATTCAGTCTCTGAAAGGGGGATATTTACTACCACCCTTCATTTAATTGCTGCCCTTCCGGGTGTTGAAGATCTTATTACTGTCCTCTGTTGAAGTTGAGATGCTGGTTAATCTGCCTGCTTTCATCTCTCAGTCCAACTCTTCTTGCACGTTGCTTACTGATGGAAACACTCCTGTAGTGCAGTCGTTCAATGCCACTCCAGTGTCCATGGAATTAAGTAACATTTCTGAGTTGGAATTGGCTTCAAGGCCACTTTGTATGCCTTTGCATTTCTTTCCTTTCTGCCAGGTGCTTCTCCTGACTCTCACTGGACTGCACCCCTCTTCTTCTATCTTGTATCACACTCCTTTGCTTGTTTTTTTTTTTTTTTTCCATTAGTAACCTCCTCCTTACCACAGTCATGCCCTCCTAAATGCTTTTAGTTCTTCAGTGTCTCTGGATCAGGACCTATCCATGAAGGTTTTCCACATTATTATATATGATCTTTTCCTTCTCTGAATCTCTGGTTTTCTAATTTTGTATCTTTCTTAGAACCTCCAGTATATTTTATTTTATCTCATTTCCATTTGTGTACTTGTCTTACCCTGAAATTAGACTAGCAACATCCTTTTAACAAAAAAATACTGCCTACTCATCTTCTGTCCCAATAACAGTTGTTTGTTATGTATGACCACAGGTCAATATTATTTTTTCCTTCTCCATTTACTATTTATCCTATAATAAGTAGAACATTCTATAATATTGAACACCATTTAGAAAGCAAATGGCTTTCTAAGTCATTATTCTTTTGGCATTAGTTTGGGGACAGAAACTTTCTTGTCAATGCATGGTTCACAGTTTCATTATAATTATTCTCCAGATGACCATCTCTACAGGTGGATTGTCAATTAATTCTGTACAATTTCCTACATGTTGGTCTAGTCAGAAAGTTTGTGAAAAGACAAATATTCACCTTTTTCTAAGAACCTGAAGATAATTTAATATTTCAGTACTGGAATTTCTGATATGGATTGTAGGATGACTCAGAATTATTATTGGACTTTATACATCAGTATCTAAAACTCCTAGGAAGTACTGGTTCTTGTTGAAACCTATGACCTGAGGTAATGCTGAGAATAAAGAGATTCTAGAGAGCTGTATGGAAACTCACCTTGAAGTGCAAGTGGCAAAAAGAAAATTAATGAAATTTTAAAAGATTCAAGGTCTCAGGGGAAAGAAAACTGCTTTAATAATATGCTTTTCCAAGTTCAGGAGAGATCTTCACAATAATTCTCTATAGCACATCAGAGACTGTACTCCTATTGAATTTAGCAAGTGAAAACTAAAGAAGCTAAATATATCCAAGGATAAGAAATGTGCAGATCTATCCTAGGTAGCTTCTCACAGAGATGTCAGGCCAGTCCTGATCTCTGAGTAGCTCCTGATTCCTGCTCAGCCTCCTCTTGGCAGGAGCCAACTGTCTACTACTAAGAGTTCCTGGGGCATCTGTAAATCAGTTTCCAGGTCTGCTGCTACTTGGACCTTTGGGAAGGGAGGAAGAGTTTTTACCTTTACCTCAACTTTTGATTCTATTTGAGGATAAGTTACTTTTCTATACAATTGACGGTGGTCATAGACATTCCTTCCAGGAAACCCTAGCCCAACCACAAAGACATGTTTGTTGAAGTCCCCCAGGAGCACAGTTAAATTAAAACAAAATTCACTCAACTTAAATGAATGCCATTGGGATCATAGATTTTAAATGATACCACATGACAAAAGACATATTTTCTGCTGTCCATAATGATTTTGAGATGGAGTGATAATTGTCATATAATAATCAGAGCTGAGAAACAAACTAACATTTCTGTCTGGATTCTGAGTGTGTCAGTTTGGTATAAGAAGTTACAGGTTTATATGGCTAGATAGGACATTTAATTTCTCAACTACTTGACAATATTGAAGTATGTCCCAAGAGCTAGGGCTTTATATTTGTGTAAATAAAAATCCTTAGAAGTGCTTTTTCCCCAAGAATGGGAAAATCATGTTTAAATTTAAACTTCTACTGTCCCTTAAGAATCAAGACTTAAAAAATTTAAAACTTTGCATCATCATTTAAAACATACACAAAAACTACTGGTAATAATATAATGAATGTATGTTTTTTTTAAAAAGTTAAAAATAAAATGAAACTTCTTGAGTTCCTCTCTCCAGTCTCATTTTCTTCTTTTTCTCTATAGAGGCTTAGAATCTTAGAATTATATATATATATATATTGTGTGTGTGTGTGTGTGTGTGTGTGTGTGTATATATATATATATATATATATATATATATATATGAAAAATTTTCATCTTCACTGGAGTAACAAAATTAGCCTATATGACTTTTTCAACTCTTGTTAATTAAATATTAGAAAGCAAGTTGTTTAAATTAATAATAGCCAAAATTTAAAAACACTTGTATATTTACCATAGAAAAACTAAATTTTAAAATAATATTTTATTCAAAATGGAATACTTTTCAAGGTAACTATTCCATGAATCTGGTGTTTCTTATCCCTATGTGTGATTTTAATTTTACTATGACTAATATATAATCATTTTTATTATTTCAAATGAGATGTGTATAGTATAGTATATGTGTATAATATTTATCGTACATATCCTTCTACCACTTGCTGTTCCTGTCCAAGGTTTTACTTTTTTAGATTTATCTGTATTCATACATGGGGTTTCTGACTTTTTTTTAGCTATGAAAAGGTATTCCATTTTAAATAAAACATGATTTTAAAATCTATTTTTCTATGGTAGACATGCAAGTTGCTTTCATTTTTTGCTATCATTAATTATTCAAAATAACCTGCATTCCAATACTTAATCATTAAGCATCATTCAAAAAGTCTTAACATAAAATGTCCTATAGGCTAATTTTCTCACTCTAGTGAGGGTGAAATGTTTTTCATATATATTTTGATCTGTCTTTTCTAAAGTAGGTATTTTGATTCTTTTCCTATTTTTTTTCATTGAAGTTTTAGTCTTTTATTAATTTTTAAATCTCAATAAAAAGAAAAAAATTCCTCAGTAGTCATAAATTTTATTTTTTTCTGTTTAACAATAGATATTTAGTTTTATTAAATATACTGTTATACAACATGCAAAAATTGTAGAGCTAAATGAATGATCAAAAAGACAATATCCATATAATTCACATGTTGGTCAAAACTAAGCACACTGTACACAGTCTGTTCACTTGTGATGTCACTTCCCCTTCTCTGACTGTCTTTCTTCTCCCTGAAGACATTACCAATTTGAATTTTAATACCATTTTTGGGTTTTACCTGTTTTTTAACATCATTGCAGAGGATATACTTTTCTATGTCTTCCTTTTTACATTCAGTACTTTATTTATGATGTTCAGTTTATTCACAATCATTTTTCTATAGATTATATTTTACCTACCTCTATTTGTTTAGAAGACCTTGGGTTTGATAATGACTTTAAACAACACCTAAGGCATGATCTATAAAAGAGATAAATGATAATCTAATCTTCATTAAAATAAAAATATTTTTATTATATGAGAGAAACCCACTGTTAAGAGAATGAGAAGACATACCACAACAGTTTGGGAGAAAATATTTGAAAAAGACCTAATCTGATAAAGTACTGGTATCAAAAATATGCAAAGAACTTTTCAAGCTCAACAATAAGAAAATAAATGATCTAATTTAAAAATGGGCAAAAAATCCACAGATACCTCATCAAATAAGATATACATATGGTAAATAAACATCTGAAAAGATGGTTAACAGCATATGTCAATAGTGAGTTGCAAATTAAAACAACAATGAGATGCCACTACACACTTACTAGAATGGCAAAAATTGAAAACATTGACAACACCAGTGGGGACAAGGATGTGGAGCAACAGGAATTCTTCATTCATTGTTGGTGTGACTGCAAATGATACTAGGACAGACTGTGTGGCAGGTGTTACAAAACTAACCATGCACCTATAGCATGATCCAGCAAGTACAATCCTTAGTACTTAATGTGTTGAAAACTTATGGCTGCAGAAAAACCTGCATCAGTGTTTACAGCAGCTTTATTTATAAATGCTAAAACTTGGAATGTCCTTCAGTAGGTGAATGCATAAATAAAGCATAGAACATTCAGTCAAAGGAACATTATTTCACAATGAAAGTAAATGAGATACCCAGTCATGAAAACACATGAAGAAAACTTAAATGAGTATTACTAAATGAAAGACGTCAGTGTAAAGAAGTCAGTAATTCCAACTGTCTGACATTTTGGAAAAGGTGAAACTTCAGATACAATCAAAAGATAAGTAGGTGTGAGGGGTTGGAGGGAGGTAGATAGGAAAAGAACGTTTAAAGCAGTGAAATTACTCTTCATGATGCTATAATGGCAGATCCATGTCGCTAGATATTTATTAAAACTCATATATTGTAAAACAACACAAAGAATAAACCCTAAAGTAAACTATGGAATTTTGAGTGATAATGATGTGTCAATGTATGTTCATCATTTTTAATAAATGTACAGTTCTGACAGGGGATGTGAATGGTTGAGGAAGCTGTAAGTAGGTAGAGATAGGGATAAAAGGTAATTCCATGTATTTTCCATTCTATTTTGTTCTAAACCTGTAACTAGTCTAAAAAAATGAAATTGCTTTAAAAAAACTATTCATTCTTCTCTAAATATTGCAATAGCCAATAATTTTTTAGTTGAATAGAGATCCTGCTTGAAAGTGTAAATAAATAAATAACTGTAAATTATGGTTGATATGTTTATAGTATTCAGTAGTCAAAAAGCATATTATTCATACCTTGGATCTTGTTATCAAATGACATGATGACCTTTTGTACCTTACACCTGAGCATCTTCCTTTGCTACTTCCACATCTCTCAGCTCACTCACTCTGTTACTTCTTCTTTAAATACATGGAGACTCTAATCATGTGGTCAGTCTATATGTTCTCCCTCTACATTCTTTGTGGCATCTGCATTTTGATTTAGTTATGACACCTTAGTATATCTCTCTGACCACTGTATCTCCAATATATCCTCAGTTCCTTTATCTTTACTCTTCTCAAACACTGACATGTGTGTTCATTCTCTCTCTCTCTCTCTCTGTCTCTCTCTCTCTGTCTCTCTCTCTCTCTCTGTCTCTCTTTGTCTCTACCTCTCCCCCTCTCCCTCCTATTTCAACTGTAGATGAAATTAAAGAGCCTATAGATTGATACCATTAGTTAAGAGTTCTACATTTTACTATTAATCCCTTATTCCTATTTTATTCAGTAACAATTTCTTACCTTTTTTCTTTCAATTCCCCAATACCTTGCTTGACTCCAATGCCTCCAACTCTAAGCAGGCAAGATGGTTTTCTTCTTAAATTGTGGAGAATGTAGACATTATCAGATATGAAGTTTATCAATTTCTTGTCACCAAATTTGTACTCATTCTGGCATGTGTACGTGTCCTCCTCTCTTCCCTCCTATATATCCCACTACTTATGAAGGTAACTCACATGCTTGGCACTATCCTGACTTCTGCCTCCACCCACCATTATCCATACTTGCTCCATCTCCAATATCTCTCCCTTTACTTTCTCCTTCCTTCCTCATTCTCACTTCCACAAATCGCTCCCATTAAAAACAAACACCTTTCCTCCACCACTTTGGCTTCTGTGCCCTACATCTACCATCTATTTCTCTCCATCTATCCACTGAAAACCTTTAAAGAATCATCACCACTACTACTGTTGGTCTGTTTTCAGTATTTTGCCATTCCAGACATCAATGAAATTAGCACACATTTATGTAGGGTTAACCTAAAGGATTGCTATTGGTGGGTTGTGGGATTTGAGTGTTTATGAAGTTCACACAATGACAAAAGCCCCAGCTTCACACTTCTTGTTAAATGATACATGACTATACTTGCTACCCTACCGGAGATTGAACTCAGGGACATTCGATGACTGAGCCACATCCCTAGCTCTATTTTGTATTTTATTTATAGACAGGATCTCTCTCAATGGAGTTACTTAGCACCTCACTTTTGCTAAGACTGGCTTTGTAATCATGATCTTCCTGTCTCAGCCTCCCAAGCTGCTGGGATTATAGGCATGCATCACTGTGCCTAGCCTATTCTTATGTTCTTAATACCAACTAATTTTGATTAATCTAAAAGCTAAATACTGCACTGCGTGGCTTCAGTATTCTTTAGTGATTACCAATATTGAATGACTTCTCAAATATTGTCTGTTCCTTCTTTTATTAGTTGATTAGTTTATGTTAGCTGATTTGTTTCTGCTGTTTGACCTGATGCCATATGCCATTCTTTTGCTCCTTGCTTTCTAATTACCTGTAAAATATTTATACTCCTTCAATATAAATTTCTTCACTGACAATGTTCCTTAGAGCTTTGCTATAGGACTTCACCTCTGGGTTTGATGTTATTGTGATGCTTTGGGGATTAGGGTGCTATTAGATATCACCATGGCCAGGGCCTCAGGATGCCGCCTTCCTGCCCTGCTAGTCATACTTCTCCTCCCAAACCTAAAACAGTTCTTCGGGAAAGATGCCATTTTGTTATCAAAGCTGGGCTGGGTGTCAAGAAGCCCTCAATGCAGAGCCTCTTAAAATAGAAAATAGTGAGTTGTTTAGACCTCTGTTGCTACCTTCCCCTGAAGCCTCATCTCTATCTTTGGATCTTATTACGCTCTAGCTCTCTGCTTGATAGAGAAACTCAGGCTTGTAATCAGCCTGCTCAGTGTGTTCACAGTCTATTTGCGATTCAGTAGCCAGAGTGTTCATCTTAATCTTAAATCTGATCATGTCTGTCTCCTACTCAAATGACTCCAAAGACTCCTCCATTGACCCAAGGTTAAAATCCAAAACCCTTATCATGTCTTACAAGACTTTTTGATTGACCTGTTTCTAGTAGAGTCTCTTTTTCTTTCTTAATATTCTTCTTCTCCCTGTACCAGCCAGTTGAACTTTTAGATTATCTAAAAAAGTGTGTTTCCTCTAACCTTAGAGACTTCGTGCATGGTTCCCTCTGGTGAGAATCCCATGTATTTTCTCCCAAGGCAAGTGGCCACTGTTAAGTGTGTCCATGACACTATTGCTCCTGTCCATCGCTCTGGCATCTATAATGTGCCTCCCTGGATAATTTTGTAGCTCTCATACTAGACTTGGAGTTACACAATACTGGAACACAGTATTGCTCACAGTACCACAATATCTGCAATGAATTTTATAATCTATAAATTGTTGGATTTATAATTAACTGAGTGCCAAGTATTCTTTTATACCATTTGAAATTTTTATATCACTCATTTTTTAAATTTTCATACTATTGATTGTTTTGATATAGTTACATAAATCCTACCTTAATGATAGAAATATATATAAATATATAAATCCTACCTTCTTGCTTTTCAAGAAGATATTTTTACAATATTTTTTTCCTTATATTTCAGTATTTTATGCTACTGTTTTACTTATCTTCATATTTCATTCTTTCCTCAGGGTGTTTCCCACCCCCCTTTGCTTGTTTAATAATATTACTAGCTTATTGAGTGAGTAAGTGCCTCTCTGCCTATCCCAAACACACCATAGATTTTATCCAAGCAATGACTATTTGTCTTGTTCAGCATCAGAATCTCAGTGACTAGAACAGTCACTCTGTACATGGGGGTTAATGAATAAATACATAACCCCAAAGGGTATAATTTTGCTAAACAATTCCTAATTGCTATTTTAATTTTCTAGATGCCATAAAAGTTAAATAGGGAAACTCTATAATTTCCAAATAATTCAAAGTGTTTTTCTCCTTTCTTTTTAAAAACTTTTATATAATTTTAATCCTAATTCAATAAAATCACAAATATGAAGCATTTACAATTTGTGCTTTTGAAAACTTGTTGGGGCTTTTTGTGGGACAGTCTCATATTGATGTTTTTTAATCTTTCATGATTACTTTATAAAATTTCCATAATAAAACAAGTTTGATAATTATTAAATCTATAATAATATAGTATTCAGATCTCATTTCTTATTTAATTTTTGCTTTCTAGAAAATTTTAAAAATAAATCCAATCTCCCATTACTATTATATTTGTTTTAATTTAATTGTATTACTAACATCTCTATTATATATATCATATATTAATACCCTGATATTTGTTGCATACAATTTACTTGTTATGGACTGATTATACCTTTGATCAAAATTAGACTACTGAGTCTCTCCATTTTAAATCTATGTGCTTTAAAATATGCTAAGTCCACAATATTTTAATGTTTTACTTCCTTTTTGTTCATATTTGCTGGTATATTTTGTCTAAACTTTATTTTTAATCTTCCTTGTCATTGTTTTGAATGGTTCCCTTGTAAATAATTCATAGTTGGACTTTATTTTGTGACCCAGTCTGAGTTAGGATTTAAGTCATTTATATTAGTGATATAAAAGTGAAAATTAAGTAATAATTAACATTTTGGAGGCAATGACTGTAAGCCATGTACCATTCTAAATACTTTGAAATCTATTAAAATTAAATTCTTATAATAGTCCAATGAGGTAAATAGTATTCCTATACTCATTTTACAGATAAAGAAATCAACATATGTAAATACTATAAGTGATTTTCTAAAGTCACAGGGTAAAAAAATGGGAGAGCCACAAAGTATATAAGTAGCCTGACTGCAGAATCTCCTTTAACCAAGTTATAGTGTCATCTAGTTTTATGTTGATTTATAAAACTTTAACTAGCAAATTACATACACATTGCATGGTCTGCAAGATCTTTGAGCTAGTAATTTAAATACATTGCAAATATATATATATATATATATATATATATATATATATATATATATATATATATTTATATATATATATAGCAATTATATGTATGTATATAAATATATATCATTGCAAATGTATGTGTATGTATAAAATATAAACATGTATATATTTAAAAAATCTGTGCTTCCATGTAGATCAATTGTTCTGTTATAGTTTCCATCTATGTTCTGAATCCTGAAAATACCTCTTAATTCTGGAAGAACCTTGCTATACATACCTAATTTGTATTTCTAGGGAAATTTGTACCTTTTTTTTTCTGAATGAGTAGTTAAGAGGAGGATTATTCGCATTAACAATTTTATTAGATGCTTGTTCCTTTATATCTGTAAAATCCCAATTACCCTTTCTCTGTCAGCTTTCAGCAGTACGCCCAAATTCTTGTGACTTCCCTTCTTAGGATATTTGGAAATGGTACAGTGTAGCCACTGGCATCTAAGCCTCTGAGAACAAGGCAAGTTGTGATATTTAAGTTTAAAGATGAGTAGAGGAGGCCAGTGTTTCTAACAGTATAGGCAAACTCAGCTCCAGGTTGTAACAAGTATAAGAGAAAAATCTAACAAGAGGAAAATAGGAATGGAAAGCACAATGCCTGGCATTCAAGTGTTACTTTAGGGTTTGCTTTAAGCTTGGTGGATGAGATTAATCTTTAATACTAAAAGACTAAATGGAAAAGAATGATATTGAGATAATTTTAGCACTATCTATTATGGCACTAATTGTTCTGCTATCTTGAACCAAAGGGTAAAATGGTCATTCTAAGAATCTAAAATTGATAAATGAGAGATAAAATTTTAAAAGCAGAAATCAGAGTATAATAGCATAAATGTGATTGGTAAACAGGTAAGGCAAATTTGTAGTATTGATAAAAAGGTATTTTGACTTAATTTTTCATTACTTTTCTATCCAATATGCTTATTTAATGAAAACTAATTGGAATTTTTATACTAGAATTTATTTTCTGGTCATATTTTAATGTAATCTTTTTTTCATATCTCAGTCTAGATTTTTGAAAAATAATAATTAGAACAAAGAAGTAATGTTTGCTCATAGAAAATAACCAAAGGTTGATGGGTGGAGTTGTAGCTCAGTGGTAGAGTCCTTGCCTAACACATGTGAGAAACTGGGTTTGATTCTCAGCACCACATAAAAATGAATAAAAAAGGCATTGTGTTTATTTTTATACATACAAAAGAAGACAACCAAGGTTGAGAGTATGTACATATAAAATAGTAATATGCATCTAGAACTGAAGAAACTAATGTAATTAAATGTAAATTGTAATAAGGTACCTATGATATGTTACCCATATTTATTTTAAAAACAATATGTCAATATTAACCAGATGAATTTTATAGTTCGAAAGTAGAAGGAAGTTGGGCTGGGATTGTGGCTCAGTGGTAGAGCACTCGCCTAGCAGAAGCAGGGCCCTGGGTTCGATTCTCAGCACCACGTAATAATAAATGAATGGAATAAAGGTATTGTGTTCATCTACAATGATAACAACAACATATATATATATATATATATATATAAAAGTATAAGGAAGAAAGACTGTGGTTATCTAAGGACCTTCTGCAATCTTTTATATTTGCTTTCTTCTTGTAATGTTTTGGAGTTCCAGTAGAAAGTTAAATACAAATATTGATAGCAGATAGATTTACTTTGTTTTGGGCTATAAAAGGAGTGCTTTTAATGTTCAACATTAAGCATGACTTGGCTGAAGACATTGGGTAAATAGATACTTTTCCTAGGTTAAATAAATTTTGGTATTCCTAGTTTGTTGACAAATGGAAACCTCAGAGTTGAAATTTATTGAAAATATTTCTGCACATATTGAAGTGGTTATATGGTTTTTTCGCTTTTTGTATATTCATCAAGGCAATTACAATAATAATCTAAAGTTAAACCAACCATGCATTCCTGGAATAAACTTATACTGCTTATAAAAGATATAAATATTTATATTTGGCTGGATTTAATTTGCTAATGTTTTATTCATGATTTGCAGCTTTGTCTGTGAATGAAATTAAACTCTCATTTTCTTCTTTCATATTGTCCTTGTCTTGCTCTTTGATGTAAAGGTTACAGAAATTTCACATTAACTGAGGAAACATTCTCCCTTCCCTTCACTCCCCTCCCCTCTCATTTTCCACTCCCCCCTCCTCTCTCACCTCCTTTCTTCCCAGTTTCTCTCCCTCTCTCACCTTTCTCTAGAATTTTTCATATCACATGGATGGTCTGAAAACTCTAGGCTTATTGAGGGGCTTTTAGTGGTGTGTATTTGATTGATTTTTTTTTTTTTACTAGAAGTAGATTTTAAACAACTAAATATATGTCTTTATTGGTTCTAAATCATTTCAAGTTATCTAATTATTCCTGGGGTCAGATTCAATTGTTTTATGTTTTCCATTAAAAAATGCCATTTTATTTACATTTTCAAACTTAAAACAATAATATTTTCCATGGTATTGGGACTATTTCTAATTAAAGAACTGAATGTTATGGAGTCTGGCAGAAAAGTAGCAATATATTACTTATAAGGGATTTGATTTCTTATCACAGTTCTGTTATTAACTAAATATGGAGCCTTAAGCAGCATGTTTTATCCTATTAATTTTGGAAGATTTTCTAAGTCTTTGTGAAAAATTAAAAAAGACAATTTTTAAAATATCAAATATCTCTCAGTATAGTATACAATAAAGTACCTCTCAGACTGATGTTATTAAATACATGTTAGTTTTCTATTTCTTCTATTTATATGACCATTCATAGATATCTATTCCGTAAATTATCTTTAATGACTTATTTTCCTTGTAATCTATGTTCTTATAACTAACAAATATTCTGCCATATGTCTTTTTTTCTCATGTGTTTTATAGTTGGGTACATAGAATAAATTTCATATTTTCCTAAATATATATTTTTTTAATTTTTAAATTTTTATTATAAATGACAAACAAGGAATGTTTTTAATGATAAGCCAAAAGACTCATGGATGAAGCAAGGCTCAATTTCTTAAGTGAAGAAAAAGAAAATACCACCTTGTCAGCTGCAGGGGTACATGCCAGTAATCCCAGCTGCTTGGGAAGCAGAGGCAGGAAGGTAACAAGTTCAAGGACAGCCTCAGCAATTTAGCAGGACCCTGTCTCAAAATAAAATAAAAGGGGGTACAGATGTATCTTAGTGGTAAAACAACCCTGGGTCCAATCAGTATCATGAAAAACAAAGAAAGAAAACAAAATATCCCCTGGAGAGAATCTCAGTAGCATTTGAGTATAGGAAAGTCAAAGGAGGAGTTTTTAGAGTTTAAGAACATAATCTGAGATTTTTTTGTTTAGGCAGATTTTGCAAGGAAAGAAATATTTGGGATTGGTAATCACAATGGAGTTAAGGCTTGAGATGCAATCTGTTAATCTCCAAACATAATTTTTATTGGTTTATAGAATTGTGTTTCTGTTTCAGAAACAAATATTTTATAGAATGATGGCCAAAGTTTATTTTGCATGTTCTCAATATTAGCATAATGATGGGAAAGTGTGTACTATCTCCACATTGCTAAATTTAGGTACAAGAAAGTAATGTGGCTCCCATTAGTTTTTAACAAAGTATCAAGAAATTACATTCATTTTAGTTCTTAATTTCATTCATTTGAACATTTCTAATCCTAAAACTAAATATGGAGATTTATGGTTTGAGAATAATTGATCCAGATTTGAACTCCTATTTGATGTATTGTGATCATCAAATAGGATAATTTCAACGTTTATTTGATCCCAATAAGAGTTATAATCAGTTTATAATCTACTTCCAGAAACAAAAATCACTTTTAGAGTTATTGGATACTGTTCTTTGTATATAGAACACAAGCATATTTGTAAAAAGTGTATTATCTTAAACACTCATATTTTAATTTATAACTAATTAATTTAGGAGAACTAAGTATCTTTTGATTGTTCTCTCTTTTTTTAAAGAATTCTAAATTTCTTGAAAGACGTAGATGTTGGGTGTGTTGTACACACCTGTAATCCCAGTGGCTCAGGAGGGTAAGGCAAGAGTATCATGAACTCAAAGCCAGCCTCAGCGACTTAATGAGGCCCTAAACAATTCAGGGAGACCCTGTCTCCAAATAAAATACAAAAAGGGGTGGTAGTGTAGCTCATTGTTTAAGTGTCCCTGAATTTAATCCCCAGTACCAAATAAACAAAGTAGCTATAATTTTTAGTTAATTAAAATTTGGGGGATGAATCACAAACCAGGTTCTACTATCCTTTCATTTCTAAATGAAGGAGCAAAGATAATTTAGGTTTAAATGAGATACTAATAGTTTTATCATTCCGTGTTGAGAATTAAATTTGGAAAAGAAAAAGCTAATGAAGATTATTAGTGAAGTAAAATACTAGCATAAGCCACAATATCTAAAAAGTAGTTGTAGGCAATATTTTGTGAGTCATAGCAATAAATAATCATTACTAGAAATTATTTTTTCAAAAATAAGAGGCTCATTTTGTAAATGATTCAGGATTTGAAAAAGTTTATAGAGTCAAAAATATTTTGGGTGCAAATAGAAGATTCTTTTACCTGGATAGAAAGCTTGAATTTTATTCCATTATATCTTCCCTATAATGAGTTGTGGTAAACTTTCTTTCACTAGGAATGAATCCACTGACATTGGGGTCATACTGTCAAAAGTTGTTAAAGATATCCATATATTTCTTCTAATTCATTATCCATTAAAAACTAAAAACCTAGACAGGTTATCTATCTGAAACCTATTTTGTGTAAAGTATATCTTCAAGGACATCTTTATTATCCTTTCATTAATTTTTAATTAACCTTAAAATACTTTTTTTATATGTACATGTTGAAACATATGCAAATATATATGTCGTTAATAATTTACATATGCTCCATAAATGTTTATGTGCTGGAAACTTAACTCCCAAGTTCATATGTTGATAGCATTTGAAGGTAAGACCTTTGGGAGGTAATAGGATCAATGAGGTCAGGAGAGTGGGGCCCCCAATTAATGGAATTAATGGCTTTATAATTAAAGGAAAAGAGACCCAAGTTAGCATGCTGGTTACATCTCACCAGGGAATACCCCCTGGTCTATTTTGATGCAGCAAGAAGGCCCTCAGGAGATGCTGAGCAGATGCCAATACCATTCTCTCTAATGCCATAGTTAGTAGCATAATAACATTAAAAAATTTCATAACACTAAACAATTTTAAATGATTACTAATATTATTCTTCATGTAGCTGAATATAATTTTGTGGTTTTTGTAATTTTAAAGCCTCCAAATGGAAGCAATGCTAATTTATAGTGCCTGTTATGAGCAAAAGAATTTTGCAAAGTTTAAATATCAAATATTAAACCAAAATTTCATTTTAATAAAAATATTATGCTTACACTATTTTTACATAGGAAATGAATCAAATACTAAATGTAGAGTTGCTTTACATCTTAAATTAAATCATCTTACTCATCCAAAATATACAGAATCTTATTTGAAATTGTTTTACTATAAATCAATTATTATATTTAAATACCAAAAAGTTATGATTAATTTACTTCTGAAAGTTCTCCTGGAAAAGCAAAAGATCAGGATAGGAAGGTAGGGAAAGGGAAATATAAAAGGATTTTACCTTCAGGGCTGGGGTTGGCTCAGTGGTGGAGCCCTGGCCTGGCACACGCAAGGCGCTGGATTTGATCCTCAGCACCACATAAAAATAAATAAATAAAGTAAAGGTATTGTGTCCAGCTACAACTAAAAAAAATGTTTTAAAAAAGAATGTTATCTTCAAACAAAATAAAGACATCTGCTACATTTTTTTTTAGGGAGACAAGACAGAATATCTATTCATGAAGATGTTTTCTCTTTTTATTCTTTTCATCTCTTATTTTTTTCTTCCAAAACAAGCACTTTTGTTAATGTCAAATTTCCTCAGAGTAGTCACAATAACTTCAGATTTTCACTGATGAAATTATCTAGTTTGAAGGCTATGTACATGGCTTACAACTTGTACAAAACATTTTCATGTTGAGGTCCAAGACTGAATACTCCATGAGAAATGAAAGTAGTCATTGTATTAATATGCTGGAGAGATTCAGAATCAAGTATATATAGAGAGAGTTGTAAAAGAAGATCTATTGTGGGAATTGGCTGATACTATTATGGAGGCGAACAAGTCCTATTCAATGCCATTTGTAAACTTTAGAATCAGGAGTGTTCATGGTTGTAATCCATCCAATCTGAGTTTGAAAACCTGAGTATTGTGAGAGCTGATGTTATTCTTATTTCAAGGTCAACAACCTGAGAACCATAGAAGGAACCACTTGGATAAGTCCCAGAGTTTAAAAGCCTGAGGCTCTGGTGTCCAAAGACAGGAGAAGATGAATGTTCACTTGAAGAAGAAAGAAAGAGAGAGAATTCTTCTCTTTGTGTTTTTTTGTTCTTTCCATTCAGGTCCTCAATGGATTAGATGATGCCTACCAGCATTGGGGAGGATGGAGCTTCTTTACTTAGTCTATTGATTCAAGTGCTTTTCTTTAGAAAACACATCCACAGATATACTCATAAATACTGCCTCACCAGCTATCTGGGCATCACACAGCCTATTCAAGTGAACACACAGAATTAACTATCACAATCAGTAATAAGAGTGCTTGCACATATGTATCTCTCCATAGGTTGGTCACAGAGGAGCCAGCACCAACACAAGTTGGACCAATAAACTCCTAAAATCCTGGCATATAAAAACAATTAAAATAATTCTCAAGAAAACAGAGCAAGAATAAGGGAAGTTTTTGTACATTTTATAAAGGTGAGCCAAATTAAAGTTTATGAAAATTGCAAGTCTGAAAAACACCTCTGAATTCATCAGATATTGGATTCTAGAAAGGACTTAGAAGGGACTCATTAAGCCTGTGCCCATTTATCAATTGACCTTCTTTTGTAGAGTAACGTGGATATTGAAAAGGATGAATAAATAAATCAACATTTTTACTAGTTTTTCACTGAAGATAACTGTTTTTAAATCTGATCATATAATCAAAGGATTCCTAGACCAAATGAAACTAACCATTTAAAAGCTTATTGAAGATAAATCATAGCTCAACCCCAGTGAAGAACCTATCTCACTATTGAAATTGGAGAGAACCCAGAATGGAAGCCCTAAGAAAATACAAGGAGGGCCAATTGTCAAAGGTCTTGAGTCTCAGCTGTGAGGATATCTTGACTAGATCTCAGACTTACAGAAAGTGTCTACTGTCAACTTCCCAAAGGAACAGCTAAGTGTATTTAGTGAAGTAACAGAGAAAACCATCTTGTCAAAGTCTTAGTAGTGTAGAATAAGGAGGGTAAGGGAATATTTTTTAGTTTTTGAGTCTGGGCTCAGTGATTTTAAGGTGGGTTTTGTAAGATTAAAAAAAAACTAGTTGGATTAGTTCATAGTATACATTATTATAACTTTATAATTGTTGAAGACAGCAAGGCAAGTGTATTTTCCCCCCTAAAAAGTATTTATTGAAATCTAGAAGTTATTCAGTGTATTTTACAATGTCACCAATGATACTGTATTACAAAAGCCTTCCTTCTCTTCCCCCTCTTGTCACTCTGATTTACATGTTGAAGGTATATTCAAATGCCTGGTGTTCTCTGAACATTCTTTAATTTTCAAAAGCGGGACACAGAAGTTCTGTGTGCCAAGAAGCACCATCCTAAGAATGGGCTTTGTTAAAATTTATTGATCAGTGAAAGCAAGTGTCTTGAACTAGTTTTTTATAAGTAAGCAGACAAGTTTGCTCCATAAGTTATTTTCATTTACTATTAAGTTTGAGTGAAATGTTTAAATTTTATATAATTCACAGTCTCATCTTCTAAAACCAACTATTTCCTAGAGAAATAACATTGATTTTGGTATTAGTGCCCCTAGCATTGTTAATCACAGAGATAAGCACTTATATTGTTTTCCATTGTTAGTATTAATTTTGCATAAATACCTTAGAAAACAAATCTGTAAAACAAGGATTTATTGTAGCCTTAATTTGAATCTAATGATTTTGAAATTATCTGTGCCATTTCTTCCTTCTATTAGCAAGAATTACTATCACATAAATTACATGCTTTTTAGAAGAAAACATATGTTCTGTAAGTTCAGCATAGTGTAAAAGTATTACTTAAAACATTTTCTTATTTTGAAAAAGTCATATTTTAAATGGTAAGTCTCAGCCTAGATCCAAGAACTGGTGTACTGGATGATGATATGGTACCATTTGAGGTAGGTCACATTGGATTACTTTTGTTAATGGGTGTAATAAAAATGCACTGGCTATTTTTCATGCTTGGTGATTTAGCAGTCTGCCATGAATAGTTATGCTGTACCAACCTCTTGAGTTAACCATTTATCTCTTACTCCACTTAAGAATGAGCCCTTTGAAGTTTTTAAAACTTACTTTTGGGTGTTAATTCTTGAATAATTCTTAAATGGTGAGATTCCAATTCAGTTAAGGATTTGAGAATGATACTATATTAAATTAGACCTCTAGATAAAAAGGCTATATATTTTATTATAATTCCTATATGAGAAAAAGTAAATCTGATTTATAAGGAATACAATGTGTACTTTGGTTCATTATATGTATTAAAAATATCAACAAGCCAAATAACTAATAGAATTGGTAATGTATATTAACATAATTTGAGCATAACTTTCTCGTTATGTTTAGAAATAACATATAATAACAAATGGCACAGGTTAAAATCTGCCATGGGAGGATTCAACGCCTTTTTGCCATTTCCAACTTGAGCACTAATTATTTTATTATTTCAGCTTTTGTACTTTAACTTGCTTATCCGTTAAATAATTAAAACAGGTTTGCTGAAAATTACATAGAATAGGATTATAAATTCATGTGAAATGCCTCATAAAACAATGATAATTCACCTATTTTTCCTTTCCTCAATAGATTACAGAATTCTGTGTTTATAAACATATACACTATTTTCACTATTTTCTACTATATGAGAGTGAGAACTGAAATTGTCTACATATTTCTATATCAGCTTCTTACACCTTTTCATGGTTTTAATCCTAATCTTGCTTTAAAATGAATTCTATTTGTCATATCTCAATGGAATTCATACACTAATTTTATTTTTTCCATTAATTGAAGAATCACACTCTCTCTTTTCTGACCCTTAACAATATTTTAGGCAGCTTCCACAACTTTCTGGTCACTTTTTAATATTTAAAATTTAAGTCTAGTTTAAAACTTCAGTCAATATCCCTCTTTCCCTTCTGCTAGGACCAGCCAGGCCAACTCAACAGGTAAGGGGAATGATCCACGTTTTGTTCCTCCTCCTATTCTTAAATGACTTCTCCTCCTATGAATTAGGTCATGGAAGAAAGATAAAAATGAGCAAGGGCCTTTTACTGATCTGGCTCCTATCAAAGTACTGAGTTGAGGGTTACTACATCTTATCTTCTTGCAGTGCCCTGTAGGGGGAGGGTGTTCATTTGCTGGCTTTCTTTGGGGGCATAGGTGTAATTACTACAGAGGAACCTGAAGGAAGGGTCTTTTACTCCTTTATTCTTTAATAACAGAAATTCCTTTTTATCCCACTCTTCTCTAGCCTCCCTCAGTTGTTTCCCTAAAGGAATAGCCCACATCCATTTGCATTGCAGGTCCTATTTTCCCAGTGTTGAGTAATGTCTCCTATGATTGATTAGTCATAGGAAAATCTTGTTCCTTTCTAAGTCACATGGTGGATACAGCTAAACTACACCAATCCTTCTCTCTGTTTTACCATCACTCTCAAATTCTTTGCTATTATTACTCAAGATGAGAAATTAATGTCAGATTGGTATAAGCAATTGATAGAAATCCTAAGATTGTGTAATTATTATGAGGTATCCCTTTACTTTTTTATTTGATTTGAGAGGGAAATAAAGTAACCCCTCTGCTAGACTATGGAGTGTCTTCTCTGATTATATCAAAGTCAAATCAGAAATTTAAAAAATAACCCAGAAAACCCCTTAGTGTTTTAAATTAAACAACACATTTTGAAGAAATCTCATGCAAAAATTATAGAATATTCCAAACTGAATAAAAATGAAGATATGTCAAAAATCTGTGGGATGCATCTAAAGCAATGCTTAGAATAAAATATCTTATTGTTTCATTGTTTCATATAGGCCTCCCTTGGAATATATTTCATGTGTAGTTGTGCATGCATGCAGTTTGCATCATGGATAATGTTCTATCTTTTTGGTTTCAATTTTCTTGTAGTTTTAGATGAAAACTATGTCTCTTGTAAATAGAGAAAAATGGACCTTGTGTTCTTTAACCAAACAAGTTAAATACAGAAGTCTATTAAATATTAAAAAAAGAAATAATATCAATATTAAGCAGACTCTTTAAAAAATACCGAGGACAAAGTACCAACTAATCCTGATACCAAAACCTTATACTGTAAGAAAAATTAGAGACCAGTGTCTTTCTAGGGAATAGACAGATAAAAAAACTTAACAAAATATTAGCAAATTGAAGATAGCAATATAATTTATAAAGGAAAATATATTATGGATAAGTGAAGTTTATCTGAGGATCAATATTGAAAAATCAGCCAGTTTAATTCACCATATCAGCAGAATAAAGGAGAAAAATCACATGATCATTATAATAGAGGCAGAAAAAGCATTTGACAAAATTTAATAAACTTTAAATAAACATCCTTAACAAATCCAGAATACAAAAGTACTTCCTTCATTTAACAATGGTATCTGCAAACATCCACAGATAACATTATGCTTAATAAGTAATTAAATGCATTCTCCTAACATATGGAATAAGACCAGAATATCTACTTCTGTAATTTCTAAAAGTTTAATATACACAAATTAATTGCATTTCTGTATAATAGCAACAAACATTTCCAGAGTGAATTTTTTAAAAGTTGCATTTAATATAAAATTAGATGTAAAAGGCGAACCTTGTAAAAGGTGAACCTTCACAACATAGAGGCTCAGTCTTCAGTTCTGGAAAATTGCCTTGTGTTTCCATGGTTCCTCCATTTTTTGTGTTCTTTTAGGAATTTCAGTTTGTGAAGACATTTGACCTAAATTGATAACACTAATTATTCATTTCTCTATTTTTTCAACTTTCTGAAAATTTTCTTTACATTTTTATCATTGTTCACATTTTGCATATCAGGCAAATGGGACACAGATAATATAAATAGTTGTCCAGAATCACTGAGCTAATCAGTGTTTGAACTGCTAACAGCAGGCAGTCTGATTCCAGAGCACATAATCTTAGACCCTTCACAATGCTGCCCCTTTTAGAAAACTCTTTTGTAATGAACAATTTAATGGTTAGTGAATACATGTCATAAAAAAAGAGAAACCACTAGAAGATATTACTACACATTCAGAGTACTACAAGAAAAACAAAGATAATTTTATAGAAACGATACTATAAGAGTTCCTGATTTTGTTTTAGAACTATGATAAATCTTAATATCAAACTGATTTTTTCCAGTGAACGTTCCAAATAAAATTTAATGGAATTTTTTTCTTGTCCCAAGTTCCAAAATCCTCAAGGTCAGAAGCTATGTTAATATTAAATTTTAGCTCTCAGAGTGGACATTTTGTAATAGTTTGTTAGAAATGCCTCATCACTGACCTTCTAAAATGTTCAAAGTCATATTAGCTATATAGATGATTAAAAAGATGTACACAGTGACCAATTGGACAGCATGTTTATAATTAGGCTTTTTTAAGCATAAAATATGAATAATACATATCATATGTTTTAAATTTCACTTTGGTAACTATAACAATAATGTAGAATGGCTATTAAAGTGCTAGAGCATCATATATTTATTTTACTTTATTTTTTCATCTGCTAAAAGGTGTTTGAGAAAAGATATGAAGATCTCATGAATATTTTTGCATAGATTTCCACTTATAAGCCATCACTTTACATTTTTCTTCCATCTTTTAGGAGAAAAGCAATAAAAATAAGTATAAATAAGCAAATCGGTTGATTTAAGAACATTACAATGTATGTGTTGCATACATCACACTTATAATAGCACTAATATAAAAAGGGTGCTAGGCAAAGTTAAATGTTGAGTTCCAGTTTGATTTTTTTTGAGCATACCACAAATTAGCTATGAAGAGAAAAAGAAGATGGAAACATGAGACAGAAAACAAATGAACATATTCTGTAAACAGGTATTCTCATTGGCTGTTGATGTCATCTGTTACAAAGAGAAAAACTGCTATAGTTAAAGAAGGAAATATTGACCTTTGGGCCTTCCTATTCAATGCATCTATAATTTTGGTGCAGTCCTGGCTCCCCCTTTATCTATTCTCCAGCTCTGAAAATTCTGTATTAATTTCCCAACAGTGATGTTGAACCTCTCTACTATAGTGCTCATTAATCATGGCTGCACTAATACATTTGTGGGTGCACTTTTAAATGGTTTGACACTGTCAGAGTCTTTCTTGGTAAGTCTGAACAGGACTTAGTAATCTCTAATTTTATTTTTGAGAAGAGTCTTGCTAAGTTGCCCATCCTGGCCTCAAATTTACAATCCTCCTGCCTCAGCCTCCTAAGTAGTGTGATGACAGGTATGCACCACCCCACCCAGCTAAGAATCTTTATTCAGTCATTGAAATTGAGAACTGTGGGTGTTACTTTTAGAGGAAGCCAGAATTAAAGTCCACATTTCAGAGCCTGTTTATACCAATCTAAAAATCTGAGGAAGAAGAAAGAAGGGTCATAGTAGATAACAGAATTTTAAAATATATGTACCTCCCAGTAGGCCATTATAAACATAGGTCAAAAGACACCTGTTAAAAATATCAGAAAATCTTACCTTACAAATTTTTCAGTCTTCTACCTATTCCAGATATTAGAGGGACAGAGTCTAGGAATAAGAGAAAAATTCTACGTCACTGCAGCAGAAGTATTTTGTGGAAATGAGTCTGTACCCAGGTGAACAGCAATTGGGCCAGGAGTCAACCACACACTTTGTCTGAAATCCAGCACTAGGTAAGGGTGAAGGGGATACTTTAGAAAGTAAGAGAGAAATTGTTATCTTGAATAGTCAGTGAAGGAGAAGAACTCTAAAAATGACTTATATGAAAACTCGCAAATATTGGATGAAAAGTTATGGCTGTAAGAATAGAAGTAGAAAGCTCTCGGTTGGGATGGGGTTGAGATGAAAAGACAATAGACTGTTATTTCAGCATGTTATTTTTATTTATTTTAATTTTTTATTTGTTTTAATTAGTTACACATGACAGTACAATGTCCTTGATATATCATACATTTGAATCAGATGGGATATAATTTCTCATTTTTCTGAGTGTATAGGTTGCAGAATCATATTAGTCATGCAGTCACATATATAAACACAGTAATAATAATGTCGATTTCAGCATTTTAGTTCTATTACTGCCTTTACAGTCTACCCATTTAGTCTTTATTAGTTTTATATTCAGTACTTATCATCATGTTTAATCAATTTCTTTATTATCATTTTTGCATCTTATTTTCCCTTCCAGACTTAATTTTTTTCTTACAATACATTCTTTCAAGATTCTGTAAAGCAGAAGCTCAAAACTTCTTAATTAAAATCTTTTATATTTTTCTCTTGGTCTTGAGTCATGTAGATGTAAAATTTTAAGTTTTCACTTTTTTCAACACTGAAGATATTTTCAATTCTGACTATCATGACAGATGAGAAATCTACTACCATTTTGATTTTGGGTTCTCTGAAGACTTTCTGGTAGCTTTAAGTAACTTTTCTTTTGAATGTTTTACATTTTTACGACAATTTATTTATGTGCAGATTTTATTTTATTTATTTTTCCTAGAACCTATGAGATTTTTTTTATTAGAAGCTTACATTTTTATTTACTTCTGGAAAAATCTCTGTCAATTCTTCAAATGCTACTTCAAACCTATTATCTCCTTCTCACAATCCTATTATATGTATTCTAGGTGGTGTGATTTTTCAAGACAAATTTTCATGTTCTTTTCTCTTAAGCCATTTTTATTGAAACTTTCTACTTACGTTTTATTTCATTAACTATATACTCAACTTCTATTTGCTTCTTTTCCAAATTCACCTGACCTAGCTAGTCAGCTAGATGTAATTCAGATATGCACACATAAAATTTAGTGATTCTCTGAATAGGTTTCTATAAATACAAATGACAATTTCTTTAACTAATATGATTAAAAAAAAAAAAGGTTTACCACACCATCCTTGTTTCAGATTTATTTCAAGGAAATGTAATTATTCAATTAAAAAAATGTATGGGTTAGATATGTTTTCCAACATAGGGCTGGACCCCCTATGGAAGTGGCATGTCCCCAATACCAATCCTGACCTTGTCTTCATCCTGTTCAAAGGCTGTCTGGAGGTGTCCCCGATGGGGCAGGAGTGCAGCAGCTGTCCACTGGGCAGGAAGGCATGATGATGTTCACTCTTTCCAGCTCCAGGTGTCTTTGATCATGAAAGAAAAACAACCTTTGTGTAAAAAGACAGTATTTAAACACACACACACACGACCTCTTATTCTGTTTCATCACTGATTATGTGATATTGTCCAAGCTACTTTACCTCTCTGTGCCTTAGTTTACTCATGTGTACAATGGAAATAATAATAGTAACTGCTGTATCTCATAAAATGCCTAAAATGGTACCTAGTATACAATGAGTCCTCCAAAATTGCTAGTGATAGTTTTTCTTTACTTTTGAAAGAAAAATTATAAGGTTTTCTCTTGGAAGTTAGGAAAAAGATGCATCTTTGCTGAACCAAGATTCTAAGCAGGACTTCAGAGTCATGGAAGAAAGGGAATGAGTGTTGGAATGGTTGATAGGCCTCAGATTTTAAAGATCTGTGTATGGCACATAAAATATGCTTAAGTAACTAGAATATGAGAGGCTATAAAGGTTCTTAAAGAGTTACTCTACATATATAGTCAGATGCATCTTTTATTATTTTTTAGAAAAAAAAATGATGCTAGCTCTATATAAAGGGTTTGGAAGGTATTTGTAAGGAAGAGTAGGAGGAATTTAGAAAGCTTTAATAGCCCTTCAGGATAGCTATTAACAAGGACACTACTGGTCCATTAACCATCATTGTGCTGATTGAAAAAGACCCCTTCCTTCACGCAGCTGTAGCTACCTGTAAAGGGATGTGGTTTGAAGAAGGGATTCCTAAGTCAAGCATTCTTATGCAGATAACAAACTGCCTCTGCCTTATGCAGGCAGCCTTAGACTTTGCTGAGAGCTTGACTAAGGCTAGGAAGCATGGCTTAAATAATAAGATGGCTTTCAACAGATAATTCTTCACAGGATAATCCTTGGACTTAATGACAGTCACATGAGGATCAATCTCACTCCTCAAGGAGATTTAACAGATACGAGTAATGACATACAAGTATGAAATGAAAGATTTCAAGATGCACATTTTCTAAAATAAATATTAATTTAATATTTCTCTACCCTGTCTGCTAATGAAACTCAAGGACACAGCATAACAACATTATTTTTATTTTGTGATCTTTTTTTTTTTAAGTAAATTCATTCACTGGCACCTTAATATTAATTTTATTTCTTCCCCATAAAAAGAGCAAATTTATTTTTTAAAATGCTTTGGAGCATTCTTAAAAAGATTTCTCATATAAAAATAAGCATTTCACATTTGTTAGAAAGTGACACATTGTTTCATACATCTAGAGAATATTAGTGGATCTTCTGTGAAAGGTTTAATTTTTTGATACATGTTCCATTAAGATTTTCTTATAGTCAGAAAATTTTAATTCTTTCTTTTTAAATGCACTCTGAGGGCTTCATGTTTTCAGATATTCTGGTAGAATTTGGGAGCACACTGCAGCATCCTTAGTTTGGCACTGTTGATAGCTTACCTAATTTAATGGGTATATCCCAGCACATTTTTCACTTGATTATAGCTACTCTGATAGGAATGCTATCCTCATATATAAAGTTACAGCAGTAGTGACAAGCATAGATGTCAATTCCAAAATTATGGACTGAGGCCTCCAGCTAAATCATCCCCTGAGACAGCTTGGCATGCCTGGATTCATGAAAATAAGTGATGAATGTCAACTCTTTCTAATTAGGTGACAAACTAGAGGAACCATCTGAATATAACTAACTTTTGGCATAAACTTAGAGATAAAAATAATGGTAACTTTTAAATATTGTATTCATTTTATTCACATACTTTCATATGTGCATACCTATATAAAGAAGCAGAATATTTTAAAAAGTTGGCTTTTGAGGCAAGTTTAACCTAATTTTCAATTCAACTTATGATAGCTGATGGCAGGGGGGGAGGGATCTCATTACATTTGAAAGAAAGGCTACCATAACCTAAGAGTTGAGACCAAAATTATGCATCCTTTTTGGACATTATGGAACTTTGAAAATCCAATTTCATCTTCCAATTCAAAGATATATTTTATTTGCCTTGCTTTATCTACCAAAGTTAATAAAAAGTATTTGGAGATAAATTAGCTGAATAATTTATTTTAAAGTCAAAAGCACTGCTGGGGGAACTGATGTTAGGAAGATGGCAAAATAGGAAGCCCCAGTCCTTGTTCACCCACAGAAACACAAATTTAGTAATAATGTATGGAACAAAATACCATTATGAGAATTCCAGAATTCAATTAAAAAGTTAGGGCATCCCAGATGAGCACAAAGCAGAAAATACAGGCATTTAAACAGGAAAGAAGAGCCATTTCACTTCACTTGCATGAACTCATCTCCCAAGCCAACATATCTCAGCACCAGAAGATATACACTCTTGTGCATCACTTCTTTGTCAACAGAAAGAGAAAAGTAAAACTCTCATCCAAATTTGCAGTTCTTTGGAATACTGCCCAAGGGACTGCATTCTGTCTTGCTTCATTCAAAGCAGTGGTAGAGCTGGCATACTGTGGGTGCCTGGGACTCAAGGAACTGAGAACAAGGAGGTAGGGTGTGTGGCTTGCTATAGCCAGAATGTGTTGATGTGAACAGAAGAAGGTGTACAATTTGAAGCCTTTTCCTCAAGAGGGAGGGAGGGAGGGAGGGAGAGAAGTGGAGAGGAGATCCTATGTTCCAGTTCTTTGGAGGACTACTCAAGGAACTGGTATTTGGCTTTCCTGATATAAGGCACTGATTAGGAGTCAGTCTACTTTGTATGCCTACTGACCACTGATCTTTGAATCAAAGGAAAAAAGAGAAGTTTACTGGTGTAGAACCAGAGAATTTTTTGTTCTGCAGGGTCACCACCTGAAGAAATTATGAGTTCCTAAAAAAATTGGCAAGCTTTTCACATTGAGAAAGCACACACCCTGGCCTAGAGAAAATGCATTCCCCCTAAAAAAAAAAAAAAAAAAAAAAAAAAAAAAAAAAAAAAAAATCTCAGAAGCCCTTAGAATCTCTAGTGTATTTGTGAGGGTTAACTTATTAGGAAGCAGTCTGTAAAGAATGATAGAGGTGACTAGTTTTTCAAATGCATAGATTCCAACACAAAGTTGTGAAGTACATGAAGAAATTTGTAAATAGCCCAAAGAAAATAACACAGTGGATCTCCAGATACTGATCTTTGATAAATGGAGGTATATGAATTACCTGGCAAAGACCCTAAAAGAAACATCATAAAAATGTCCTGTGCATCCAAGAAAATTTTGTATGTACAAGAACATATATAAGCCAAGAGATAGGAGATATAAAAATAACAGAGATTTGAACTGAAGAATAAAATAACTGAGAAATTCAGCAAGGAGGATCAGTAATAAACTTTATTAAACTAAAGAAGAAAATCAGAGAATTCCAAAAACAGGCCATTTCAAAATATACTATCAGTGAGACAAAAAGTAGGTGAAAATTTAGTGAAGACTAGAGGATTTATGGAACACCATCAACTGGACAATATATGCATCATGTTCTAGAAGAAAAATAGAAAGGAGCAAAAAGTCAGTTTAAAAAAATAATGACCTAAAATCTCAGATCTGGGAAGAAAATGGAAATCAGGTTTATTAACTCAGATAATAAGCTCCATATAGGATGAATTCAAAGGGAAATCAGCATTGAGATGCATTATGATATACTTGTCAAAGTTGAAGACAAACTTTTGAAAGAAATAAGAGAATAGACACTTGTCATGTACCAGGAGGCCTCCACAAAATGATCAGTAGATTTCTTAGCAAATACTTTTTGGACCATAAGATGATGGAATGTTATATCCAAAGTGCTGCAAGGAAAAAAAAAAAGTTGCTAACTACGCATAATGTAACCAAGAAAAAAAATGCTTCAAAAATCAAGTAGAAATTGAAAAGCTACTGAACAGCATCATAAATAACATACAAGTAACTAATAAGTATAACTAAAGATATGGTAATGAACACAAAATATAGCAATCTGTAAATTGTGACATCAAAAGCAAAGTGTGGAGGAGGGATAAGTGTAAAATGTATTACTATACTGTTTAAGCTAAATTGCTATGAATTTTAAATGGATAGGTATAATTATAAAATATTGTATGTCAGCCCCATGATAACCATAAAACAATACCTATTGAAGTACACAAAAGAAAATGAGAAGGAATCAAAGCATATTCTTACAACATAAATATAAATAAAAATATAAAGAAATAAACCACAAAGAAGACAGGAAAGGAAGGAATAAAGGGACTAACATATTATAAGACAAACATTAGACAATTTAATAAATGACAATATTAATTCCTTTCCTATCAATAATTACTTTAAATGTAAATGAATTTAAACCAAAACACCTAGTATCTGAATTGACTTTCTTCAAAAGATAGGACCCCATGACATGTATAAGAGAATCACTTTAAATTGTAGGACACACATAAGCTGAAAGTGAACGGATGGAAAAAGATATTTCATAAAATTGATGACCAAATAAGAGAGAGCATGGATGGCCATTTATAGTTTAGACAAAATAAATTTTACTTTAAATTTTTCAAAAGAGACAATAACATTATGTAATTATAAGACAGGCACTTTCCTAAGAAGATATAACAATTATAAGTAAATATGCAACTAATATCAGAGGACCTAATTATGCAAACCAATCCTTAACAAAGCTCTAGAGAGAAACATACAGTAATACAATAAGTGAAGGAGATCTCAATGTCCCACTCTCAACAATCTATAAAGAAAATATATAAAGAAAAACAAAGGAGTTGAACAATGGTATAGATCCAATGGTTCTAACAGATATGTAGAGATCATTACACCCAATAGCAGAATACATATTCTTCTCAAGTGTACAGAGGTCATTCTTTAGGATAGATTGTATGTTTAGTCACAAAACAAGTCTTAAGAAATTTGAGAAGATTTATAAACTCTATTTATTTTCCAATCACAAGGGATTGAAATGCACTTAAGGTAGAATAAAAATTGTAAAGCTCACTGACATGTGGAAATGAACACATTCTTGAGCAACCACTAAGTCAAAAATATATTAAAAGCAGAGTTAGAAGATAGCACAAGAGAAATAAAAATGGAAACACAACAGACTAAAACTATGGAATACTGTAAAAATAGCAGAAAAAGGAAAGTGTGTAGTGATAGACACCTACAATGAAAAAGAAAGATCTATAGTCAGCAACCTAGTTTCACATTCCAAAGAACTAGAAAAATATGGTCAGTCTAAATCCAAAGTTAGCAGAAGGAAATAATTAAAATTAGAAATAAATAAAATAGAAATTAGGATAAAAATCAATTAAATTAAGGGATGTACAAAGATCAACAAAAATAACAAAACTTGCTAGATTAAGAAAAAAGACAAAAGATTTCAGTACATAAATTCAGAAATATAAAAGGAAAGCATAGGGAACACTCTTCAAATCAATTATGAAAACAACATTATTCTGATACCAGAAAAATAAAAAGACTGAAGAAAACAAAAGTATAGGCCAATTCTCTGACAAATAGAGGTGGAAAATTTCCTTTTTAAATATTAGCAAACGTAACTCAACAGTACACTAAAAGAGTCACACACCAAGACTAAGTGGGATCTATCCCTGAGAATGAAGAATGTTTGAACATAAGAAAATCAATGAAGAAGATATATCACATGAGCAGAATCTTGATAGATGGAGAAAAATCATTTGGAAAAAAATAACACATTTTCATCATAAAAACACTGAGCAACCTAGGAATAGAAAGAAATGAATTCAACATAATAAAGGCTCTGTATGGCAAGCCCACAGGTAACATCATATCAATGGTGACTAACTGAAAGCTTTTACATTAAAATCAAGAGTCAAGGTAAGGATGCCCACTCTCCCTACTTCCTCAACCTAGGAGTTGAGGAACTAACTAGAGCAATTATGCAAGAAGAAGAAATAAAAAGCATCCAAATAAGAAAGAAGCAAAATTTTCTCTGTTCCAAGATGATATGATCTTGTATGTAGAAAACCCTTAGAGTTTCCACACATGCAAGAAAAACTGTTAGAATTAATAAATGAATTCAGCAAAGTTGCAAGATACAAAATCAACATATGAGTCAGTTGCAACTCTATACAATGAGCAATCTAAAAGTAAATTAAGAAAATAATCCATTTACAATAGCACCAAATAGAATAAAATACTTAGGTGTAATCTTAAGCAAAGATATGTACAATGAAAACTGCAAAACATTTCTGAAAGAATTAAAAGAAAACACAAATAAATAGAAATACTCCTATGTTTATAGACTGGAAGACAATGCTGTTAAAATCTATACTAAAAATTCTGCAAATTCTGTGCAATCTCTACAAGAGTGCCAATGATATGACACTACAAAGATCCCAAAATAGCCAAAACAATCTCATGAAAAAACTGGACACCTCCTACTTTTTGATTACAAAACACAAGCTGTAGTAATAGAACATTATAGTACTGGAATAAAGATAGACGTATAGATCAATGTAATAAAATATAGAACCCATAAATACAGCCTTGTACATTCATTCAAGTGATCTTTGAAGATTGGAGGTGTAGCGCAGTGGTAGAGTGCTTGGCTAGCACGCATGAGACCCTAGGTTGGATCCCCAGCAATGCAACAAACAAGCACCAACAATAACAACAAAATTAATGATCTTTGACAAGGGTGCCAATACAACACAATGGAGAAAGGAGAGTAAACCCATTCAAAAACACAACCTATTCAACAAATGGTATGAAAAATGGATATCCCCATACCAAAGAATGACATTGGCTTCTTATTCTACATAATACACAAAAATCAACTCAAAATTGTTTAAAGGCTTAAACATAAAAGCACATGCCACAAAAGCAAAAATAGACTACTTCAAACCTAAAGCTTCTAAGCTAAAAGCAGCTATGCTACTTCAAACTAAAAGCGAGAGACTCAACAAAGTAAAAAGGCAACTATAAAATGTGTTAATATCCAAAATACCACAGAAATTCCTACATCTGAACAGCAAAAACAAATCATAAATTCAATTTTAAAATGGTGAAAGGATTTGAAAAAATATTTCTTCATAGAAGACATAAAAATTGCCAACATATATATGAAAAGCCGCTCGATATTCTTAATGACCAAGGAAAAATGCAAATCAAACCTAAAAGGAGGAATCACCTCATATGTGTTAGAATGGCCATTATAGATTAAGAAAAAATATTGTTGACAGGTTATGGAATAATGGAAAATTTTGTGTACTGTTGGTGGAAATGTAAAATGGTGCAGATACTATAAACAGTATAGAGGTTCCTCAAAAAATTAAAAATAGGATTGGGGATTATAGTTCAGTGTTAAGAGTACACACCTATGGTTCATGAAGCCCAAGATTCAATCCAAGCACTACAAAGAAACAAACATATGATTCAGCATCCTACTTTTGGGTATTTACTTAAAAGGATTGAAATTAGGATCTTAGACATCTATTCTACTGTGTGTGTGTTGCAGTATTAGTAACAAAATAGCCAGGTGGTAGAAAAATCTTGGATATCCATTAACAGATGAATGGATAAAGGAATACAATATATACATACAGTGGAATGTTATTACTCAGCTTTAAGAAGAAGGAAGTTCTGTCATATGACACAACGTGGAGAAAGTTTGAGAACATTACACTAAATGACATAAGCCAGTCACAGAAGGACAAATACTAAATGGTTCAGTTTATATAAGGTATGTAAAGTAGTCAAGCACAAAGAAACAGAAAGTAGTGGGATTGCCAGGGGCTAGGACAGGAAAAGATGGAGCATTTCTGTTCAGTAAATGTGGCATTTTAGTCATGCAAAATGAAAATGTTTTACAGAGCTGCTTGCAACCATGTGCATATAGTTCACAATACTGTATTGTATATACTTTTGTAAAAATTAGTTGCCATGATTGTGTTTTTTACACAATAAAAAAGTGTTGTGGAAAAATTATAGATATTATGCTAAGGTCCTTATATTTGTGTTAGAAATGATCAAAAGATCAAAATGTAAAAACAACTTCAGAAACAATAACAAAAATGTGAATATTTCAAATTCATATCATTGGTTTAATTCACTGTTTTTTTATCTTCTTTTTCATCTTCCAAAATTGGCATTGTAACAACTTATGATATCTCTCATTGAAGTTGGCAGTCTTATCACACTGATCATGTGCCAAACAGACTTTAGAGGTATCTCCATATCAATTACCTTACGTGATAATGGTAAGGTGAAGAAGTTACCTTGCTCAATATAGACAATGTACTTTTTCAATTTAAAAAAAATTATTTCTGAACCTTTGCTCAGTTTATGTCTTTTGTGCATTACAGGTTCATTTTTACAAAGATGATAACTCCTCTTGGCCTATAAGGGAAGTCAAACATATTATCCTTCTACAACAAAAGTGAATGAAAAGTTAAGACCAGTTAATAGTGAATGTGGCAACTTGCCTGACATGTATTCACCATTAATGAATGATAAATTGTTTTAATAACAAATTGGCTATCCTTCTCAGAAATAAAATTAATTTTTAAAAATGCATTTTAATGATGAAATATCAAAATCACTCAAACCAGTTGTGTTAGCCAATATTTCAAATAGATTGGCTACGATTTGGGAACCCTGTTGCCATTCATCATAATGGAGGTTTTCTTTTAAGATGGTACAGTATTCTATATCTCATAGCTAATTGGTGTCATCTAGCCAGTAAGCAAATTAATCCCTAGAGCAAGTCAGGCACTTCAAGAAAGCTGTGAATTGGTTCAGATTTCTCTGATAAATTACTACTTTACAAATATATAATGGAGTTAAATAAAGAAATTCATGGATCTTACATGTATGCTTGGATATAGTTACTATCAAGATATTTGTATAGGTAATGGATTAGATTCATGGACAAAGAGAAAATACAATAAATCACCCCAAACTGTCTCAAAAATTAGTCTGTTTTAGTTTTCTTTTCTTATCTCCACTACATCTAGTAACAGACTGTTGAGGCAACTCAGACTCCACTGGAGGCTCCAAATTCTCACAATGTTCTGCCCAGCCATTTGGCTTTTGTTGCACTATTGCTGGTCTGTTGAGTTCACCAACTTTACCACCATATCTATGTTAAATGTACACACAAAAGTAATATGCAAAATGAGGAGATACAGAGAAGCCAATAGAGACTGTCCCATGGCTTTTGCAGAAAACCCTGGTGATTTTCAGCTTACAGCCTTTTAGCATGGACTGGGTCACATTGCTACTCCTAGATTCACAAAAAGTTGTGAGATAGGTGTTTGCCATTTAAGCACGTTATTCCCTAGAACAAAGTTGAAACTTTTAGTAAAGAAGAAGAAAATGGACATAAGGCAGCTGGCATTGTCTTCAAAATCATTTTGGTGCTTGACTATACAGATTTAATGCAATTCTGATCAAAATTCCAATGACATTCCTCATAGAAATAGAAAAATCAATCATGAAATTCATCTGGAAAAATAAGAGACCCAGAATAGCTAAAGCAATCCTTATCAGGAGGATTAAAGCAGGTGGCATCCCTTTACCAGACCTTAAACTATATTACAGAGCAATAGTAATAAAAACATCATGGTATTGACATCATAACAGTCTGGTAGACCAATGGTACAGAATAAAGGACACAGAGACTAACCCAGAAAACTACAATTATCTTGTATTTGACAAAGGTGCCAAGAATATGAATTGGAGAAAAGATAGTGTCTTCAACAAATGGTGCTGGGAAAACTGGAAATCCATATGCAACAAAATGAGATTAAACCCTCTCTCTCGCCATGCACAAAAATCAACTCAAAATGGATCAAGGACTTAGGAATAAAACCAGAGACCCTGCATCTAATAGAAGAAAAAGTAGGCCCTAATCTCCATCATGTGGGATTAGGCACCAACTTCCTTAATAAGACTCCTGTGGCACAAAAATTAAAATTAAGAATCAATAAATGGGATGGACTCAAAGTAAAAAGTTTCTTCTATCAAAATAAACAATCTATGAGGTGAATACAAAGCCTACATCTTGGGAGAAAATCTTTACCCCTCACAACATCAGATAGAGTACTAATATCTAGGATATATAAAGAACTCAAGAAGCTAAACACCAAAAAAACAAAAAACAAATAACCCAATCAATAAATGGGCCAAGGACCTGAACAGACACTTCTCAGAAGATGATATACAGTCAACAAATATATGAAAAATTGTTTATCATCTCTAGCAATTAGAGAAATGCAAATCAAAACCACTCTAAGATTTCATCTCACTCCAGTCAGATTGGCAGCTATTATGCATACAAACAACAATAAGTGTTGGTGAGGATATCGAAAAAGAGGTACAGTCATACACTGATGGTGGGACTGCAAATTGGTGCAACCAATGTGGAAAGCAGTATGGAGATTTCTTGGAAAATTGGGAATGGAACCACCATTTGACCCAGCTATCCCTCTCTTCGATCTATATCCAAAGGACTTAAAAACATCATACTACAGGGACAGAGCCACATCAATGTTTATACCAGCACAATTCACAATAGCTATCTGGAACCAACCTAGATGCCCTTAAATAGATGAATGAATTTAAAAATGTGGCATATATACACAATGGAATATTACTCAGCAATAAAAGAGAATACAATCATGGCATATACAGGTAAATGAATGGAGTTAGAGAAGATAATGCTAAGTGAAGTTAGCCAAACCAAAAAAATAAATGCCAATGTTTTCCCTGATATAAGGATGCTGATTCATAGTGGATAGGGAGAGGGATCATGGGAGGAATAGATGAACTCTAGATAGGGTAGAGGGGTTGGAGGGGAAGGGAGAGGGCATGGGATTATTAATTATGGTGGAATGTGAGGATCATTACTATCCAAAGTACAGGTATGAAGACTTGAATTGGTGTGAATATACTTTGTATGCAACCAGAGATATGAAAAATTGTGTTCTATATGTGTAATAAGAATTGTAATACATTCTGCTGTCATATATAAATTAAAAAAAATAATTTTGGTGCTTGAATAAAAATGTTTTGGCACTTATTTGTATATTACTGGTAATTGACAAATGAAGGATATTTTCATTCTTCATTTTATAAACTAAAGATACTTGCAATTGTAACCCACAGAGTGCAAATTATTTGAAATATAATTTGTATCTACTCTTAATGCTTTCTGTAAGTAAAATCATTAAATCATTTGTGTATGGACCAATATTATAAATAAGAATATCCTGATTTAATGTTAAAGACTTGAAAGCCCCACATGTGCTTAGATTAGAATAGATATTGAAATTCATGCTTGCAATTTACTTTGTTTTCCAGATCAGGAGCCCTTTGAACAGCCTAAGTTCTCCATTATAGCTATAGATGTCTCACATGTGAATGAGAATACCTGTTAGTAAGAGAGCATGTAAACCACTATACTACCCTGGAGCTTCCTACTTGTAAAAGTAATAATAAGTGATTATTTCATTTAGGTTAGATATATATAGAAAGAGGAGGCAAATGGGCCAGTGAGTGTATTTTTTTAAAGTAGAAAGAAAATCAAGAATTTGAAGCATTCAGTACAATAATAATAAAAATGGAAATGTCTTTTTCTATTCTTATCAAGTTTTGAAATATAATCTATAGACATTACCCCAAGAATTGCTGAAAAATTGATTTCTTAAATTTACAAGATGTTATATTAACACTCAAGTTGACTTACTGGCTTATGTAATAACAATAAGCTAGGTAATAATATGAACAAAATTTTGATATTTCAAGAAGGGGAACAAGGTCTGATGAGTTATCCTGCAAATAGAAATTGTTATATGACATTTTCTATATGAGTTTACAGACCAAAGGCAGATGAAGGCTGTTTGAAACAACACAGTTTGTTCAGTTTGCATATGTGGGTGATAACTGTTTCTTCCTAACTAGCATTTATATTTCCAAGTAACTTTATTTCTGAAATACATACAAACTTACACTTAGAAGTTTAACAATCAAGTTTCATGTTATCAAAGTTTATGTCAGCAATTGTTTATTTGACCTTCACTATTTTTTATTATTTAAATTAAATTTATTTTAACCGATACATAAAAACTTAAGAACTGAACATATTAATGGGGTCATATGCTATTTTGATAAATTTATACATTGTATAATGCTTAAATCAGGTTAAACATATCTGTCTCCTCAAACGTTTGTCATTTCTCTATGGTGAAAGCATTCAAATTTCTTTTCTTCTTTTGAAATTAGTAGTGCATTTTTTGCTACAGTAATCCTACTGTGCAATAGCACACCAGAGTGTCTCACTACTATCTAGCTGTAACATAGTACCATTGATCAACCTTCCCCCATCTTCCCTCCCCACTCCTCTGCCCAGCCTCTGGCAACCACCATTCTGCTCTCAACTTCTATGAAATCAACTTTCTTAGATTCCACATATGAATGAGATCATGCAGTACTTGTCTTTCTTTGCCTGAATTAATTCATTTAAAGATCTCTTCTTCTATTCATGTTGCCATAAATAACAGGATTGCATCCATTTTTACAGCCAAATAGTATTCTGTTGTGTTAATGTATCACATTTGTCTTATCCATATGTTAGTTGATGGACAGGCACTCAGGTTGTTTTCATTTCTTAGCTATTGTGAAAAATACTGCAGTGAAAGTTGGGTTGCAGATTTCTCTTTGATGTATTGATTTCATTGGCTTTGTTTATATTCCCAGTAGTGGAATTGCTGGATCTTAATTTTGAGGGGAATCTTCATAGATTTTTAAATAATGGCTCTACTGTACTGATTTATATTCCCACCAACAGTATGTAAGTGCTCCCTTTTTGCCACATCCTTGCAGTACATGTTATCTTTAGTCTTTTTGATAATAGCTATTCTTACTAGGGTGAAGTATCTCATTATAGTTTTGATCTACATTTTCCTGAAGTTAGTGATGTTGAAATATTATTTATATTCCTTTTTGGCCATTTGTATGCTGAGACCTGTCTACTTAGGTCTATTGACTATTTTTTAATCAGGTTATCATTTAAGTGATTTTGATTGACATTAAGGCTACACTGGTGATTGTGGCTCAGTTTCTACTCCCAAGGAGTTGGTAGTGGTCTGGTGAATATCAAAGATAATTCATAGTAACCAGGATCTCCAATTCCTGAGGCCAGCATTCACACTGCATTCTAAGTGAAAGATGCTTCCCGATGTTGTTATAAAGAGAAGTCTTGAGCTGGAGATGTAGCTCACTTGGCAAAGTGCTTGCCTCACATGCACAAGACCCTGGATTCAATTCTTAGCAACACACACACACACACAAGTCTCTTGGTTAACCAAGTTTACATTACAATATTTCCTTTTCAAACATGATTAGAAAATGAGATTTTTCTCAAGGAGAAAAATGTTACCTCATAATGTTTTTAGGACTAAAAAGATATAGGTGTTATATAAGTAAATAAATTGTAGTTATTAAATAAGTGTTTTACAATTCAATTGATTAACAGTATGGATTCTGGAGCCAGATGGCCTGAATTCAAATTTAGTCTCTGTCACTTTCTTGGTGTGAGTGACTAGAAGGAAGGTACTTTTTCCTTTGTAAAATGCTGACCTCATTAACCTTCACAGGGTTATTGTGAGAAGTTAATGAAATATTTAATTCATGTAATCATACATTTTGAATAAATTTTGGGTAATAGCTGATTCACTAAGGCTGGATTATTGGGACTCATGCTCCATTTTATTGGGTAGTTTCTGATGGACATTTTCAAAACATTTTTATACATTTTCCTTGCTTTTTAAATAAAATAAATTAAGTATAATTTATTTTTTTTTTATTTTTAAGTATCCTCATTATAAACCTTGACATTATACTACAGTAAAATTAGCTCACAGTTAATTAGAGCTTACTGATCATTAACTATTCTTGTAAGCATTTTGCATGTATAAATTCATAATTCTCATAACAAAGTTTTATATTCTCAGATTTAGAGATTTTGGTTTTTTTCTCTTATTGGCTTCCTTGCATAGTCAGTGGTGATTCAGAATTAGTTTCTCAATAAATGAATAGAATATAAGCAACATTAATATATTTAGTATTTTTCAATTGACACGCCTAAGCTCACAGTACCATTTGACATTAGTATTTCTCAGTTTTTTCAAGACTTTGTTACTCTCAGTAGAAAGGGCAGTTATATTATGACCCAAAGAGTTACCTTTATCCCACCACAACTGTAGCTATTTGATTTACCTTCTAATTGAATCATTACATGTGATACTTGAAAAAATTGAGATTAGCTAATGCAATACTTTAAAAAAAATCATGTCTGTCAAAAATCTTTTAAGATCAATCTAAAATTCCAATGTAATAAAGAAACTGAGAGTTAAGATATTATTTTAAAACAGGATTGTATTTTAAAAAATCTTGCTATAAACCCACACCAGAGTCGGCCTGTCTCACACCTCAATCCAAAGTGACAGACGAAAGCCCAGAAAACAGTACTTCCTCTTGTCAGTAATCAGACCACAAAACCTCATTTAACAAAATAATTAACCTTTAGCACAAAAGCCTAATTGAGACACAATCTGTTTTATATTTTTGCTACAGCTGTCTTTTTAAAAAGTACCATGAATTGGATAGCTTAAACAAAGAAATTTATTTTCTCCCAGTTCTGGTTGCTAGAAGTCCAAGATCAAGGTTCTGTTTGTTTGGTTTCTCCTGAAGCCTCCCTCCTTGGCTTGCATGTAGCTTCTCTTTATGACCTCATGTGGTCTTTTCTCTGTGTATACATGCCCCCTTATCTGTGTCCAAATTTTCTCTTTATAAATATACTAATCAGATTGGATTACAGCACAGCAAAACAGCCTTTTTATATTATTTATTAAAAAATGACAGCGGAATGCATTACAATTCTTATGTAATAAGAATTGTAATGCATTCCGCTGTCATTTTTCATATCTCTGTATATAAGCCTTGTTTTATCGTGTATTTAAAAGTCCTACCTCAAAATATTTCATTCCAAATTCACATTCTGAAGTGCTAGGGGTCAAGGCTCCCATATTGGAATGTAGGGAGGGCACAATTTACCTTATAGCCCAATCTAGATTGGATCACTTTTTTTTAAAACTCCTGATTACTAGATATGAGACTTTAGTTAAAATGAACCAAATAAGTAGTAAGAGGAACTATCATGTTTAGTAATAGGTAATGATTTTCTGATCAAGAACCTGCTTATTATTTTAACAAACGTAGAAAGCAACTTATTTAAGTACAAGATTTAAAAAGTGTTTGTTTAGTGATGAGAGATATTTTAGATTAGGCCACTAAACTGATATGTAATTTCTTATTTATTTGTCTATTTATGTAACTTTATACTTTACAAATGCCTATTTACATAATGATGGCAGTGTAGTAGCAGATGTGATTCTAGGCCAAAGGTTAATAAATCATACATTTCCCATTCAATGCTAGCAAAGTAAGTTCTGGTTGATTATATTTAGAGTCTTCTAAGTAAAATAATATTGCTAAAAAGATGATAAAAGAAAGTATACACAGAAACAAGGGTTGTTTTATTTGTGATCATTTTTGTCTTCTGACTTTTCTATTGGAATTGAGCAGGATTTTAAAGGGAAAATAATGTTTTCTGTTTCTCTTCTATATTTTCAGATAGACTCTTGTTGGAAGCATTCATGATATATATTGTTTTAGAAATTCGGTTATCAGTTTTCTTTGGTGCATATTGCAGTGTTCAATATTATAGTACCACTAGGCAAATATTCCTGAATTCATTTTGTGAAATATCTGATTGAGTCACAAATGTTCAACTATATGCACTTATATGTACAACTGGGCTTTTGTTCATTCAGTATCCACTCAGCTGCTATTTTCAGAAGGATTAATGTGCCAGAAATAGTGCTAAGCACCACCCCTTGTCGTTTTATTATTTTTTACATAATTTCCCTAAGCAAACTCCAATTTATCTTGTCCACTTTGGACAGTAATTCCAGTTTTTACAAGTAGTTTTTCCCCAAGATTATGTTAATTTCATGGTCCTCAAATATTGGAATTTCACAGACCAATGATATGGCTTTTCAACTAGGATATACTTTTATTAAAGCAGTAATGATAAATTTACTATCTATTATCAAAACCATTTTATGAGAAGGAACATCTTAATAGCAAAAAAGATGCCTCAATGAAACACATGGTAAGTTGCTTATTATTCTCATTTCCCAAGTGAAAATTTTGTAATCAAACTTTGGGAGTCACTGATCTATAAAACAGAAAAGGGAAAGAGAAACCATAAATAATGAGAATACTAATTTGAAATCCATATATAGAATAGCTCCTTTCTTCTTAACGTGTCAATACTTTTGTAATTAAAACCTCAGAATAGATTGTTGTGAATATTTGAAAGAATGACATTTAGTTCATTTAATAAATATAGATAAGTAGAAAAAAATTCTTTTTAAAAATTGTCAGATCATCTACTCATGGCTTTAATATTCCAACAAGGCTCTTCAAGTCATTTAACAAAATTTATAACATAAAAATTTCTCTAAACATTAAAAAGTAGACTCTCAAAAGGGTTTTTCCATTGCACAGAAACTTCAGATCCTAAAGGTTGATCAATGTTGATAAATGCCTATGATTTTCATGATAGTAGAGTTAAACAGTTATAGTGACAAGCCCCCCAAATTACTACGTGATCCTTTTCTATGTCTTAATTATTTAAAAAAGTAGATGAAAGAGGGAAGGAAAAGAAGAGAGGGAAAAAGAAAGGAAAAGACAAGATGTCAATATTCAACTAGAAGCAAAATCACAATGATTCATTATGTGTAGAAACCCACAGTCAGTTATAAACCTCAAATTTGATCCTTAAGCATGTGTGTGTGTGTGTATGTGTGTGTGTGTGTGTGTGTGTGCATGCACGCATGCAAACGTGCGCAGGGGTGAACATACACCCGTGTGTGCTTCTGGTTATTGACCTAAATTCACACTGACCTAATTTCCTCACGAGCATTTCTTTATTACTAATGGTGATAAATATTCTTGAGATATGATTACTCTATGATTAATCTGAAAGACTGAAAGCAGAATAATATTTAAAGTATAATGACTAATTCAGAATATTGTAATTATATGAGACAACAATTTACTGGAAGCTTAATAGAACTGTCTTATGAATAGATGATTTTATGTAAAGAACTACCAGTGCTTCTAGATATTTCTTATGCAAAGGGTCCTTTCAGAATGACATAAGTAATCATATAAAGACTATTAGAGGGTTATCTATGTTGTTCAATTTGAAAAATACTATGAAGACCCCACCAAAGATCCTTTATCTAAGTGCTGTGGTTCTGACCACCACAAGTAAAATGTGTGCTATGTTTTCCCTCTGATGTATCTTGTATGTATAAAATATTGTAAGGGACAACATTGAATTAATTCACCAGGAACGTTATTATCTTACCTAAGTCTGCAGAGAATATTGACAGGATAAAGGATGTGATGAAAATTAACAGAAGGAGACTGGAGGGCTCATGTAGACAGATTTTCTTCCTATTTAAAAAGTTTGTCTTGGAATAGTCATGCTGAAATAATCAGGTTTGCCATGTTATCTTTCAGACTGTTACTTTGTTTCAGGGCCTTCACCAGAGTCACAGGCTTATTTATCTCCTTGCTTGCTCATAGAACATTTGCTGCCAAGTGAAATAAATTATTTTGATATATTAATATTGGAGAATTACAGAAATCTCTTACCTTAAAATCTATAGGCTTCTTTATTGATTCTTCCCAATGTGCCTCATGGCAGCTATTTTTCAACTCATCACTATTATACTAATGGGATGGGCACTTAATGGCTTTTACTGGAGCCTCAAGTACTAATATAAATGCTTATCAATATGATTCTAATATAATACAAAAAAGTCAGGGCTAATAGAGGTCTTATAGTGTAGATATTTTAGAATCAGTAAAATGTGAATCCTGTCTTCCCTGCTTCCTCTCTATGCCATTCCAGGCAACTCATGTGTTTAGCATTTCTAAGGCTAGTTTATAATATTTTTTAAATAATGGCAGTATCTTAAATAATTTCTATTAGCTCCTGTTGCTTTCTTCCAAAATATATTATCATGAATTTGTTTAAAAATATGTGGTTTTCATTATTGTCAGCATGAAACACTAAATACTCTAAATATCCTAAATACCCTACTGTCCCATGAAAACAACTTAAAAAATGGATAAAATATAAATTAAATTTCTTTAAATGTGTTACTGCACTGGCTAGAAAATGAAAAAGTAGCCAAAACTTAAATCAGCATAAATCCCCTAGAAGGTGGATAAGAATTGAAGATAGAATTTATCCTAAGGGTATCTGATAAATCCTTGGGACTGGTAACTCATATTTTAGTGACTGCAAGTCTTCTCTCAGTCAGGAAATGAAGATTAGATATTCTTTGGAGCAAAATACAACCCAATGAGGGCCTCAAAGAATCCTTAAAAAATAAATATCCAAGAAGATCTTATATTAAAACCACAGAATACACAAAGAAGCCAGAAATCATAAGAAACCTATTGCTGTATATCAGAGTCAGCAGAAACAAGAATCTGAAGAATCATATCACAAATTTTTCAGATACTGGAATTTTCTAAAATGCATATGTTTCAAGAAATATGGATGGAAATGTGAGAGAAAAGGACAGGATTCTATAAAACTAATGAGGTTGATTTGCCAAAAGAGGATAGACAGAATTAAAGAAGCCAACCAGGCATGATGTCACATCTGGAATTACAAGAGCAGGGCTAGGGAACTTTGACCCTGCATGGTCAAGGGAACCTAGAAAAGTAGAGTTCACAGGACACTGAGAGAGTTATCTCTGCAGCTGTAGCAAAGGAGCCATCAGTATTGGAAATAGCACATTCAACTAGCTATGGGGTCCAACCATTCACATTTAATTCTCCATCTACCAAAGGCATCTTTCAATAAGAGATGTGACATGTGGACATTTTTAGATGAACAATAATTGAGATGGTTTAAAAATTGCCTGAAATTTTAATTGCCTTTAAATTTAAAGAAAAAATTAAAGGATGATGTTCAAAATTAAGGTAAGTGATCAAAAATAGAAGATACAATAAAAACGTTAAGCAAATATTAAATATATGGATATATCAAGACACAGAAATCATTATTTATGAAGTACAAACCATAAAAATTAGAATGAAAAAGGAAAAAATCATACTTCCAAAGAAGGAAAGAAAGGTAAAAGAGAAAATGTATGAAAGTAGAAAGCATAAAATAAGATAGTAGACATAAATCCAAACTATTATTAATAAACCTGACAAAGGAAATTACATTCTGCTTAAATCTGAGTGTTTTATTTAAATGCTGGATTTAAAATATCCATCAATACTTTCTTTCCAAGAGACGTAGCTCAAATACGAGAAACATAGTAACCATGCCAAAGTATGGAAAATTGTATTGTAGGCAATTCTAGAGATACTGATATTGTATCATAGACATAATTTAAAGCAAACAGTAAGAAAACTTATATTTATTAAGACATTAGAACCTATATATGTTAAACTAATAAAGTATCAAATTATATAAAACAAAACATGACAGAACCATAGGAAAAATGGACAAATTCACCATTGTATTGGTGAAAGTATTCGCATTTCTTTCTCTACTTAATGGAAGCAAAACCAGCAATACTTGGACTAATATACATTGTTTTTAAAGCACATGTGGAATTTTACAGTCAACAAACAATGAATTCTACAAAAACGAAGATGAAACTAATGTGGGGATATAGCTCAGTTGATAGGGTGCTTGCCTCACATGCACAAGGCCCTGGGTTCATCCCCAGCACCACAAAACGAAAAAAAAAAAAAAAAAGAAAGTTAATAATGACTGGGGTAAGAAAAACAGAGCTTGTTAAGGAAGACCAAGATGGAGTGGGATTGGGAGAGCTGCTGTTAGTGTCGGATCAATTGTAGTTGTCAGGAGAGGTGTGATTAAAAGAGAAACCCTGAATGAAGACCCCAACCTGGTGTAGGAATTCCAGAAAGAGTCCACTACCAGAGAAAAGGCCTGCATCAGGAGTACTTGAGTTTGTTCAAGTTCAGCCAATAGAACATTCACAGCGTGCGAACACATGTGACAGGTGACAGGATGATATGGGGAGAGGTTGCAGGCGCACACTCAAGGCTCCATAGACCACCTTAAGGACTTTGGCCTTCTCTCTGAGTGACATGGGAAGTCCTAGGAGCAGTATAGTGACACAATATGACTCACAGTGTGAAAGAACCCTCTGACTGCTGAATTGAAAATAGACATGGGGAGGACAACTGTATCAGACAGGCTGTCCATATGCTGTAGCATTCCTTTAATGGATAATGTATTTACATAGCCTCCAATTAAGCCAAAAGAAAGTAATCAAACGAAAAGGAAAGCAATCTCCTGTGGCCATGTTAGGGGAAGGAACTGGAATGAAATGCCAGGTGCAGATTTTTAAATTGGTGTGCATCTGGTGAAGTGTTATTTCCTAGTGGCCTGACAAATTTTTTAGGAAAAGCAAAAAGATGTTTTTAATGTTCCTGGAACTAGTGTACAATTATTTAATATCCTTCTGAGTAGTCCAGGTTGTTAGGATACTCATTCCATTTCAAATAGGAACTTGATTGAGTTTTTCCCAGAAACTGATCTTCTAAGTACCTGAGTCATTTTGATTCTTCTTTCTCTACTAAAAGTTTCACCTTCTCATCTTAGTATAAAATACTAAGAGTTGTGCTTTAAAAAAAATCATAGAAATTATTATTGTGATCATGGTGTCTTCTTTTTTCTCATCATTGAGTCACAGCCATCAGAGAGTACTCACTTGACTAATTCTAACAGTTCATTTATTTTTAAAAAATGCTATATATTTCTCTGAGCGGTCAGCATCATATGTAACCATTCTAGAGAATTTACGAGAACATTGTGCCAGCACTCAAAAAGCTCTTAGTGTAGTCAGTGACTGAGAACCACTGCCTTGTGGGCCAAAAGACAGCTCAGAGATACTTCATGTATGGGATGTAAAAGGAGAGCAGGATGGAGGCAGAATTCCAGGGAAGCATTTGTTTGCATCTCAGAATTATGGACTATGAAGCCATCATATTCTACCTTATAATATAAATTTAGATATTTATGCATATTTTGAAAAGGTTGACATTTGTTCTTATTCACCAACTTTGCCTATTTCCCTTTGAGAAAGGAATTCATGCTTTTCTTACAAAATCATTACATTCCTTTAACATACATTTTTTCCCTGTGTTAAATAGAGACTGTACATGATAGTAGTTCCTTCTCAGAGACGTAAGCCCCAGGTGAAGTTGGAGTTATATGGACATGAGTATAACAGTTCCTTCATTTAGGCAGCTGTGCTTAGGTGGGAAGATCAGCAAGGATCAGAAAATCTGAGCTCAAGTCTGGCTTTGCTACTGACTTTCCAAGAGAAGAAGTGCACAGGTTTTATTTTTTTTTGTAGTTGTAGATGGACAGAATGCCTTTATTTCATTTGTTTATACGTTTTTCTTATATGGTGCTGAGGATCAAACCTAGTGCCTCACGTATGCTAGGCAAGCACTCTACCACTGAGCCCCAGCCCCAGCCCCAGCATAGGGTCTTTATGAGAATAAATAATATATCTAAAGATGTTTTATAACTGAAGACACATTAGCATTCATAGGGCATACATGTATTTCTAACACCATTAATTCATTAATTTGCTCAATCATTTAAAATAAGCAAGTGATCTTCTTCAGTGTTCAAGGGACTATGTTAGGTTCTATACAATAATAGAACTTGGGCAATAATACCTCAGTCTAGTGTAAGATGTGTGTAGGTCCCTGTAATAGGATAAAGACTTACAGGGAAGTTGGGAAATTGGGATGAAATTGTAGAAGGCTTTCCAAAAGGAGCTAGGATTCATGATCTCAGGCCATAGTCTTCTCATTTCATAAGTATCAAACAATGAAAAGAATGATGACCAGATTATATTAATTTCTACATGGAAGGTGATCACATTGTGTTTCTATATCTTACCTTATTCCAATACCAATTTATTAAATAAATGGCTTTAACATGTCATTAAACTTTCAAAATGGTGAATGGTTTGTATACAGTCTTTAGAAATATTATTATAGAATAGCACTAATCTTCTTAACATAAAATACTTTATACTTTTATGAAAACATGTAATTTTCTATATTTTAATATCAGTTTTATTTTGTGTAACTAAGTTGATTCAGCACTGGGTCTTCTTCTATTTTTTAATTTTTTGGTACCAGGCATTGAATCCAGGGACATATGACTACAGAGCCACATCCCCAGCCTTATTTTGTATTTTATTTAGAGACAGAGTCTCACTAAGTTGCTTAATGCCCTGCTTTTGCTGAGGCTGGCTCTGAACTTTTGATTTTCCTGCCTCAGCCTCCTGAGCCTCTGGGATTACAGATATGTACCACTGTGCCCAGGAAGTTCTGACTACTTTTTATTTGTTTTTCCTCATTGTCATCTCCATTCTTGTTCTTGGAAGTAAAATAAATACTTGAGTGTTTTGGATGTAATGAGTTATATCTTATTTTGCTTCATTACATTTTTGCCATTCTTTGAAAAGGTCATTCATTTTTATAGACAAATATTTCTATGAATCTATTCAGTTAATTTATATAGTTTCAAGAAATTTATTTTCCAAATATCTGAGTTTAGTGAACTAATTGGTTTGTTTTTGTTGTTGTTGTTGTTTTGTGATGTAGGTAGTGAACATATTATGGAATCTTGGAAGTAAACCAGTTATTTCTTAAGTATCTTCACTAAGGGAAGTACACTCCTCCTTTTTCTTACCAGGTCTGCTAATATGATTCCTTCATAAAGGTAGCAGATTTCTAGGGTGCTGTTACTGTGCAATAAGTAAAAACATCCCAAAATCTTTCTTTAAAAAAAATAAGAGTAAAGAAAATCAATGTAAGGTCAGATCTTGTGACTAGTGTACTCTCTGAGTTAGTGAGGAGCTTTACTTTTTCCACATTGCTATGCACATTAATTTCATAGGTTTTTCCTGAAACCATTGTTTACTACAATATCTAAAAAGGAAACTATATAGCTTTCACATTCCTGTTTTGATTTGTCATTTACAAATGGTAGAAGCAATATTTTTAAGAAGTTCATGTGATACCCATCTATTTTGAATTGTTTTTCTGAAAATAATAAAATGGACAAATGTAACATTGTTCTTGCTCTTTCCCAAAATTTGTGACATGGCAATGTAAAAACAAGTTTCTCCTCTCTAAACTACTGCTGACCCTTGTTCCATTGGTAAATGATTGTTACCTTACACCTCAGACATCCTGATTTGTTTCCAACTCTGACAGCACTTCACCTATCTCCCTGTTCTGTACGGCATTTCACTCTTTCTAAGCGGGTTAGTGTGGTGCAAGTGTGGTTTCTTTTCTCAATAATCTTGCTGTTTAACTTCAGTTTGTCCTTATTAAGGATCAACTCAACATATTTGGCTGAGATAATTGGGTATTGATTATTTTTGCTCTGTCATTTGCAGTTCAAATTGGATCCTTATGAACACTTGAGACTTTTCTCAGTGACTGTTTGTATGCTTAATATGCATGCTTTCAGCACAGCCCTGGTCTGAGGTTTGGCCCACTGTGTTTCAGGCTCAACTTTCCTTAAAGAATCCCAGCAGCTCACTGATACAATAAAGCATTTTCTGCTGCTTCTTCAACTCTTTCCTCCTTTTTCTTGAGTTCAAAGCCAAATGAGGGATTCTGGAACTCTGGGGATGTGACTTGATTTCAGCACGTTGTGAGAATGGATGGTCACAACATGCTGCCCTTTAATTTTTCTCCTTGTCTGGGCAAGACATAACAGATCACTGTTATTGTTCAAACAATCATTAAGCAATCTTATGCTTCCTTTTTTTTAATATGGATGCTTAGGTTCATTTTTAATGCCTTTTAAAATTTTATTCTAGTTTTTATTTCTGTTGAGTTTTAAGATGTACATAAGCAAATGTTATATATATATCTATATATCTATATACACATATATGTATATTTATGTATATATATATGTATATATATGTGTGTGTGTGTGTATATATATATAGAATATATATATATATATATATATATATATATTCCTTTTTTTCACCAGTTATGTGCTTGGTAGGGGCTTCCACACATGCTATGCTGTCTAATGCTGTAGTCATAGTGCTTGTTGAAAATTGAAATAAATTGAGATTCAGTAAAACTGTAAAAACTCTGAGGTTCAGTTTCTTAGTCATTCTAACCACATTTCACATGTCCAGTAGCTGCATATGGCTAGCACGGGTATTGAGCAGCACAGATACTAAACATTTCATCATCACAGAAAACTCTGTTGCCTGTCCTACATAATAGTTAATAGCTCTAGAGTCAGATAGATTGGATTTAAATCCTGAGTTGTACACACTCCCTATATGATCCCAAGCAAATCACTTACCATCTCTGAGACTTGGATTAATTAGAGATAAAACAATGATGACATAGAAAATCATGGGCTGGGGTTGTGGCTCAGCGGTAGAGTGCTTGCCTCGCACGTGCGAGGCCCTGGGTTCGATCCTTGGCACCACATAAAAATAAATAAATAAAATAAAAGGCATTATGTCCAAATACAACTAAAAAATAAATATTTGAAAAAAAAAGAAAATGTATTACATAAAGAACCTAACATGGAATGAAAGGTGTTTTATAAAACTTCTTCCTAATAGTTTTATTCTCTTAACCCCACTCCCTCATCCTCCATTGAATTAGTCATTCCCTATTTTCCTCTTTCATCTAGTATAAATCCCTTTCAAACAGATCTTTATTCACCAGCCATGATCCCATCCCAATCCACCATTCCAGATCAATCCTAACTTGCTTTCTGATCTGTCTGAATCTGTTAATCATTTTACTATTGATATTATCAGCCTTGTAAATGAACAGTCTCCAGGTTTCTCTGGTTGACCACCAGGCAACCTGTCAAGGCTTTGATTGTATCTTTTTCATTCCTCCTTTCATTTTTTATATGCCTGTTCTAACTGCAGACCCTCTCCATGCTCTTACTCCAACTCTGTATCAGTGGAGAATTATCATCTCAGTGAATCTGTTGAACTTGCCTTCTCTACATATCTAAGTGTGTATTTTCTATTTTCAAGGTATCCTAAATGCCAGTGTCTGGACAAGTATAAGACCAGATACTTTAGGAGGACCTGATTAATGTAAAAAAAAAATACATCAATCAGGTCTTGGCTTTAGCTGACCGAATTAAAATCTTTAGTGCTGGGAATGGGGCATTGGGATTTGCTTAAAGCTTCTCAGGTGATTGTGAGACTTAAACTAAATTGGGTTGACACTATCTAGAGGGTTGTGGACACCTTGTTCATAACCTCTGAATGTTATTTCATGCTGTTATTCAGTCTCAGTGGTGGACATGTAGGCTGTACTTTTCAGAGCTCCTCAATAAGTTGTCAGAGCGTTTGTCTTGCCTGTGGTCATCACACTTCATCTCTCCTTGCTGGAACTGTTAGCACACCCCCACTGGTGGCTTGCCAAGCCAGAGAGCAGCAGAACAGCTCCTTTGCATTGTCCTGGCTGTGCTCCAAGATTTTATTCATGGTCATCTTGGTTGACCATTTAATGCTAACCATAGATCACATATGATACTGGTCGAAGAGTTCAGGCAGCCAGGAGTGCAATCTCAAGAAAATGGAAGTCACATAGTTATATAGCAGTTTGCAGAAAAAAGGTGTGTGTGTGTGTGTGTGTGTGTGTGTGTGTGTGTGTGTGTTGGTTACTGGGTATTGAATCTAGGAGTCCTTTACCATTAAGCTATAACCTAGATATTTTTATTTTTTGAGACACGATCTTGCTATTCCTGAGGGTCTCACTAAATTGTGAGGCTGTCCTTGAATTTGCAATCCTCCTGAGTTGCTGAGATTACAGATGTCCAACACCATGCCAGCTTTGTGAAACTTTTAAATGGATTCATTCCCTGTCCAGTGGGAACAGCATTTAGCATTCTAAAGAACAAAAGGATTTTTAATGTTTTATAATTTTTTTCATCTACTAGTATATAATATACATAAAAGGGAATTTCTTCACCCCACTTATCTTTTTGACAGTTCTTGAAAGCTCAAAATGTCATTGATAGACATGAACAAATCAGTGGTAATAACAAAACAATTAAAACTCAATATGTAATCAGTGGATTAACATATAAGCAAGTATGGGTATAGTATTAATTTTATATACTACATCTTATATGAAAAGCACTTATATATAATATGTATTAAATATTAATGTGCTTAAGAATTTTATATAATGAAATATACATTACAAAGTAGAATCTAAAGAATTCAGTCTCCTAATGAAACTATAATATATACCCATGGATTCATGGAAATAATGGAATAAAAAGCAGTTAGAAAATAAAAATCAGAAAAGATAGGTTAAGTCTTAGTTGAGCTTCTCACAACCTGTGTGTGGCAATGAGTGTCACTGAGCATTTCTGAGCTTTATTTTCTCTATCTTTAAGAATACTGTTCAAAGTATTAAATAAAATAAATTGTAAATGTTAACATCTTATAAATATTTTCATTTTTCTTATGAAGGTGAGATGTCACTATAAATTTTGAAATATTTTCTAAAATTTTTGAGAATGATACGATATGTAGCACTTTATTTAATCTATAGAAATAAAAGCCCACTTTTTGTCCAGCTAAATATTTTTATCAGTAATCCCTTAAGTCTTACAGATAAAAATGAAACACACTGTTTTAATTTTTTCATCTCTGAAAACTGGCAATTCATACACATGGATGTTTCATGTTTCTGTACAATACTTAGAACATTTGTTAGTTTTTTTTTTCTTAACACACTGGACATGTAAAATGTTACTACATGATTTCATAATTACTTTTGTTGATTCTGACTAATTACAGCTACATGAACTCTTGTATTGTGACTGCCACAATGCAAAGCATTTTACTTGTGCAAATACATCTACTCCTCACACCTACAAGGCTGATAAAGTTATCCTCAATTTACTGATGAGAAAATGAAAGCACAAAGTATGTAAGTTTTCTTAAAATCATCCTTTAAGAGGCAGAATAGGAGTTGAGCCTGGGGATTCCAGAGCTAAGCTCTTTACATTTCCTCCATGCTACATTGCTAACCTGGCATAATCTCCAGGATATCCACTCGTGGGTGTTCCCAGCAGGCCTCCTCTGGGCACTGATCCCTGGGAGTCTGAGTTGGGGATTTTGGATGTTAACAGGAACCATGTAGGTGAAAATCTCCCAGTCTTTGGGAATACTTTCTAATCTCAATCATAGCTACATGGAAATAAAATCAGTTTTGTTTTCACATATTCGATAGTCAGAGATATAAAATAAAAAATAATAGCCTTATCAAGAGAATGGTGTACATATATTTCCAAATGGATAAGTTGTCTCTCCCTATCAGAGTATAATCATGGCAAATAAATTCATATTTAAAATTACACCACAATTTTATGTAGACATTTGCATGTGCAGGTTACGTATGATATATTTTACAATCTTGAGGTTGGAAATACTAGTGAATAATTACAAGTTCGCTTAAATTGTTATTAGATCATCATGGAAATTCATGCACTTGCTGAAACATATAATCAGAATTGTTCACTGAATTAATTCAAGAGTCACAAACTAGAAAATTTGAGATAATTTAATTGGCATAACTAATCTTCATGATGAAACTGCAGAGGAGATAAGTAGATATATCCATACTTACATACACACATATATACATATATGTGTACATATGTACATACATACATACATAAGGAATTTGTGTCTTTAAGTTCTCACTTGGTTTCCTATCATTGTATTATCCTAATCTCAAGAGAAATAACTCTTTTTCTCACTTGAAATGAGCTTCAAGGGAAACTAATATTCAAGGTATTATATATTACAGTTTCTTATACTTTACACAGTCATAGGCATATTAGCATGCACAAACACAGCAGCATCTACATATGAGTGGATTGATTTCATTTCTTTTATTTGGAAGATTGTTTTTTAGTGCCAATTATAGCTTCCCCAAAATATAGTGTTATGCTATGATTCTAGTACAAAAGGCTATTTCATATTTCACACTATTTTAAATATCGCTTTTATATTATCATCATTTCCTAATTTCCACTCTGAATATCAGAAGCAAAGTCTTCTGTACAAGTAGCCCTAGGAGACCCTCTATCATAATATGCATAATAACCATACTGTTTGCAATGGCATACATTCTTTGAAACAGGATAGTTATCAAAAACACATGTTATCCCTGATTTAGAATAATTACATAGATATTAAGAAGCCATACTTATATTTTCACAATGTAAATAAATACCTTGAGAATTTTTTATGAATGTTCAAATCCTGAGTATAGAGGTATTTTATGTTTTAGAAATTAATAGAGGGCACATTAAAGGTGCAAAACTATAAACTTTATTGAAAACAGAAAGTGCTAACCACAAAGTGTGTGCTCTTAAAGATGCTCACCACAGTTGCATTCGATAAATTTGTCCTTTTTGATCCTAAGCACCATGCTAAGAACTGAGAAGTACAGTTTATCCATTTTTCATCTTTAAGAAGTCACAATTATTATAATTAGAAATATCTTCAGTTTCATTTATTAGCATGAAAAGAAAGCAACAATTCTTCTCTTGAAAATTGGTATTTGAAAAGTCAGTGAAATATATGTTCTTTCTAAAGGATAACTTATAAATATGTTTACTTCAACTATTTACTTGTTTGTTAATAGGTTATCTTAGGTTGGGTTGGGCTGCTATAACAAATTTTCATAGATTTTGTGGCATAAATAATAGACCTGTTTTTACTGGCAGTTTTGAGGCTGGGAATGTCATAATTAAAGAGTTTGTAGTCATAATTTCTTTGAAAGTTCTCATTTAGGCTGGCAGATGATGGCATCCTTCTTGCTGTGTCTTCCTGTGGTGGAGATAGCTTATGCCCTAGTTTTTCTCTCTTATCTTATGTGGACCTAATCCCATCATGAGCAGTCACCCTCATGACCTCCTCTAATCTGATTACCTTTCGAAAGGCACACCTCCAAATACCATCACACTGGGAGTTGGGGCTTCAATAAATCCACAAACATTCTGTCCATAACAGTCTCTAATTGGAGAACATGCATGAGTTTTGTCCACATGGTGTTTTTAATTTTTTTTTTAATTGAAATACCTGGAAAACTCAGGCACTCTCCATTAGTTCCTCTCATTTCCTACCATCATACTATTTGTCAGATACTCTTAGTGGTGTTATCAGGTTTCTGTAAGTACTTGAATTTGTGACTGTTTATACCATTTAAATTGCCAGGATTTATCTAGATTTTGCCATTAAAATACACCTTGAATTTTCTCTTACAGGATGGAGAATCTAATAAGGGGAAGAAATCCCCCACAATATCAGAGAAGTCCTTGTAAAGAGGTTCGTGCAGCACTTCGGAAGAGGCCTGAAGAGGAGTGTAAGTATGTTTAATAGGATTAACTGTGTTCTAGATAGATCTTGGTGAGTAGAACAGTGAAATTAAAGGTTTACCTTTAAATGTTTAGACAAGTAGGAGAGGTATTCAGTAAATATTTGTTGAATGGAGTTGATTTTTAAAAACAAATGGCCACGTCCTACCTGAACACAAGCATTGAGCTCTTTTTTTTTTTTTTTCCTGAATATGTCTCTGTACTTTAAGATGCTCTATTGATCTTTGGATTCCCTGTTCAGATGAAAGTGGAAAAGGCTGAACAATCTACCAAATCTTTCTTAGACACACATATCATGCATATTAATGGTTTTTAGAAACTTAGAAATAAGGAAACTCTTAGAATGTGCTTAAAATAAACATTTTCCAGTGTCCATTTGACCACAGTTTTTTAAAACTGAAAACTCTGAAAACCACTGTATTACTAAAGAATAAATATCCAAGGGTAAACATGAATCCCTCTGTCAAATGGAAACATTTGATTTAATCAAATTTAAGAAAAAATCTTTAAAAGACACTATAAAGTCATTTTTGTTCATCCTTAATTTATTAAATATTAGAATATGTAATTGTAAAGATTTTACTTAAATATGTATAGTCTGTATAGTAGATTGTTAGAGATTTTAAACATAATATTCACATTTTAAGTTTGTAAAAGATTTGCAACACTGACTTTCCTCATGATATCTGTGTATAATTATTTTCAGGGAACTTAACCACATTCTTTTTATGACAAAAAAATTATCTGCACTTTGCCTTAATACAGGAACTTGCATTTCTTAAGGATAATGATGATTTAGTAGGTTCACTGAAGTATACAGTATAATAGACTTTTAAGATTACACTGGGATTTTAAATTAGTTTAAAGTACACTACTCTGGGCAAAGACCGAATATATTAAAGTTGAGCATACACTTCACAAGTATGTATTTTTTTGTTTGTTTTGTTTTATTAGAAAGTCAATAAATAACCTTATTGAGATGAAATCTATGTAATTCAATGTAGCATTGATCTTCTTTTAATTTGCAGATTTATATCTTTTACACTATACATGATATCCAATTAAAATTAAAATATGAAAGTGAGGTTAGAGTTTGTGGCATTTGTAACATGAAAATTCTTGCACAAAAGTATTACTTCTTTTTATTGGAGGTATTCAATAAGCAAATGCCATAATCATAGGGAAACTTTGGAGTGTCTTCTTAGTCCCTGGTATAGTTCTACAAATTTCATTTTAAAAACTTAGAAGGAATTTTTGTGGATATCTCAAAAATTCTCATTGTGTTGATTCTCATAGTGTTGTTATTTAAAATGAACATAGTGATGTTTCAGGGATCTTATAGTAAGTTATGGAGGCAAATAGTTGGCCAACTGTGGGTTTTCATGAAATCCAACATGATATCTATTTCTGTAAATAAAATTTTATTGAAACACTGCCATCATCTACTTACTTAGGCATATATAGAATATTTTCACACTAGAAAGTAAAACTTGAGTAGTTGTAACCCAGACCATTTGGTCCACAATCAAAAATGATTATCTGGTTCTTTATAAAAGATTGTTGAACCTTGGTTTTAAAAATAGTTTTTGAATTGTGGTATCCAGAATAGCAGCAGTTGCATCATCTGGGGACTCAATAGAAATGCATATTCTAGGGTTGCAACCCATAACTACTGAATGAAAAACTCTTAAGAGCAGGGCTTAGTAATCTGTGGAAGAAGTCCTATGGCAGATCATGATGCAAACTCAAATTTAAAAACTACTAGCCTAAGCAAAGTGATTCTAATGTAAGGAACATACATGAAGTTACCTACTATGTAATGAAAAAGGTAAGTAGTCTGTTGCTTGTGTTATAAATTTTCAATGGAAATGAAAAATCTGTACAATTTTATTCTCTTCAGAGATATCATCATCCCTTGATAGTGTTGTTAGTATTATGAGTAGTATTTCTTGTCCTTTCATAGAGCATATTAATTCCTGAAGGAAAAAGCCACCATCTTTTTTGTAATAGAAGTAGCAAATCATGGTAGTTGAGACTATTACCTTTGCAGACACACAAAAGTATTTATTCACTAGTGTGACACTTAATATAACCATCTCTGGACCCTGAATATTATGTTTTAAAATCTAAGACTTTTAAATCAGTTCACTCATCTAAAAAAATGAGCATAATGATGGAGACTACCTTATAGAATTGTTTTGAGAATTAATAAATTCTACCTTATAGGTTTGTTTTGAGATAGTTGTGTTAAGTACTGGATACAGAACCTGGGACATAACAAGTTTTATTTTTTTTCCTTCTCTGTCTCTCTTTGCTTGTTATTATTATCTTTCATCAAACTAATCTTTCCATTAAGGATCATAGGGCATGATTTTGATAGAGAAATATAAATCCACAAAAAATTATCACCCTATTTATTTTTTAAAAAGTATGACAAGGTACAGGTTGTAAACAAATGCCATAAATCCAGCTTTCTTGCAGCTGTGTTAGATTGTAATCAATATTTGGTGGTAATTTATCTAACACACGATGGAGTTATTTCCCTGTGATTCTACAGATTCAATGTAGGATTTTGCACAAGGCTTTTAGTTTAACTCCCAAGAAAAACCACTGCCTTGGAAAATCATAGAGTCAATCATAGAGTCAAATGGCAGTGACTTCCTTTTGCTAAGAATGTAAAGAGTTTGTGGAACTGTGATCAGTTTATAGGATTCCCGAGATTGAAGGGAGCCCTTTCTCATTTAGAGATGTTTCACGCAGGAAGGTTTTTCTAAAGAGCATAGTTCATCCTGTTTTCTTTTTATTTTGTACCCTTTCACAATATTTTTAATCTTAAAATAAATATTTTATTTCTTAAGATTAGCTATATCAACAGCAAATATAGCTCTTAGATGTTTATTTAATGTTAATTTCATCCAGTTATGGTGTATCTGGCATAGCCAAGTAAACTTCCAGTAAAAATAGATCAATTCTTGTGAAAAGAAAAACAACCCTGAATTTTAAGCATGCTTGAGTTATTTCCTATTAAAAACAAAATAAAAAAATTTTCCCTCAACCTTATTCAGCTAAAGTCATACATTATTGTTCTATTCCCAGGCAAATCTCCCAAAAGAGCTGTCTATACACGCTCCATTTACTTAGTTCCCACTCATTCCATCAAAAAGGTCCAATCTGGCTCCTATTCTGTCATACTACTGAAACAGCTTTCATTCAGATCACCAATAATCTCTTTATGTTGCTGTAATGGTTTTCTATTATTATGTAACAAATTACATTAAGCTTTAGTGGATTAAAAAAAACAACAACAACATTTATGATCCCACAGTTTCTGTGGGTTAGGAGTCCAAGCACAGATCTCTGCTTCAGGATCTTACTAGGTTGGAGTCTCATCAGAAGCTCAGTTGGGAAAGAATCCATTTCTAATTGTACTCAAGCTGTTAGCAGAATGTGTTTCTTGGTAGTTGGATGACTAACTCTCCCCTCCTTATGCTGTAAGGTTGCTGTAACTTCTAGAGACCTTCCATAGTTCCTTGTTGATGGACATTTTAAATATGGCTGCTTTCTCTCTTTTCCCCTCCCCCCTCCTTTCTTCCTTCCTTCTCTCTCTCTCTCTCTCTCTCTCTCTGTTCTTGGGAAGAAAGTCTTGACCTTCTTTTAAGTGCTTTTACCTGATTCATCCAGAAACACTCAAGATAACCTCAATTCTGATGAATTAAAAATCAACTGATTTGGGACCACAGTTACACCATTGCCTTTACCATATCGCCATTTCTATTGGCTAGTAAAAAGTCACAGTTCCTGTCTACATACAAGGAGCAGGGATTCTACATGGCTAAACCAGGGTGGAATTATGATCATGAGGCCATCTTGGCATTCTGCTTACCATTTTCTGAATTCCTCAAGCAGGAATTATACTTTTGATATGTTCCTCCTTAAAACTGACATGGTGTGAATGTTTCTACCCCTCCAAAATACATATGTTGAGGCCTAATTACCAAAGTGATGATATTTATTAGGAGTGGGACTTGGAGACATAAGTAGATAATTAGGGCAGCCCCTTCATGAGTAAAATTGGCATCCTTACAAAAGCAGCCCCAGAGAGCTTCCTCCTACGTTCCACCATTTGCATAAACACCTACAGGTCACCACCTATGAACCATGAATTGGCCTTTACCAAGACACCAAATCAGACACAACCTTGATCTTGGACTTTCCAGCTTTTAGAACTGTGAAAAATAAATTTTCATTGTCTGTAAGCTACTTGGTTCATAGTGTTTTGTCATAGCACCGTGAATAAACTGAGATAGAGCTCTAAGGCCTTGTCTACCATAACACAGTGCTCTCCTAGATTTCCTCTGATCTCTCTGGTGACTCTTTTCCATACTCAACCTATTCTTTTCAATTATTACATATTAGAATTTCTAAAGGCAAGCTGAAGTTTTCTTCTTTCCAAATATACTGCCTCCACGACAATCTCATAACACATGTCAGTTCTTCCTGTAATTAGAGGACTCACAGATTGATCTCTCCATCCTAGACCTCTCTCTATTCAGCCAGATGTGTACTTAACACATCCTCTTGGACATTCCAGAGTGACTCTAATTGAACAAATCCTAAAACAAATCCATAATATCATCCCTAAAACCCTAAGTTCTTCCAGTATTTTTTGTATAAATGTCAGGTGCTAGGTTTAGGTGCTAATCACCTAGGTTTAAAGTACATAAATCTAGGAATCATCTTTCATCCTCATCTTCTCATTTTTCCTCTTCACTCTAATTTCAAGGCCTCTCAGTTTTACCTTCTCAGTCCACTTTAAATCCTTTCACAAATGAACTCTGCAAAGATTCTAAGGTTCTACCAAGTATTCTCATAAGAAACATTCCTAAATACAGTTATGGTAGATTTTCATCTTAAAATGGCCCCCATGGCTTTCCATTTGTCACTCAACAAGACAAAAGCTTTTCTGCAATTCATAAGACCTCGAAGAGTCCTGCATCTACTGGCCCTGATTCAGCTTCATCTCACACTTTTTTCATTCTTCTTCTCTAATCCCACTGGCCAGATTATTTTAGTCCTTGAACATAATCAGTGATAGAATAGAAATTTTTCAAATGGTGTAGACTTAGAGAACAACAACAGAAAATTATCCTGGAAAAGAAGAGGATGCCTTTGGAAAAAATAAATGTAAAAAATTCAAATTCTCTAGAGAACTGAAAAATTTCAATGATCACAAAAAGATAAGTATTCTGTGAAGTAGCTTCAAAATAAACAATATGGGGAAAACAGAAACTTTTTTAAAGGAAAAGGAAAAAATAAAACGAATGTAAATGAGGAAAGAAATTATATTTTAATTTAATTAAATTTTCATGTTTAGTGAAACATGAAAAGCAGAATTAAAATTTTCATGGGAGTCAAAAAATAAGAATTCACATTGCGATAATATCAGGAATTTGAAAAGGAAATATTGGAACTATTTCATGAATACAGAGGAAAGATGAACAACAATAATGAAAGGAATGACATGTATGGAAAAATAGAGATGGAAATCCAACCTAAGAATTTTAGGTTTTCCTAAGAAAAAGTTAAAAGAATTCAAAGAAAAATATTACTAAAGACTTCCTTAAATGTACTTTCTAAGTTATTAAAACATCTGCCTGCATCTAAAAATGTCTGATTATGTACCATACTAAATCAGATCAATGAGATCCATACCCAGGTACAACCAAACATTTTAAAGTCACACTGCCAGCTCTTCAGGAAGTAAAAGCACTGTCATATTCACCTTAATGTAGCAGTTAATTAGTTAAGAAATTTATTTATTTTTTATTTTTTTATTGGTTGTTCAAAACATTACAAAGCTCTTGACATATCATATTTCATACATTAGACACAAGTGGGTTATGAACTCCCATTTTTACCCCAAATACAGATTGCAGAATCACATCGGTTACACATCCATGTTTTTACATATTGCTATACTAGTGTCTGTTGTATTCTGCTACCTTTCCTATCCTCTACTATCCCCCCTCCCTCCCCTCCCATCTTCTCTCTCTACCCCATCTACTGTAATTCATTTCTCTCCTTGTTTTTTTTCCCATTCCCCTCACAACCTCTTATATGTAATTTTGTATAACAATGAGGGTCTCCTTCCATTTCCATGCAAATTCCCTTTTCTCTCCCTTTCCCTCCCACCTCATGTCTCTGTTTAATGTTAATCTTTTCCTCCTGCTCTTCCTCCCTGCTCTGTTTTTAGTTGCTCTCATTATATCAAAGAAGACATTTGGCATTTGTTTTTTAGGGATTGGCTAGCTTCACTTAGCATAATCTGCTCTAATGCCATCAATTTCCCTGCAAATTCCATGATTTTGTCATTTTTTAGTGCAGAGTAATACTCCATTGTGTATAAATGCCACATTTTTTTATCCATTCATCTATTGAAGGGCATCTGGGTTGGTTCCACAGTCTAGATATTGTGAATTGTGCTGCTATGAACATCGATGTGGCAATATCTCTGTAGTACGCTCTTTTAAGGTCTTCAGGGAATAGTCCGAGAAGGGCAATAGCTGGGTCAAATGGTGGTTCCATTCCCAGCTTTCCCAGGAATCTCCATACTGCTTTCCAAATTGGCCTCACCAATTTGCAGTCCCACCAGCAATGTACAAGAGTACCCTTTTCCCCACATCCTCGCCAGCATTTGTTGTTGTTTGACTTCATAATGGCTGCCAATCTTACTGGAGTGAGATGGTATCTTAGGGTGGTTTTGATTTGCATTTCTCTGACTGCTAGAGATGGTGAGCGTTTTTTCATGTACTTGTTGATTGATTGTATGTCCTCCTCTGAGAAGTGTCTGTTCAGGTCCTTGGCCCATTTGTTGATTGGGTTATTTGTTATCTTATTGTTTAATTTTTTGAGTTCTTTGTATACTCTGGATATTAGGGCTCTATCTGAAGTGTGAGGAGAAAAAATTTGTTCCCATGATGTAGGCTCCCTATTTATCTCTCTTATTGTTTCTCTTGCTGAGAAAAAACTTTTTAGTTTAAGTAAGTCCCATTTGTTGATTCTTGTTATTAACTCTTGTGCTATGGGTGTCCTATTAAGGAATTTGGAGCCCTACCCCACAATATGTAGATCGGAGCCAACTTTTTCTTCTATCAGACGCAGAGTCTCTGATTTGATATCAAGCTCCTTGATCCATTTTGAGTTAACTTTTGTGCATGGCGAGAGAAGGGGATTCAGTTTCATTTTGTTGCATATGGATTTCCAGTTTTCCCAGCACCATTTGTTGAAGATGCTATCCTTCTTCCATTGCATGCTTTTAGCTCCTTTATCAAATATAAGATAGTTGTAACTTTGTGGATTAGTCTCTGTGTCCTCTATTCTGTACCATTGGTCCACCCGCCTGTTTTGGTACCAGTACCATGCTGTTTTGTTACTATTGCTCTGTAGTATAGTTTGAAATCTGGTATTTCTATGCTGCCTGATTCACACTTCCTGCTTAGAGTAGCTTTTGCTATTCTGGGTCTTTTATTTTTCCTTATGAATTTCATGATTGCTTTATCTATTTCTACAAGAAATGCCATTGGGATTTTGATTGGCATTGCATTAAACCTATAGAGAACTTTTGGTAATATCGCCATTTTGATGATGTTAGTTCTGCCTATCCATGAGCAGGGTATATTTTTCCATCTTCTAACATCTTTTTCTATTTCTTTCTTTAGGGTTCTGTAGTTTTCATTGTATAAGTCTTTCACCTCTTTTGTTAGGTTGATTCCCCAATATTTTATTTTTTTTTGAGGATATTGTGAATGGGGTGTTTTTCCTCATTTCCGTTTCAGAAGTTTTGTCGCTGATATACAGAAATGCCTTTGATTTATGCGTGTTGATTTTATATCCTGCCACTTTGCTGAATTCATTTATTAGTTCTAGCAGTTTCTTTGTAGACCCTTTTGGGTCTTCTAGGTATAGAATCATGTCATCTGCAAATAGTGATAATTTAAGTTCTTCTTTTCCTATTTTTATGACTTTAATTTCTTTCGTCTGTCTAATTTCTCTGGCCAGTGTTTCGAGAACTATATGGAATAGAAGTGGTGATAGAGGGCATCCCTGTCTTGTTCCAGATTTTAGAGGGAATGCCTTCAATTTTTCTCCATTCAGAATGATGCTAGCCTGAGGCTTAGCATAGATAGCTTTTAAATGTTGAGGTTAGTTCCTGTTATCCCTAGTTTTTCTAATGTTTTGAACATAAAGGGATGCTGTACTTTGTCGAATGCTTTTTCTGCATCTATTGAGATGATCATATGGTTCTTATATTTGAGTCTATTGATGTGGTGAATAACATTTATTGATTTCCGTATATTGAACCATCCTTGCATCCCAGGGATGAATCCTACTTGATCATGGTGCACAATTTTTTTGATGTGTTTTTGTATCCGATTTGCCAGAATTTTATTGAGGATTTTTGCATCTAGGTTCATTAGAGATATTGGTCTGTAGTTTTCTTTCTTTGAAGTGTCTTTGTCTGGTTTAGGAATCAGGGTGATGTTGGCCTCATAGAATGAATTTGGAAGAGCTCGTTCTTTTTCTATTTCCTGAAATAACTTGAAAAGTATTGGTATTAATTCTTCTTTAAAGGTTTTGTAAAACTCCGCTGTATACCCATCCGGTCCTGGGCTTTTCTTGGTTGGTAGTCTTTTGATGGCTTCTTCTATTTCATCCATTGATATTGATCTGTTCAAATTGTGTGTATCCTCCTGACTCAGTCTGGGCAAATCATATGACTTAAGAAATTTATCGATGTCTTCACTATCTTCTATTTTATTGGAATATAGGTTTTCAAAATAATTTCTAATTGTCTTCTGAATTTCTGTAGCATCTTTTGTGATATTGCCTTTTTCATCCCGTATGTTAGTAATTTGAGTTCTCTCTCTTCTTCTCTTCGTTAGCATGGCTAAGGGTCTGTCAATCTTATTTATTTTTTCGAAGAACCAACTTTTAGTTTTGTCAATTTTTTCAATAGTTTCTTTTGTTTCAATTTTGTTGATTTCCACTCTGATTTTAAATATTTCTTGCCTTCTGCTACATTTGCTGTTGTTTTGCTCTTCCTTTTCTAGGGCTTTGAGATGAAGTGTGAGCTCATTTATTTGTTGGTTTTTTCTTTTTTTGAGGAATGACCTCCAGGTGATGAATTTCCCTCTTAAAACTGCTTTCATTGTGTCCCATAGATTCCGATATGTTGTGTCTGTATTTTCATTTATCTCTAAGAATTTTTTGATTTCCTCCTTTATGTCTTCTGTAACCCATTGATCATTCAGTAACATATTGTTCATTTTCCATGTGATGTAGGGTTTTTTCTTCTTTCTTTTATCATTGATTTCCAGTTTCATTCCATTATGATCAGATAAAATGCATGGGATTATCTCCACCCCTTTATATTTACTGAGGGTTGCCCTATGGCCTAATATATGGTCTATATTTGAGAAGGATCCATGTGCTACTGAGAAAAAAGTATATCCACTTGATGATGGTTGGTATATTCTATATATGTCAGTTAAGTCTAGGTTATTGATTGTGATATTGAGTTCTATAGTTTCATTATTCAACTTTTGTTTGGAGGATCTGTCCAATGGTGAGAGAGGTGTGTTGAAGTCACCCATAATTATTGTGTTGTGGTCTATTTGATTCTTGAAATTTAGGAGAGTTTGTTTTATGAACGTTGCAGCACCCTTATTTGGTGCATAAATATTGATAATTGTTATGTCTTGTTGGTGAATGGTTCCTTTTAACAGTATATAATGTCCTTCCTTATCCCTTTTGATTAACTTAGTCTTGAAGTCGATTTTATTTATTTATTTCTTTTTTTTTATTGGTTGTTCAAAACATTACAAAGCTCATGACATATCATCTTCCATACATTTGATTCAAGTGGGTTATGAACTCCCATTTTTTATCCCAAATACAAGTTGCAGAATCACATCGGTTACACATACACATTTTTACATAATACTATATTAATGACTGTTGTATTCTGCTACCTTTCCTATCCCCTACTATCCCCCCTCCCCTTCCCTATCATCTTCCCTCTCTACCCCATCTACTGTTGTTTAATTCTCTCCTTGTTTTTTTCCCCTTTCCCCTCACAAACTCTTATATGTAATTTTGTGTAGCAATGAGGGTCTCCTTCCATTTCCATAGTTTCCTTCTCTCTCCCTTTCTCTCCCCCCACTCGTCTCTGTTTAATGTTCATCTTTTCATCATGCTCTTCTTCCCTGTTCTGATCTTAGTTGCTCTCTTTATATCAAAGAAGACATTTGACATTTGTTTTTTAAGGATTGGCTAGCTTCACTTAGCAATATCTGCTCTAATGCCATCCATTTCCCTGCAAAGTCCATGATTTTGTCATTTTTTAGTGCTGCGTAATACTCCATTGTGTATAAATGCCACAGTTTTTTAATCCATTCATCTGTTGAATGGCATCTAGGTTGATTCCAAAGTCTAGCTATTGTGAATTGTTCTGCTATGATCATTGATGTGGCAGTATCCCTATAGTGAGCTCTTTTAAGGTCCTCAGGGAATAGACCAAGAAGGGCGATAGCTGGGTCAAATGGTGGTTCCATTCCCAGTTTCCTAGGAATCTCCATACTGCTTTCCATATTGGCCGCACCAATTTGCAGTTCCACCAGCAAAGTACAAGTGTACCCTTTTCCCCACATCCTCGCCAGCATTTGTTGTTGTTTGACTTCATAATGGCTGCCAATCTAACTGGAGTGAGATGGTATCTTAGGGTGGTTTTGATTTGCATTTCTCTGACTGCTAGAGATGGTGAGCATTTTTTCATGTACTTATTGATTGATTGTATGTCCTCCTCTGAGAAGTGTCTGTTCAGGTCCTTGGCCCATTTGTTGATAGGGTTGTTTGTTATCTTATTGTTTAATTTTTTGATTTCTTTGTATATTCTGGATATTAGGGCTCTATCTGAAGTGTGAGGAGTAAAAATTTGTTCCCAGGATGTAGGTTCCCTATTTACCTCTCTTATTGTTTCTCTTGCTGAGAAAAAACTTTTTAGTTTAAGTAAGTCCCATTTGTTTATTCTTGTATTTAACTCTTGGGCTATGGGCGTCCTATTAAGGAATTTGGAGCCGTACCCCACAATGTGTAGATTGGAGCCAACTTTTTCTTATATCAGGTGCAGAGTCTCTGATTTGATATCTAGCTCCTTGATCCATTTTGAATTAATTTTTGTGCATGGCGAGAGAAAGGGGTTCAGCTTCATTTTGTTGCATATGGATTTCCAGTTTTCCCAGCACCATTTGTTGAAGATGCTATCCTTTCTCCATTGCATGCTTTTTGCGCCTTTATCAAATATAAGAAAGTTGTAATTTTGTGGATTGGTCTCTGTGTCCTCTATTCTGTACCATTGGTCCACCTGCCTGTTTTGGTACCAGTACCATGCTGTTTTTGTTACTATTGCTCTGTAGTACAGTTTGAAATCGGGTATCGCTATACCTCCCGATTCACACTTCCTGCTTAGAATTGTTTTTGCTATTCTGGGTCTTTTGTTTTTCCATATGAATTTCATGATAGCTTTATCTATTTCTACCAGAAATGCCGTTGGGATTTTGATTGGCATTGCGTTGAACCTGTAGAGAACTTTGGGTAATATCGCCATTTTGATGATGTTGGTTCTGCCTATCCATGAACAGGGTACATTTTTCCATCTTCTAAGATCTTCTTCTATCTCTCTCTTTAGGGTTCTGTAGTTTTCATTGTATAAATCTTTCACCTCTTTTGTTAGGTTGATTCCCAAGTATTTTATTTTTTTTTTTTGAGGATATTGTGAATGGGGTGGTTTTCCTCATTTCCATTTCAGAAGTTTTGTTGCTGATATACAGGAATGCCTTTGATTTATGCGTGTTGATTTTATATCCTGCCACTTTGCTGAATTCATTTATTAGTTCTAGTAGTTTCTTTGTAGACCCTTTTGGGTCTTCTAAGTATAGGATCATATCGCCCGCAAATAGTGATATTTTAAGTTCTTCTTTTCCTATTTTTATGCCTTTAATTTCTTTTGTCTGTCTAATTGCTCTGGCTAGTATTTCAAGGACTAAATTAAATAGAAGTGGTGAGAGAGGGCATCCCTGTCTTGTTCCAGATTTTAGCGGGAATGCCTTCAGTTTTTCTCCATTTAGAATGATGCTAGCCTGAGGCTTAGCATATATAGCTTTTACAATGTTGAGGTAAGTTCCTGTTATCCCCAGTTTTTCTAGTGTTTTGAACATAAAAGGATGCTGTACTTTGTCGAATGCTTTTTCTGCATCTATCGAGACGATCATATGGTTCTTATCTTTAAGTCTATTGATGTGGTGAATAATATTTATTGATTTCCCTATATTGAACCAACCTTGCATCCCAGGGATGAATCCTACTTGATCATGGTGCACAATTTTTTTGATATGCTTTTGTATTCGATTTGCCAAGATTTTATTGAGGATTTTTGCATCTATGTTCATTAGAGATATTGGTCTGTAGTTTTCTTTCTTTGAAGTGTCTTTGTCTGGTTTCGGGATCAGGGTGATGTTGGCCTCATAGAATGAATTTGGAAGAGCTCGTTCTTTTTCTATTTCTTGAAATAGCTTCAAAAGTATTGGTATTAATTCTTCTTTGAAGGTTTTGTAAAACTCCGCTGTATACCCATCTGGTCCAGGGCTTTTCTTGGTTGGTAGTCTTTTGATGGCTTCTTCAATTTCTTCCTTTGTTATTGGTCTGTTTAAATTGTGTGTGTATTCCTGACTCAATCTGGGCAGCTCATATGACTTAAGAAATTTATCAATGTCTTCACTGTCTTCTATTTTATTAGAATATAGGGTTTCAAAATACTTTCTAATTATCTTCTGTATTTCTGTAGTGTCTGTTGTGATATTGCCTTTTTCATCCCGTATGTTAGTGATTTGAGTTTTCTCTTGAAGTGGATTTTATTTGATATGAAGATGGCCACCCCTGCTTGCTTACGAGGACCGTGTGCATGGTATATTTTTTCCCAACCCTTCACCTTCAGCCTGTGTATATCTTTTCCAATCAGATTTGTCTCCTGGAGGCAGCATATTGTTGGATTTGTTTTTTTAATCCATGTTACCAGCCTATGTCACTTTATTGGAGAATTTAAGCCATTAACGTTTAGAGTTACTATTGATATATGGTTTGTACTTCCAGCCATGTTTGATTATTTATCTTTTTGTTTTGTTTTGTTTTTAATTTAGTTTGTTTCTCCATGATTAGCTTTCCCCCCGCCCTCTGTCTTTACTGAGGTACTTCCTACTGTTGGTTTTGGTTATTGTTTTTCATTTCTGCCTCGTGTAGTGTTTTGCTCAAGATGCTTTGCAGTGCTGGTTTTCTGGCTGCAAATTCTTTTAACTTTTGTTTATCATGAAAGATTTTTATTTCGTTGTCGTACCTGAAGCTTAATTTCGCTGGATACAGAATTCTTGGTTGGCATCCATTGTCTTTCAATGTTTGAAATACGTTGTTCCAGGATCTTCTCGCTTTCAGCGTCTGTGATGAAAAATCCGTTGTTAACCTTATTGGTTTACCCCTAAATGTAATCTGCCTCCTTTCTCTTGTAGCTTTTAATATTTTCTCTTTGTTCTGTATATTGGATATCTTTATAACAATGTGTCTTGGCGTTGGTCTACTGTGATTTTGTATGCTCGGTGTCCTGTATGCATCGACAATTTGTATATCCATTTCCTTTTTTATTTCTGGAAAGTTTTGTATAATTATTTCATTCAGCAGGATGCTCATTCCCTTGGTTTGAACCTCTATACCTTCCTCTATCCCGATGACTCTTAAGTCTGGTTTTTTTATGTTATCCCATATCTCTTGGATGTTTTTCTCGTGATTTTTTACCAGCCTTTCTGAGTTGGCTAGACTCTTTTCAAGATGATATATTTTGTCTTCATTATCTGACGTTCTGGCTTCTACTTGTTCCACTCTGTTAGTGATACTCTCATTTGAGTTTTTAATTTGGTTTATAGTTTCCTGCATTTCTAGAATTATTGTTTGATTTTTTTTTATAATCTCTATCTCCTGATAAAGATGCTTATTTGCTTCTTTTATCTGTTTATGTAATTCATTTTCAATGTGTTCTTTCACTGTTTGTATTTGCTGTCTCATATCCTCTTTAAGATTTCATTCCATCTGTCTAAGGTATTCCTTGAGTTCTTTATTTGGCCATTTTTCTGATGCCTCTAGGTTCTCCTGAATATTTAGGCTCTCCTGCATTGTTTGTACTCCTTTTCTTCCTTGCATTTTCATGCTGCTCCTGTTACTTCTTGTTCTGTTTGACTGCTGAGTTACTGTTTACTCCTATAAATTTATTTGATGCTTGGGAGGAAAGGTATTAGAAGGCAAGGGAAGAAGTCACTAAAGAGAATGAGAGTAAGCAGGTAGAATTCAAGGAAGGGGGAATAAGGAAATTGAAAAGAAATGAAAAGACAAAAGAAAAAAAATAGAAAATAAAAAAATTTAAAAAAATAATCAAAAAAATTAAAATTAAAAAAAAAATAATAAAAAATTTAAAAAAAATGAAAATGAAAAAAAAACAAAAAATTTAATAAATGCAGTCTTAGAGTTTGATTAACTTCTCTTCCAGTAGGTGAAGCTGTGCCCACCGGGCTAAGCTTCTCCTCTCAGTACGCAGGAACCAATCACTGTGCAGCAGCTCCTCCTCCCAGACTGGGCGGGTCTCCAATCCTGAGTGCCTAGCGCCTTCTCTTGTGTCTAGTCACTTCCCCACTTTTCCTCAAGCCAGGCCCCGCTCACCAGTGACGCTCACCACAATACTGGCTACATGCCAGGTCTGCTGCTCCCAGGAGCCCTATTTTCTTGAATGGCTGGGCACACTCTCCCCGTTTGCCATTCTCTCAGACCCTAAGTTTGTGGAGCTTGGGGCTGAGAACCCTCAGCGAAATTTTGCTTGCCCTCCGGTAGCCACGCCCCCAGTAGCTGGTGCAAGAGACCTCAGTTGTCAGCACTGGTGGGAGCGGTAGCTGGGGGTTCTGCTCCCCCGGTCCCGCACCACTCCTGATTCCCTCGGTCTGACTATCGCGCTCATGGGAGAGCTGGGAGGGGCCCTTAAGGTTTTCCTGCTGTGTGGAGAGGAAGGGCTAGGGGGTTACACACCTGTCGCCACCGGTTTCAATGAAGTTATCTCCTCCTCTGCATTCTGATAACGTCAGTTCTCTGCCATGGTGGTATTCCATGCAAATGGTGACAGTTCGTTCCCTTTGCTGGGTGACCAATGCAACGGGTGGGTCCTGACTGGCTCTCCCAAGCCCCGTCTCAATCCTGTGGCCACTGCCTATGAAGGCTCGGTTGGTATTAACCTCTGCAGGTTCAGAAGGGCCGACCAGTTGTTTCAGCGGGATCATTTAGTGCTGAGGCACAGCGGTTTGTCTGCGAGACGCAGGCGAACGGGAGCTTGAATTCAGCCGATCCGGGCTCGGTGTGTGTTCTGAGAGGTCCAGACTGTTTGCCCCAGATCCACGTCAGCTCAGCATTGCCTAGTGATCCTGAGAAAACAGCATTTAGACAGTTTACGACTCCCTATGCCCGCGCAGCTGAAGAGGTCAGAGACTTGATCTCTCCATGCTCGCCGCCATGTTGGATCTCCCTACTTAAGACATTAATTACTTAATTTCAAAGATGAAAATATTCCACAAGAATCTGCTAGAAAAAGGAAGAAGGAAAGAGAAAAGGAAAGAAGAGAGGAGGAAGGGAGAAATGGAAGGTCAATCAAAGTGCAGATTCTGGAACAGATGGCAAAAACTCACCTTTCCCTGCTGCTCTACTCTAAATGGAACTAAATACCCTGGAAATTATTCAACAGATCATGTTAAAAAGGACTTTGAATGCTTGAAAGAGGAAGGCAGACTGGCCAAGACTTCTGGACTTGAAGAAAAGAATACAATGGTTTTCTTTTTTCTTTAAAATATATATTTATATATATTTCCGTGGACTGGGTACCAGAGAGACCTGAAACCTGGCATTTGTTAATAGGCATAAAGAGGAGAATTTGTGTAAAGCAAGAGAAATCTGCTGTCAAAGCCCAAAGGCATAGATCAGGAGAAGAACAGACCTCTAATGGAGAGGCCCAGCCTCTTCTCTATAATCCTGGTTGGCAGACAGTTGGATTCACCTATAGCAGCAGAGCAGCAAGTTCCAAGGACATGTCAGCCTTGTTTTCCCTGGAAGGCAGACCTAGCCAATGCTGCTGGTGGCAGCAGGGAAGCCCTGCATCTCCTGACCTACCACCCAATCAAATAAGAAGATCTAGGTCCTGTGGCTTCTGTGCCTTCCCTAAAGATTTCTCAGTAATTTCTGGGAACCAAGGAAAACACTTTCAGCCTTGGCTAATGACACCAGTAGGATTTGAGCAGAACTCACCACAGGGCTAGAAGAAAGAAGATTGGAAGGGGATTAAGAGTGTAAGGGATCACAAAACTGTCATTGGAACTAAAAGCCCCCAATGTAGTCTAGGACCAATAAGCTAAATCACAACAGGGTAAATGCCTGCTAAGATTTCAATAGAAGATTTCAGTAGGATAGATGAGCTTTCTAATATAATCACAAGAAAAACTATAATCTGAGAAAAGACAACCAACTGACCCCAGTGTGGAGATGAATTGAATGTTGGAACTATCTGACAAGGAAATTGAAGCAATCATCATAAAAATACTTCAACAGACAATTATATAATCTCTTAAATCAAGTGAAAAAAAATCTCCAAAAAAAAGATACTGTAAAAAGAACTAAATGAAATCTTCAGTAGTTTTGATTTGCATTTCTCTAACTGCTAGAGATGTTGAACATTTATTCATATATTTTTTGACCATTCATATTTCTTCTATTGTGAAGCACCTATTCAGCTTCTTAGCCCATTTATTAATTGGGTTATTTGGGGGGTTTTTTGTTGCAATTTTTGAGTTCTTTATATATCCTGGAGATTAATGCTCTATCTGAGGAGCAGGTGGTAAAGATTTTCTCCTATTCTGTGGGCTCTCTTTTCACATTATTAGTTGTTTCCTTTGTTGTGAAGAAGCTTCTTAGTTTGATTCCATCTTATTTATCGATTCTTGATTTTATTTTTTATACTCTAAGAGTCTTGTTAAGGAAGTTAATTCCTAAGTAGACATGGTGAAAATTTGGGCCTACTTTTTCTTCTTTTGGGTACAGGGTCTCTGTTCTAGTGCCTAAATCTTTGATCCACTTTGAGTTGAATTTTCTGCAGGATGAGAGATAGTGGTTTAATTTCATTTTCCTACATATGGATTTCCAATTTTCCCATCACCATTTGTTGAAAAGGGTATCTTTTCTCAATGTATGTTTTTGGGGCCTTTGTCTAGTGTAAGATAACTGTATTTATGTGGGTTTTTCTCTGTTTCTTCTATTCTGTACCATTTTTCTACATGTTTGTTTTGATGCCAATACATGTTGTTTTTGTTATTATGGCTCTGTAATATAGTTTAAGTTCTGGTATTGTGATGCCTCCTGCTTCACTCTTCTAGCTAAGGATTGCTTTGGCTATTCTGGTTCTCTTATTTTTCCAAATGAATTTCATGATTGCTTTTTCTAGTTCCATGAAGAATGTCATTGAAATTTTTCATAGGAATTGCATTTAATCTATACAATGTTTTTGGCAGTATGACAATTTTAACAATATTAATACTGCATCTAATAGCATGGGAAAGCTTTCCATCTTTAAAGGTTCTCTTTAATTTCTTTATTTAGTGTTCTGTAGTTTTCATGGTAGAAATCTTTTATCTTTTGTTACATATTATCAAAAATGCAAGCAATGATAAAATGTTGGCAAGGATGTGGGGGAAAAGGTACACTCATAGATTGCCAGTGGGATTGTAAACTCTGCAACCACTATAAAAAGCAGTATGGAGATTCCTTAGGAAACTTGGAATGGAGCCACCATTTGATCTGGCTATCTCACTCCTCAGTTTATACCCCAAGGATTTAAAATCAGCATGCTACAGTGATGCAGCCACATCAATGTTTATAGAAGTTCAACTCACAATGGCTAAACTATGGAACCAGCCTAGGTGTCCTTCAACAGATGAATGGATGTAGAAAATGTGGTATCTATACACAATGGAATATTACTCAACCTTAAAGAATAATGAAATAATGGCATTTGCCAGTAAATGAATGGAGCTGGAGAATATTATACTAAGCGAAATAGGCCAATCCCAAAAAACCAAAAGCAGAATGTTTTCTCTGATATATGAATGTTAATTCACAGTGGGGCGGGGTACTAGGGAAGCTAGGGAAGAATAGATGTACTTTGAATTTGGCAAAGGGGAATGAAGAGAGGAGAGTAGTTATGGGGATAGGAAATATAGTAGAATGAATAGGACATTATTACTCTATTACAGTGGCCCAGTGCCACTGTAATACATGACTACATGAGTGGTATAATTCTATATCATGTACAACCAGAAGAATAAAAAGTTATACTCCATTTATGTATGATGTGTCAAAATGCTATCATGTATAACTGTCATGTATAGCTTATTAGAACAAAATTTTTAAAAAATAACCAAATGGAAATTATGTAACTGAAAAAAACAATTACAAAATAAATATCTTGTTCAATGGACTCAATTGTAGAGTAAAAATGACAGGATGAAATATGCAAATATAAAAATAGAAATAACAGAACTCACTCCATCTGAAAAACAAAGCAAATATAGACTAAATAAAAATGAACAGAGCCTCAAGAATTTGTGGAAAAATAACAAAATATTATTATTTACATCATCAGAACTACAAGAGAAGAGAAAGAATGGGAGACTGAAAAAAAACAGCATTTGAAAAAAATGGTTACAAATCTTCTCAAATTAGCAAAAGACATAAATATAGATATTCAATATGGCACATGATCTCCAAAGATGGTAACCTACCCCCAAAAAAAATTCCCACAAAGACATAATTAAACTTCTGAGAATGCTAATTTAAATAACAGCAGATTTTTTAAAAATCTGAAACACAGAGGATAAAAAAATTTAAATACCTTTAAAGTATTACAAGAAACATCAGCTCTTAATCCTATATTCAACTAACTCATCCTTCCACAATGAAAGAAAAATAAAGTCAGACTCAGAAGAAGGAAAGAAGAACAATAGAATGGATAAAAGTAGAAGATGGTAGAATGAGAGGGACATCATTACCCTAGGTACATGTAAGACTGCACATGTCGTGCAATGCTACATTGTGTAAAACCAGAGAAATGAAAAGTTGTGCTGAAATTGTGTACAATGAATCAAAATGCATTCTTCTGTCATATATAATTATAATTAATTAGTTAATTTTTAAAAAGAAATAAGTGTAACAGACTCAACCTAATTTTTCATGGTTGGAGCAAAAAATAGTATTACTATCTGATGTGGTACATGCTCTAAGTGGAGGAAATAGTTAAGACAATTATGATGAACAAGTAGGAAGGGTAATGGATCTAAAAATAAGTAAGGTTTCTCTACTTTATCTGAAGTGATACAATACTGATACCAGGCTACTGTGATAAGTCACATATGAAAAATAGAACAATCAATAAGTAGACTAGTCAAGATAATCTACTCCAAAACATTATTCTACAACATGTATACTCAGAAAAATGAGCAATTATATTCCATCTATGTATGATATATCAAAGTGCATAAATGCATTCTACTGTCATATATAACTAATTAAAAAGTAATAATTTTTTTTTAAAAAAAACATTATAAATAAATCAAAATTGCACTAAAGAAATTCTAGTGACCTAAAGAGAGACAAGAAAAAAGACACAAAAGAATGAAAACTTGATGGAACAAATAGAAAATAAATAATAAAATGGCAGACTTAAGTCCTAACATATCAACAATTACATTAAGTGTAAATGGTTAAATATCAGTTAAAGGCTAGTCAGATTGGGTTAACAAATAAGATTCTGTTTATAAAGTTCTGTTTATAAAACATGCCCTTTTGATGCAAAGACACAGAAAGGTTTAACATAAAAGGACAGGGAAAGATATACTGTGCTAACACTATTTTAATGAAAGCTAGAGTGACTATATGAATATCAGGAAAAAGTAAGTTTAAAGCCAAACAGATTATAAAGAATAAATAGTATAATTTCAGAATGACAAAGGAAATAGCTAATCGTGAGAATGTAACTATACAAAGAGGACATGCCCTCAATTTTGCAAATTTTTACTTGAGTAGATTTTCTTTCATTGATTTTGCTACCATGTTTTTTTCACTTAATTATTTTTTACTCAGTTCAATTTACTTTTCAATAGACATTCTTAGTGACATAATTGTAGTTGTGGATGAATTAGAAAAAGTGTAAAACTATGCTCATATGGAAAAACTATTTGTGAAAATACAATTTTTCCTCAGAATTAATCAGTATTACAGAAACTAAAAATACACACAGTCTGTCCATTATGTTTCTTAACATTTATTGAAGTTTTTATTTCTTATAAAATTTCAGTTCCTAATAGCATAATTCCAGCCTCATGCCAGGTTATTATACTTTTCCTTAATGTAATCTATTTAACATTGTTAAGAGATAGCAATTATTTTTTTAGATAACTGAACATTGCCTTTTTAAATGTCAAAATATCCTAATATCAATCAGTTTGTTAAAGATCATTATGATCAGTCATATGACCACCTTCAGATAAGAAGCCACTGAACATCATTTAAACTGTTCCTGATGGCTGGAGGATGGTTTTATAAGATATTATTAAGATGTTTCGATATCTTAATGTGATAATAGAATTGTCTGTGTGCACTTCCCTCTAATTCTAGTTGCCTACTGCCATTGTGGCTGAGACCATTCTTGCTTTTTTTAAAATAACTTTTTCTTCTATTTATTTTTATGTGGTGCTGAGGATGGAACCCAGTGCTGCACGTGTGCCAGGCAAGCGCTCTGCCCCTGAGCCACAACTCCAGCCCCCATTCTTGCTTTTTAATAATCCCTTCTTTTGACTCTGTTTTCCATTTTAGTTTGTCCTTTGAACAGATGAGAACTTTGATACACAATCCTTATTAAGAATTACACATTAAATAAGTGTCAGTGAATCAGTGATTGAAAATCAATCAATCCTCAGATGCTTTACGGAAACCAGAGTAAAATCAGGAGGAAATGTTAATGTATTGTAAGCAGGAGGTCCATTAGTCAAATGGATCCTGGAGCTACCCTTCTTCTGGTTGACTTCATCTCAGGTCTCTGCTGGATGCCCGGATTCCTGCATTACCAGGACCTTATTTTTAGTCTATGTCCCAAGGACACCTATGATGTTGATGACCTTGTGCTACTATGGTCCAAGGACTAGGCAGTGGTGGGTGGAAAAAGACCATATGCCTGCCTAGAAAATCTGATGGGTCACATAACTGGAAGTTCAGAAATAAGGTAGGCTTAGGAGTTCACTATTCTCTGTGTGTGAGCTTTATCCTCAGGCTGATAACATGGTACTCTGTAGTACCTCAAACATGAGCACCACAATGTGTAAAGGAAGAAATTCTGACTCCTCCTGGGCTTCTCTTTATGCTAAAATATCTCCCAGGAAGTGTCTGGAAAATATTCCCTTCCCCATTATTTTATTGGTTTAAATGGTTACATGCACATTCCTGTTCTAATGCTTTCACCAGTAAAATGCTATGTACTCATTAGCTTACCCAGTAGTACTGGACCACCTTCAAAAGATGGTCTTATATTAAAGGTAATATCACATTACTTATTTTCCATTTGGCTTAGCATGAATAATGGAACAGGTAAGTTTAACCAACACTGTATCCCATGCTATTGCTTGTATTATCTATTCATCTGTGCATACTCAATTATCCCCAAACATCTTAGGGTTATGCATGGGGATAAGGGAAGAAGAAGTGGTGCTGGGAGATCAGGAATCTGGGCAGTGGTATTAAGGTGACTTCTAAGCATCTATGTATCATTCCGTGCCCTCTTTTCCTCTCTAAGCCCTGCAGTTTACATTGCCATTATCTTCTGTTTTTACCTTAATTTCCTTAATCCATTCCCTTTTCCTTTTGGAATCTGACCCATTTCCCCTACATCTCTCTTCCTTGCCGGGGCCAGCTCTTCCTTCCTTCAGTCTTAAGCAGTTGCTAGTTACCTTTTACAGATGAGGTATAGAAACTCAAACAAGTTAAGTAGTTTGTTCATGGTCACAAAGCTAGTAAGTACCAAAGCTGGGATACAATCAGAATTCAACTCCAAAAGCTACTTTATTCCTACTGTTCTGTGCTATTTGCCTATACTATTTGCTGTCCTCATTGTTACCTCTCCAGGGTTTGTCTTCTGCTGAATTATCATTTTTTAAAACATAAAATACCATACATACAAAGAAATGCATGTAACACGTATTTAGACCTAAGATTATAAATTTGTATTTATGTGCAATGATCTCAGAGATGTGAAACTGAAGATTTCTAGCCAATTTTGCTTATCTCTTTTGTCAAGTGTATCCTTTCCAGATAAGCCTATATATTATTCACAGCTTAGGTTCTTCTTTAAGATGGCATTTTCTTAAGTTCTACAGCAAAGTTAAAAGAAACTCATTAGAAACAAGCAGTCAATGATTTCTTATTTTCTCTCAAAATCTTATTAAATATTATGTTCCTATTAATATTTTAAATTATACAGTTTTATAACAACCAATTAAAAATAGAAGTTGTATTCATTTGAATTTTTATCTGCACACTCACAATTAATACATTTAATTGTCTACTTATTATATCCTAAAATAAAAATAAGATTCAAGGGAGATTAGATCAAATTAGATTCAGAGTCTGAATATTCTGGAACCTTAAGAAAATTGAAAGTAAGCTAATTGAAACTTTGCATCAAGTTGAAGTCTTTTAAGTATGTTTCAATGGTTATACCAAAGTATATCTTAAGATCTTAGCTTTGGTCCAAGTCCTTAGTTATTTTTGCTGCAAACTCCTCCTAAGATGCGACATGAGGTGCAATAGCATTTATTCTCTTGTCACTTCTGGCCCTCCTAGTCATTCATTTGTGTAGTAGGTTGAGCTCTCACAGGACTTTTAAAATCACTGGGGAGTAACTCCAGTCAAGTCATAAAACTCTTCAACATGAATATGTTTTCAGATCAGTGGCCTCAACAGCTAGAAGATATCAAAGAGCAAGAGATAGTTGGATGTCTGGAAAGAGTAGGGAAAAGCCAAAAAACTGATAGAGTTGTGAGAGATTTGAAAAGCAAATTTCATTGACTCTACATTTTTGCCAAAGGTGGATTTTGCTATTCAATGAAAGACTTTTTCAAATAAAATTTCAGACTTTTTCACATCCTGCTTCTCATTTTAGTCTTGCCTTGTTCTTCTTTATGTCTGCTTTATGAAAGCATCCCTGATGTTCCTTCTTCTCCTTAATAGAGGATAGAATCTCCCTCCTGTCTGTTCCTGAATCACTTTGGACAGGACAGGTGGTTAATGTAGTACTTTCTGGAGTGCATTTCATCCTGTTATTTGCATGTCTATTTCCTCCTCCATCAGATTGTAAATTGCCCAAGAGGAGGCAAACACATTTTATTCATGCAATAAGCATAATATTTGCTATATAATCATTATTCTTATAAAAGTTTACCCCCCCCAAAAAAAGAAAATGAATTCTAAAAGATAAGACTTAATTCATGAAACTTTAATTATAGTTGAAAGGATAGTTGGAAATTAAAGTTACCCAAAGATAATTTCCATATTCCAGAATAATTCTGGAACCAATTGAGATATTGGCTGAATGTCAGGCAGTTAGGGGGCAACCATTGTTTTATTATTTATAAAGATTAGATTGGAGCACATAATTGAGATGTTTAGCAACAAAAGAGTTCTTCAAAGTATATTCCAAAAATAGTTATTTTTATCTACTAAATATAGCAGCGCAGTAAACCCATAGGTCTCTTATGAGGCATTCCCTTTACAAAACCAACAACATTGAAGAACAAAATTATGTAGTGTGTCTTTTCTGAAGCAGCTCAATCCCCAAGAAGGATGGAGAAAAAGACTGAGATATACAGGCCTAATATTCATTCAAAAGTTATCCATCAAGAAAATCACTACACTTCCCAAACAAGAGGTATAAATGAGATAAAAAGGCTCTTATCAGAAATGTATTAGTCAACTTTCTATTATTCTAACAAATGCATGAGATAAATCAAATTATAAAGGGAAAAGAGTGGTTTGGGCTAACAGTTTTAGAAGTTTCAGTCCATGACCAATTGGCTCCATTTCTTTGGGCCTGTGGAGAAAAAAGCACAGCATAACAGAAGCATATGACAAATCAATGCTGTTCGCTTCATGGATAAGAAGAGAAAAATAGCAAGAGGAAGAGAATGAAGCCATACAACTCTCTTTGAAGACATGTCATCAGTGACCTAGAGCCTCCCAGTGGGCCTCATCTCTTAAAATCCCCACCACCTCCCAAGGGTATCATTTTGGGGAATAAGTCTTTGATACATGGGCCTAGGGACACTTAACTTCTAAAGTCTATCCAAGTGTCAGGGAAATGAACCCCTGCACAAAAGAAATAGGTGAATGCATAAAAATATTCTATTTCCAATGTTCTCTATAAGTTTTGTGTCTTAAGCCACTGAGCGCTTAGGCAACTAGCGGGGCACTTATTAGTGTAGACCCTTCCCAAATATCAATTCCTACTTTTTGGTGGATCCTTCTGGGATCATTTGGGACAGAAAGGAACAGGGGTATAGACTTAACTTTAAGACCACTCTGAATCAAAGTCTTGACGCTTCATTTCATGTTCTGTTGTCTCAAATTAGGTCCTATGTGCCTCTCCCTGTTCTGGGTGCTTATGATATGGTGTGATGGTTAATTTTATGCATCAACTTGACTGGGCCACAGGATGTTCAGATAGCTAATTAAACATAATTTCTCTATGTGTCTATGAGGATGTTTCCAGAAGAGATTAGCATTTGAATTGGTAGAAAAGCAAAGCAGATGGCCCACCCCAATGTGGGTGGGCACCATCCAATCCTTGAGGGCTTGAATAGAACAAAAATGTTCAATTCAGAAGCTTTCAGAGGAAAGCTAAATTTACTCTCTGCCACATAGCTTGAACTGGGTTATCAGTCTTCTCCTGCCCTTGGTGCTCTTGATTCTCAGACCTGAAATGTGGATGTGGATTGCAATCCTGACTCTCATGCCCTCAAACTACATCACTACCTTTCCAGAGTCTCCAGTTTGCATAGAGCAGGTCTTGGAACTTTTTAACCTCCATAATTGTGTGAAACAATTTATTTTATCTATCTACTTATTTATTTATTTTTTAGTTGTAGTTGGACACAATACCTTTATTTTACTTATTTATTTTTATGTGGTGCTGGGGATTGAGCCCAGGGCCTCGCACGTGCTAAGCGAACACTCTACCGCTGAGCCACAACCCCAACTCTTGTGAAATAATTTCATATAATCTCTCTCTCTCTCTCTCTCTCTCGTTTGTGTGTTTGTATAGTATTAGTTGTTTTTTCCCAGGGAATGCTGATTGATACACTAAATGAGCAAATTAACACAAGGGTGCTTAGTCACTGAGCCACATCCCCAGCCCTTTTTCATTTTTCATTTTGAAACAGGGTCTCGCTAAGTTAGGTCTTGATAACTTGCTGAGGCTGGCTTTGAACTTGTGATCCGCCTGCCTTAGCCTCCCCAGCTACTGTGTTTACCGGACTGCACCACCACCCCAGTGAGATGAGCAAAAATTTTAAGTGCAAGAATTGTAGAAACTTCCTTGTAATGTAACTAGGTTATAGTTGGGGAAAAGCAGACATTAAACAAAATAATTAAGTTATGATACATTCCATATTCCATTATGATCCGTGAGAAAATAATTCATGCTATAGAAAATTTGTAACAAAGTTTAAGAATTTAAAAGTTAGTGTAACAAAGCAGGGAGAAGAGGACAGGCTTGGTACGAAGAAGACACATGGACAAGGGGGTAAAGGAGCTAACTGCATCAGTCTATTAGTCATCTAGAATCCACGACATATGCATTTAAATTCAACTGAGAGAACTCTGCCATCCATCCAAAGGTTAATTCTGGCATAATGTATTTATGATGTTTGGAAGAATAGTCACTAGAAACACTGTTTCCTCTTTCACAGAAGTATTAAAACACTTTTTGTCTTTTCACAAAGTTAAGAAACTTGACATACTGCACACCCAGGTTGTCCGAGGTTGTTTGAAGTACCATTCTTTCCCATATCGTATTTTCACATCTTTAAAATGTGAGTGTGAGTTTGCCCAGAAAGTCTGGTAAGCAGGTATCTGGCCCTGAGACCCTGCTGTGTTGCCATGGGCATGGCTGTGGAACTGCATAGGCCTCTGCAATGTCTGTCATCCTTGTCTGTTTCATCTGGAGAATTGACCTCAGCATGTCCCTGACCTAAAGCAGCTGTCCTTACTTCAGAAACATGGAGGGGCTTTATGAGAATGAGTGTCTGCTCTTTCAAGAGACCTCTCTCCTCAGTAAAGTGGAATTTCTTCCTGCTACATCTTTTGCACAGAAATGAAATAAGCATTTAGCACTTAATCTCTCTTTATTGTTCTGCTGCTTTTAGGGTAGGGTTGCCATTTAAAATACAAGACGGTTGGTTAAAATTACAATTTAGATAAGCCACAAATAATTTTAATATAATATACCCCATGAAATATTTAGTGTACATTTATGCTAAAAAATTACTTATTGCTTATCTGAAAAACTCAAATTTTCCTGGGTATTCATATTAGGGTTCTCAAGAGAAAAGAACCAATATGATCTGTGTATATATAAAGAAAGATTTATTTGAGGGACTTGGCTTGTGTGCAGGCTAGACTGTCAGACTGAAGATCTAGGAAGGAGCCAGTGTTGTAGTTCAAGTCCAAAGGGTGTCTGCTAACAGAATTCCTTCTTTCTAGGGAGATCTCAGTCGTTTTCTGTTAATTCCTTCTGCTGACTAAGCCCACCCACATTCATGGAGGACAATCTGTTTTATTCAAAGTTCACAAATTTAGAAGTTAATCTAATCTAAAAGCACCTCACAGAAATATCCAGAATAAAGCTTGACAAACTATCTGGGCACTGTGACCCAGCCCACATGCCACATAAAATTAATCATCACAGGTGACTTTTATTTTTATTTCCTAAATCTGACCACCCTATTTCAGGAATTAGGAACTGACTATAATTTAAATTGTTCCCAACAGTGGATCTCCTTCTTTCTTTAACAATGTTAAACTGGTATTACTTACTAGTATTTTATTTTTAGTTGTCCACTACATTTTTTAGCATCATTTTCCTAAATTTTGTCTGAGGAGGTCTAAAATGAGAGATACAAAAATCAATATTCCTAGTCTTCTGAAAGCTCCCCCTGTTAGAACAAATCCAAACCATCACCCTTCATGGGTTGTATAATACCATTCAGAAGGAAGTTTCCCAGGCAGTCAGCATTAAGCCCAAACCTGGATTTGAGCTCTTATTGTTCTTCCTGCCTTCTCTTATTAGTTGCCTCCCCTACTATGTCTTGTCTTGCTGGATCTTCTCTAATTCCACAAATTTCTAGAATGTTCCCTTAGAGCAAGGCAATACCTGTACCCAAAAGAATAAATTTATTACTTTGAAATTCACCTAAGAATGCTTTCAATATTTTTGTTGGTATTTATTCTTCCTTTTATTATGTCCAAATTTTCTGGGCATGTAGTCTATTGTCCTTGTTTTTTAAGCCCAAGATCTGCAGTTGCTGGACTTTGTATTTTTAAAAGGCCATACTCTCATTAGGTTCCCTGATCCTAACCCTTTGGGTTCATTCCCAACACTCTGAAATTCTGTGTCTCAACCTCAGTTAGGTTTCTTTTATCTCTGCATTTTCTGCTTTTCCATGTTCCTTTTTAAAACTGGTCTGATCTTCATCTATCCATTTATTTTTGTGTCTGTTTTTCCTATGTTTCAAGATACCATTCTCTATTTCATAGCTATCTAATCTATGCCATGAAATCTTGATGTTTCTCCCAAGGAAATCTCTTTCCCTCCAAAGTAAGCAGATAAGTTTTCTTTTCTTTTCTTTTTTTAATTTTGTACTGCTTCTGTTCCAAGAATAAAATCAAAGCATGCCTCATTTCACACCACTCCAGTTCCTTCTGGATATCCTGCAGTAGCTTCGTTCTTAAAAGTCAAGTGCTCCAAATACAGCCTTTAGTGTTCCTCTTCCTAACCCTTAGGTATGCAATTATTTTAATAAGTTATTTTTCCTTTTCAATTCAGTCTAGTAGACGGCAGATTCTTTTCTTAGTAAGGGCTCAGTATTACTTTTCATATGTTTATTAATCAAGTTCACCATTTTTCTGTGGGAAAATACACAGCGAAAATTCTCTAAATCTTAGGCCATGAAGAATGCTGCATGATTATACAGTCCAGAGCTCAACACTGACCAGCATCTGCTAAGGCCAGCATGGGTAGTATACTGAGAATAAAACTGTCCTTTCTGCACAAAAATAATCATTTGCTGATTGAAATACTGTTATGAAACTGTTATGAAATACAAGAAACTCCAAAGTCAGAATCCTGCATGGCCTACTTTCTAAAGTTAAAAACCCACATGTCCTGGTCCCATCAAAAACTTTTCAGGTATCCACTGAGTCACCAAAATCTACTTTTTGCTACTTGTGTTTATTATTTTTTTAGAAAAAGAATAAAAACCAGTGGAAAACCTGGCTTAAGTACATGGCTACAATGATCTTCCAAAGAATTAGAACATCTAGCCTTAGTCAGTGAGGTCTACTCCTGTAATATTGAGACCTTGGTGAATAAAATCAAATGTCACCAGGTAGGTTTCTCAAGGGAAGGGACAGAGCTTCATCTATGCTCACTTCTTCAGAACTTACCACTCAGATAACTCCTCCCATATCTGTGGAAAAGAGAGAATTGGAGCAAAAGTAAATGCTTTCTCATGAAACCTTAGAAGTGAGTAGGAAAGATGTGTTCTCCAACAACATTCTCATGGCAATTATAACTACCTACAGGCTGTGGCAGAAGTTCCTGTGGACTGACTTCCATGAAGTGACTGCAGGTAATACTTGGGATACCTGTTCCACGATGAAAGGCCAACCCAGATATAAAACTCACATACACTTGATACACCATAACTCCATGAAGATTGTCCTATTCTAGCTTAATTTACTCTTTAACCCTGGGTACATTTTTATGCCAATATCAATCTTCCAGTACCTGAAAAAATGACATCTTGCCAAAATACTTGATCCAGGATGTCTTCCAAATCAAGATCCAGCAATAAAAGACTCATCCAAAGCTATAATTAACTAAATGAACAAGCCTCCTATAACTGGATAATCCCATGCAACTCTGCTTTTATTATTTCTACTTCCTACAAGCATCCAGAAAAATGAACAAAATTTCTACTACCCTTTTTTATCTCTACAACTAGACTCATTGTATTTGACTTTTATTGTAAGCATCCCTTAATTGAGATGATGAACAACCATATTTCATGGCACAATAGAGATAAACCTATATTTTCATCTCCCTCTGTGGATTTAAAAGGGGGATAATTTTCCCCTGCTCTGATGTTATGGGCCCACCAGTAATAAACATCACAGTGATTGCTTTAATTCACAAAACATAGTCTTGATTTTATAATTAGACTATCTCATTTCAAATTATTCACCAATGATTCAGTTCTTTTTTTTTTTTTTTTTCAAATTTAAGACTTTCTATCCTTCACTCCCTATCCCACCTGCAACTGTCTCCTGGTCAGACTGCACTAGGTGTGGTCAGCATCTTTACACTCCCACTCCCTGCACCTTCCCTCTGTCTTCCCAGCTACTGTTGCAGAGCCCCGCCTATTGAAGAAAGAGCTAAAGAAACCCAGAAGAGTCAGAGAAGCACTTAACTTGGCTGGATTTTGCCCTCTGAGAGATGATTCAAGGCAATTTTTGTTAGCTACTGTCATGGCTTTTCTTAGAACAATCCCTTCACTAGAGAAATTTTCTCTTGACCTCTGCAGATACGTCTCTTTTCTGGATGCCCTTGTACCTTCTTTGGCAGTATCTAGGAATTCAGCATTTGCCTCCAGGTTCCTAAACATGAGGTTCACTTGCCCTTCAGCTGGCTTCACTGAGCAGGACCAAAGTTTACCTCCCATGAATTTTCTCTTTTGTGTGGGCTACTTCTGATAGACAAGAACACTCACACTTAGAAAAACCAGGCATGCAGACAGATTCAGATGCATGCAGGTAGCCTCCTCTAACTTGCTGAACATGCTGCATTAGCCCTCTAAGCATTGAAAAGCACCAATTTTTTTGTGATTTCAACAGCAGGTAATAGATTTCAAGGTCTATGAGGGATCCCATGAAGCCTCCTTCCCCAAGGATGAAGAGATAAGAGAGTGGCATCATTGATCATATCTGGATGGAAAGGGTACTCATGCTATGGTAAAGCTTCTACAAAGAAATCCCTCCATACTACTTGGCTCCCTTTGAAATTTCTCATCTTAGAAGATCCAACGGGTGCAGGATTTGAATTCAACTACATCATAAGACAGTCTGGAGTAGTTCAGAACATAGATCTTAGAGCCAAGTTGTCTGCAACTGCATGACAGCTTTACTACTTACTAGCTGTGAGACTCAAGCAAGTTGCTTAATCTCCCTGTGCCTCAGTCTCCTCATTGGATAGAATAATAGGATTAAATGAGTGAATACATGTAAATCATTCAAAACAATTCCTGGCATACAGGAAATTCTATGTTTGCAGTATTATTCCTTTGTAAATTCTTTATATATTGATCTCACTTTGGAAAATTAAATCTATGGTATCTTGCTGCCTTTTCTGAAATTTGTACTTGGATATCCTCTTATGTTGTGAGTTCATCCAGATCTTATGACCTAGCAGAACACACATATTCATGCCCATTCCCCACAGCACTGGACTGGAAGCAAGAGCAATCCAGTAAGGCCATGAAACACATCCACAAGGTTGGCTTCACTACTTTACAACGTAGCAAGACAAGGATGTTAAAATTAGAACATAGGGACTTACCAACATGTCCAACTACCACACTCAAGTCAAGGGGAAGAAAGAAACAAAAGAGGAAAAGAGGGGCAGGAACCTGAGAAATTCCAGGGAACTCAGTCGAAATCCATGATTATTCCTTCTCACATAACACCATTACTGTTACTCATCTTTAAAGATTTGAAATCAGGGTCTCTCCATTTTGAGTTTTATGTCTCAGCAAAGAGACAATTTGATCAACCTAAGAGTGGAGTCATGTTGCCCTGTGTATCAAGATGCATGTCAGACAACTCCCTAGGAGTTGTAGCTTAGGGCCCATGACTGTTGTGTCCTTTTGTGGCATGCTCTCTGTTGTTAATCTCTGGCATCCTTGACTTGAATCTGCTGCATCCCTAGCTACAAAACCACAGTGATTTGCAGTAGGCTCAAAATGTTTTTTACTAGTTCTAGATAAAACTGTGCTTGTGGTTTAAAACAATGGATAAAAAGTATGGTACATACCAAGCTTCAAGAAACTTCTCTAAATTGTCAAATCAGATTCTGCATACATGGAACTAAGAAGTACATTTGAAGATTAATGTATTAGTTAGTAAATCAATGCATTTCAAATATTTCAGGTCTATCAAAGGGAGTAAATGTAACCTCACCCCTTCCCAGAGCAGAAATATTGCTAACCAAATGGTTATCTCACCAATACTAAGCCCAGAGCCTGGCACATGGAAATGCTTGGTAAATACTTGTTCATTGATTTAATTGATTAATTAACAAACAGAAGACATCTCTCTTTAAAAAAAATGCATACTTCCATTTTTTTGTTCTAGCTCCCATAGTAAATGGAAAGGAAAGCTATTAAATTGATAGCATTTTAAAGCTAATTATATATTTATGAATTCATGTCCCTTGGCATTTACTGATGGACCATTAACAATTAAAATTCTAATCCACATGAAGCTGTTTTTTAAATCTAGAATATGTAAGTGTCCTATGAATTAAAAGTCTTGAAAACAAGAAATGCATTCTGGCTTATTTAGCAGATTCTCTGGCTTTTATTAAATTAACTATTTAATCAGAGCATGGTGGTAGAAAGAGTGGATTTAGTTTCAAATTACTACACAGAAGATATTTGTACTTAGGGACTTCAAAATGGTATATCCAGTATTGTACAGGCCAAAACAAAGATTCCATTGTAATGTTTTACCTGTTTGAACTGATTTTTGTATCCATACAGTTTAAAGCTCAGAGAGTCTTTGCATTAATAATTTCTAAATTATATTTATAAATTCATTTACATATTTATTCCAGCTTTTCAAAAACTAGGCATTCTGTTTTGTTCTGTTGTGAGCATAAACATCTTGAAGTCAAGAACAGAGCCATATACTTCCCTTTAAATTTAAGAAGCAAAAGTGTATGTGATGTTTTGAGCCATTTGGCTTTATGCCCAAAGAGAAAATAATGTTACCTATCTGCTCAAGGGTCATGACGCTCCGTGTTTAATCAGGAACATATTTTCACCTGTTATACTTGATGTGTCACATGCCTATCAGTTTACTGTCAAGCAAGAAAGAACTCATCAGAAAGTGCATCAGTTTTCACTGCTCTCTTTTGGAGCCAAGCACTGCAGATGACAGTAAACATGACAGGTTTTGTGATCAGCAACATTTTTCTGGCACCTTGTTATTAATAATATTTTGGCTAGAGAGTATTTCCAGGGATAATCCATGGTGGAACAATCATTCCTGCATCATTGGCCATAAAATAATTTTAAAGCTTTTTCTAAGGTTCTCTCTCTCTCTCTCTCTCTCTCTCTCTCTCTCTCTCTCTCTCTCTCTCTCTCTCTCTCTCTCTTTCCCTCCTTTCCTCCCTCCCTCTCTTTCTTTTTCTTTTGGCCACATTTTTAACTAAGCCTGTATAAAATTAATTGGGAAGGAGAAAGAAACATTAAAGCTGACTCTTTAATTCTTAACACAGAGGCTATTTACTAACATTTAGGAACCTCAATGTGATGAAGAATACAGTAAAGAATAAATATGCCAAAGATGTAAACCTAAAAGAAAAATATTAAGGACAGAAAAGTGATTTTTGATTGAATATACAATAATGCTTGGGACTTTGTCACTGAGATGACATATGATATGTGAAATGCAGATGGCATCCTAGGCATAGTATAATATATACTTAATAGCCATTATCACTGTGTGTTTAAAAGAAATCAATAGCAGTCAGGACAGGGTGAGTGGTTTTATGACTAGTCATTATCCAGATGTGTTTTCCTCCCTTAGTATCAATGCAGTGTTTATTACTTAGGCATAATTTATATTTTTAGTGTTACTTATCATCTGTGCCATCATTAAGCAAAGTTCATGAGGTGGCTTGTTCCCAGATTCCCTGACCCATCTGCCTAGAGTTCATTGGTTAATTAATTACTCAGTGTCTTTTAGTTCTTATAAGATCCTAAAACACTCAAGAAAAAGCAGTAAAAATTTTATATTGATTTTACATCAAAACACATTTCACTTTTACCTTACCCTTATTTATCTTGAAAAACCTTACCAAAATAAATTTCTCCTGAAACTTTAAAAAAATTATAACTGTTTAAACACATATACTTTTCTCTAATTGTTTAATGCTTCAAGACAAAGACAAATCCTGTTTTACTTTCTTTCATAAAATATGTACTGTATTTTTATATTTAAATTTAAAAATCTTGGCATAACATATTAGATAATATGTTAGACTTTCTAGATATTATTTATTCTCCTATCAAAATTTTATTTCCTATATCTTTATTCCAAATTATAGGATTATGCAATTGAGGAAAGCTTTTTTTTTAAAAAATATTTTAACCCCATACTATTATTATTTAGTTTGTTCAAGAACAGCATAACTCTAGAGCCCTTTATGATTTACAGCTAGGTACTTGTCTACATATCTATTCTGAAACACAAATTTCTGATCTATAGGAATTCTTCAACAGATTATATAACTGTTGCTTCAAATACATAAAATTCTGCAATTATATGTTTGCGTGTGTGTATGTGTAGCGTATATATGATGTACACATTAATTTATTAACTTCATTTTGACTCGTGTTCTTTCATTAACATAAAATACCTATTAGTAAAAGACTCAAAGTAAAATTATGGGTAGATAGGAAGATGTAGATAATCACACATTAAACTTAATTTTTATTTTATGTAAGTTTGTAAGTTTTTTTTACATCTTTTCAAAACTCAAGAAAAACCAGAAGGATTGGTCAATACCCTTGTTTATAGGTAGTCTAGGTTACAAGGAACAGAAACTACCAGGTTAAATACCTTTGAGAATGTTGTACTAGAATTGATGTTTCCTTATAACACATAGGAAACAAGTAATCTGTATTTTTCCCTCAAGGTTTCTCTTCAAGGAATCAAAAATATATGCTCATATATGTTAATTCATAAGAAGCATATTAATTTTATAATAAAGTCCTTTACTTTCTTTTCCTTTTTATGATTATATTTTTTATTTAAACCTAGTTTATAACTACCTTTTATTATGTTCCCTCAAAATCTTCTTTGAAGAGATAAAGAAAAGGAAATTTTATTATAAAATATAAATAAAGAAAAGGAAATGATATTCTACAATGATAATAAAATAAATTACCTATTTTTACATACATTTATATTCTTTTCATTATCTCAGTAAGCTGTTACTGAGCACTTACTATGTGCACGTTTTTTTATTAGCATTCTATGTAGACTAAATATCTATTGACCTTGAGGAAAAATTCATCCAGTTGGGGAGAAAACAAGTTTTTATTTTTTTTAAATCAAGTAGTGAATGCTTTTCTTCCAATATAGGAATATCTATAGTAGTTAAGGCTTTATTTATACTTGATTATTTTAAAAACTTTCATAAATTAAAAACTATTTACTTTTAATCAGCAAATGAGAGAGGATATGTTTTGGTAAGCCTTTGAAACCATTTTTTGATTTTTAGAATTACTAAATTAAATTACTAAATTACACCATTTGAGCCTCCATTTTCTCATTTACAAATGGGAATTATACTACTATTTACTGTAACTTCTTTTGAGAGTGGGTACTAGGGATTGATCCAAGGGATGCTTAAACACTGAGAAACATTTCCAGTCCTTTTTATTTTTTCGTTTTGAGACAAGATCTTGCAAAGTTGCTTAGGGTCTTCCTCAGTTGCTGAGGCTGACTTTGAACTTACAATCCTCCTGCCTCAACCACCTGAGATACTGGGATGACAGGTATACACCACCATGCCCAGCTATTTACTGAAACTTTTGCCATGAGATTTTAATGTTTCAGAATAGCTGTTGTGCATAGAAAAGACCTTATGACTATTGTGAATTTTCAATTGATTTTCATTTTATGAAAATTGAAATTTTTGATCACGTACTTTTCCCTCAGTACATGAGAAATGCATGTATGGAAATACCTTATTAATTTTTGCAATTGATATGTGTTAATCATTGTAAGTAAAAAATTTAAAAAGTTAAGTCAAATGTGTAACATCATTCTAATTTTTAAAATATTTTTTCTTAAAATTGAACATAGAAAATTATTCAATTTATAAATCTGTTAAGTTTAATCACTTCAAACTTTATTATTTATAGTTTTGTTACATTTTAAAAATATCTTCATTTTCTTTTAAAATATAGTTTTTATTTTCTTAATTTAGTACATTAAATCCTGATGTAGCAAGAAAAAAACTCCCCAAATCTAATCAATTGTATATATGTATAAATGTAGTAAATGTCAAAATCTCTTAAACACTACACTATTATTGTTAACCAACTAAAATAAAAATTCTGCTGCACAATTTAACTAAAAATTACAATTCAATACTTTCTTTCTCATTTCATTCAGAAACTTTCCCTCATGCCCAACGTGTCGTATGTATAGATAGAGAATGATGCTGTTGTGTCCTCAGTTACTCCCAGTGTTCCATCATTCTGGCCTCAGAAACTCGCTGTCATTCACATCCAGCCCTCTGCTCCAGAAATTATATTTACATTCATGCAGGCTTTTACCTTGGGCTTTTTAGGAACCAAATCATGCTGCTTTCTCACATAAAACTAATTGCTAACCATAAGCAACCTGCAAGTCATTTTCCACATATGGCTTTAAGCAACATTTCATTTGTCCCTTAATGTACTTGTTCACTAATTTTTCTTAAAGATGCAAGACTAATCTCACTAGCCAGATTATAGAAGGATTTGAAAGTCAGGCAGAGGACTTTAGATTTAATGATGTAGGAAATAGGAAATAATTGAATTTTCTGAGGCAGGAAATAGGAAAACAGCATGGTGTCATTATTGTACGAAAGAGTATAGGATTTTTTTGTCAGACCATCCTGGATTGGAATCATGCCACCACCAGTGTGGCCTTATGATTCTCATCTGTTGATGAAGATCACACTGCCCACTTCATGGGAAATCTCATTCATTCATTGGTTCAACAAGTATCATGTTCCTGCTGTGTATTAGTTATTGCTGAACAAAACAAACTCAGTTCTGGATCTCATTGTTCTCATGGTCTAATGACAAATTCAGAAATTATGCAAGAAAAGAAGTGAATTAATCAGGAACCCTTGTGGTAAGGGCTCAGAAGGAAAGGAATAAGCAATAGAGAGTAATGGTGTGTAACTTAAACTGAGTGGTCAGGGAATTCACTGTCTAAAATAGTGACAATTAACAAGGAATAAATGAGAGAAAGAATTTATAGTTGAGGATTCTCCCATGTTCCTTGGCCTTTAGTATTTCAATGGCCATGGCTTCCACCTATGGAATCCTAGACACTGTTTCAGCCTACATTCAGTGCAGCGTGGAAGGACTAAAGAGTCAATGCCCCGATACAGGCTTCAGTCATTGTCAGAGAAGAATAGGAGAATAAACAGCACACCTTCCTTGCCCCTCTGGTGGGTCAACCTGAGGCATAGTCCACACTGTTTTCTAGAGTCTCCTGAGTTCCCCAGAGTGATGTTTTTGTTTCATTATATTCCCATTGCTGGCTTCTTTTCCTTCTCTATTTCTTTACTCTTATATTGGTGTTTGTGAGTCCCTTTCACAGAAATTATATAATTTCTAAACGTGGTCTCAGAGTCTGCTTCTGGGGAAAACCAATCTGAGAAATATACCACCCTAATTACATAGGATAATGTCAAGAATAAAAATACACACTCAGAAAATGCTAGTTGTTCTTTTCCTCACACTTGTCCACCTCCCACGGCACCCGCACCTTGCTAGTCAAATATGTATGATAGAAATGTTTTAGAAAGTCCTACCTAGACTACATTATGGTCTTGGGGGGTAGATATGTTAGTCATAGAGACCTAGGGAAAAAAGAACTATTGCTGTACAACTGATGACATTCAATAAAGATCCAGACAGATCAAAGTAAGATGCTGGTGGAATTCAGTTATAATGGTCAGTTTGTGACTCTTTCGTATCCCTCACTACACATTTTAGACTCTTCTGGACCATACAGTTCTAGGAAGTGGTATAAGAGGGAACTGATGCAATAAAAAGATATCCCTGGTTAAGAGAGATTTTATACATGATTAGATCAATAAAGTAGGCAGAGATATCAGCAAAATGTTCTCTGAATTTAGGAATTGTCCTCTTATCTGTCACGCCAAGTAGCAAGCAGTATGTACCAGCTGGCAATGTGGAACGGCCCCTGATCTTCACCAGCACCCTCAGAGCCACTATTTGTACACATAATGCATTACATTAAATAAAAATGTGCTTTTGATGTAAGTGCAGTTTTAGGTCAAGCATTCCTGTCCTCTCTTAGAACTCATTACCCACCTCTAAGCTAGCATTTAACAGAAAATCTAGTCTCTCTTGGCTCTTGGAAATTTTAAAAATTGATCGTCTACCAGGGCCTACAAGGTCTTTCTCTCTGATCTCTTCTTGAGCCAGCCTCCTTCCTAATCATTAGGTTTAGGCATGTTGACGATCATTTAATTCCTCAAAATATGCTATACCATTTTTATTTCTTTTTTATTTGTTCTAATTAGTTATACATGACAATAGAATGCATTTTGACACATTGTACACAAATGGAGCATAAATTCTCATTCCTCTGGCTCTACATAGTGCCGAGTCACACCAGTAATGTAACCATACATGTATATAGGGTAATAATGTCTGTCTCATTCTACTGTCCTTCCCATCCCTACCACCCCATCCCTCTCCTCACTCCCCTCTGCACAATCCGAAGTTTCTTTATTCTTCTTACCCACCCACCCTGACTATGGATCAGCATACACTTCTCAGAGAAAACATTTGGCCCTTGGGTTTTGGAGATTGGCTTATTTCACTTAGCATTATATGCTCTAGTTCCATCTATCTACCTGATATGCCATAATTTCATACTTCTATAAGGCTGAGTAATATTCCATTGTATATATGTACTACATTTTCTTTATCCATACATCTGTTGACGGGCACCTAGGTTGATTTCATATTTTAGCTAATGTGAATTGAGCTGCTATAAACATTGATGTGGCTGCATCACTGTAGGATGATGATTTATGTTCTTTGGGTATAAAATGAGGAGTAGGATAGCTGGGTCAAATGGTGGTTCCATTCAAAGTTTTCTGAGGAATCTCCATACTACTTTCCAAAGTGGTTGCACCAATTTGCAGTCCCACCAGCAAAGTATGAGTGCACCCCCCCCCCCCCCGTATCCTTGCCAACACTTATTATTGCTTATATTCTTGATAATTGCCATTCTGACTAGAATGAAATGTTTTGAATGTTGCTTCTTCCTCACAAAAGAATTCTTATCAGATGGCTAGGTATCTGTTTAAATGTCACCTCCACAATGAGATTTTCCCTAATTACTGTCTCTGAAAAGATGTATGAGCTTTTGCTTCAGTAATGCTATGTAATAATAAAACAAATCCCAGTGGTATGCAATAATGCATATTTGTTTAGAACAAATTCTGTGGTTTGGTTAAGAGTCGCTGATCTAGATAGGGGACTAGACCTGGGGACTCTGGAGAATCATTTAGGCTTGTTCATGTCTGGATGTCACTTGGAAGCCAACTCACCTAAGGAGCCTCTACTGATAAGACTCTGCTTGTTCCACAGGTGAATTGCTTTCTTCTTGAGCTAGTGGGCTAACCTCGACATGTTCATTTTACACTCCTTAATATGGTAGAGGTGTAATACACACATAGGCCTTTTGAGACTCAAAATGGCCTACCATCACTTCCACCTATTTTATTTGCCAAAGTAGTAACAACATTAAGCCCAACATTGTACTATGTTCCTTGCATGGAAATATGGTGGGAGGGCAGAAATGAATATTTCTAAAAAATAATCCTATCTTACAGTTTGCTTCCTCTGTAATTCCAGTGCAGAAAAAACTCAGTTTCTTTCCCTAAAAGCAATTTTGCTTCCTATAATCATTTGTTTAGAATCTGTTTGGCTCATGACAATTTTGTTAAACCAGAAGGAATAGACTATGCTACAGTAACACATTAAATCCTAAATTTAGGCCAGAAAACCTTATTTCTCCCTCATGTCACAGTTCAATTCAGATTAAAAGAACTTCTTCCACTGAAGCTATGTCATCTAGGTCTTTTCAGTCTACCAAAGAAAGAAAAGACAAAAAGATCTGAGATGAGTTTTCCAGGTTCAGCCTTAGAAAATGGTCTCTATTACATTCACCCACCATTGGCTAAACATTCAATCACTTGGCCCTAGTATAGCTGCAATGGGAGATGGGGGTGCAGATAAATTCAGTCATATATATATATGTGTATATATATATATATATATATACACAAGACTGCCAAGATTATAAGGTCTTTGTTGCAATCACCATAGTGCCCAACAAATGGAAATTCTTCATTTGTTAAAGAATGAATGAATGAATAAATGAATGACATCTGACTCCACAGCCAGTTTTCTCATCTATGAGAAGAGTCATGATGCTGATCTAACAGAATCATTATGAAGAATAGAGGAGTAATCTGTATGATAGGAAATCATTTTATAGAAAAGATATACTGTCTAGGGGCCTCTTAGTTTATTCATTTCTATTTCAAAAATGTATAAGAAATACTGTTATTGCATATGTGTTATAGTTTATAATAATGAGGAGAAATTGGTGATTTATGAAACTATGTGCATGGATTTATGAAACAAGACTTCTAAGTTTCATTTCTTAAGATAATAATAGGAACAAACTAGAAAAAGTCAAAACCAGAGACCTGAAATGGAGAAAAGCCAAGGGGTGGCCCCATCTAGCCCAGTCTTCCCTGTGGCTTCGGGGCTTCCTGCTCTTGCCCGCAGCACTCTGGCCAAGCAGCTCTGTACTGGTCTACTCCTTCCCCTTTCCTGTATAGTTTCAGGGACTTGGAAAGGGGAGTGTGTATGAAGGCAAAGATGAAAGGCTGACAGAGATCGACAGCTTTTGCCAGGTATTTTTCTCTTTTTTTTTTTTACTGAGCTTAAGGCAAACCATATCCATGGGAGAAACTTATGAAATTTTAGTTTAATGACTAAAATTTAACTAAAACTTAATAACAAGTGTAAAATGATTGGGGCACCCATGGCATTGATGTCAGTGAATGAGAAGCTTCCCTGGACCTCCAGATTGTGCTAGATGCCCTTCTTTTGGGATCCCATAGTACAAAGTGCATACCTGCATCATGTCTTATCAGATTAATTTAAATCTGTTCTGGATCACTGCCCCTCAATGATAAACCCTTCTGTGGGGCATGTTTATATTGTATCCCAGAGCCCACATAGACTGGAACCCAGAAGGCCTTAGTCTAATATTGGGAATTCTGTTTCCCCTCTAGTTTCTGGAAAAACTTCATATCTTGCTTTAAAGATGTGCTGCTGCAAGAACCTCTGCTGCACCCAGATTTCATGAGTCCCAGGTGGAGTGCACGGGCTCCTGCTCGGAAAAGCCCTCCAACTCTGATTCTTATAGGTTGAACACCAGCAAGATATGACAAGTGCTAATGAATTTCTAAAGATACTGAAAACCTGCAAAATATAGTAGATTCTCAATTGTTGAGGATGGATGTAATATATTCTTCCTAAATTAACAAATTGACTATGGCTATTTAATTTTTTTCCAAGCCTCTAATTCAATCTAAACATTTTCTCCATCATAATTCTTGCTTTTGATAATTCTTATCAAATTTATTTGATATGCCATGCCTGTACTTCATTAGCTCCTAGGATATCACTGGCTTCAATAGTCAGTGACTATTAGTAATCATGTCACAGAAGCACTAAGAGAATGTTAACCATGAGACTAAGTTCAAGTTCTTAGCCAATTTAGTATCTATTTCAAAGCATTCTTGACATTTTGAGTCCCCTGCATTTTTCATTTATGCAGCATTGGAAAACCTAAATCCAAAACTTCTATGTTATTAAGTATAGCCACTGTTACCCTCTCCACTTGAAAGGTTAATTTTGATGAATGTTTAAACATTTGCATTAAATAATTGTGTTTAAATATAATTGAAATGTGTAGCTAGAATCATAATGCTTGACATCCAAATCTGTCCTATTTACTGTGCAATCATACCTTGAGTGCCGTTGTGACATGTGTTAAATATTGCAGTCTACAGAGCCACACACGGTGATTAGAAGCATAACTGAACAAGGTCCCTTGCCCCTGGGAAACCATGTTTTAAGTAGGAGCTTATACCCAACGGTCTTTTAACATATACTTTCTCAACTTCTGAGTAGCTTGTCGGGGAAGCAGGTCAAACAGGGGGCAAGTGCAGCTTGGGTCACAGAAAGATACGGAAAGTGCGGAGGGCAGAGGGCAACAATAAGGAAAGTGTGCTACTGAGATTTAGCATCTCACCAAGTGTGCAGGGGGTGGGTTTTTTCTGTCATCATTTACATATGGCTGAGGCCAGGTTTTATTTGTAGAATATTGAGTAAAAAACTGGAAAGCAGAAATGACACAAAATGGGAGTTATAGCCTAAAGCAAGGAACCTTTTAAAAGGCTTTCAAACAATACTTCCCTAAATAAGCTCTCTCCCTAAGTCTTTTAAAACAGACTTCCACCTGGAGGCTCAGGCACTTAGCCAAGTGTGCCCTGGACCAACCTGGACAGAGAGAGAACTTTAAAAAACCACTAAAGAATCAACCAAATGAAAAACACCCCACTTTAATGTTTAAATTTTCAGGCATTTTATTTGATTTAGAGGAAGGGAACCATTCAGGATGCTGTGCTGGCTTCTATCCTAACCAAAAATGTTTTCTGTTGTTGTTTTATAACATTAACATTAATCACATTAGCCATTGCCGAGCCCAATCCCAGTGATCTGCAGGACGCAAAGCAAACCTACTCATCCTTAACATAATATAATATCAGCATCTACTGTTCTAAGTTCAGACGTGTGTTCATTTCAATATATTAAATGGTGATTCTGCCTGAATATACAGGGGCAATATTTATTTTCAACAAAATGGCAACAAGACTATAAGAAACAAGAATGTGAGAATTTATTTTAACCATATCACTTTCTTGGGTACTGGAATAATGTGTAGATTTAGTGGTACTTGTTATAATAAAACAAAGTAATAACAAATAATCTTTCTCCTAAAGAGGAAGTTTAGCTTGTAAGAACTTATTTCATGTAGCTGGTGTGGTGGTAAGTGCCTATAATCATAGCTCTTAAGGGCCTGAGACAAGAGGATGCCAATTTGAGGCTAGCCTATGCAATAGAGCAAGATCCTTTCTCTAAATGAAAAACAAAAAGCGCTTTGTATGTATTCAGTGGTACAGTGCTTTTCTAGCTTGCTTAAGGACCTAGGTTCAATCCCCTGTAATGCAAAAAAAAAAAAACAAAAAAAAAAAAACAAGCACTTAATGTTCATTATTTAAAAAAAAAAACTATGAAAGACTTAAATTCTACTATTAACTGGCAATTTACAGAAAAGGAAATTAAAATAGCTGATTGCTATTTTTGAATTTGTAGAACTAAGCTCTATTAAATGGTATGTAATCAAACTGTAGAGTGACCGTTTCATTAATTTCAGCTATGTTCCTGATCATTATGGCTAACTCTTTGTTATTTAAATTGTACACAGTTAGACTCTGCATGGGATCTGACATGAAACTGATCAAAAGGCTTTTGAATTCTGGGGAATAAACAGAATGGTTAAACATTATTTCAGCCTCTTACCCCAAAGAAGGATCACCAGCACAAGTAATAATAATAGCTGACTGCTTATTGTGTCTCAGATATTGTTGTTTGTATATATTTGTATATATTGTTTGCTTGTACAATCTCCCCAGTAATGTTGCTAATTTCTGGAACTTTTCCTGGCTCTTATTATCAGCTCCAATGCTAAGCTCAGGCAACAAACATCCTCAAACCAAATATTTCTTTTTAGAATTTACAAAAAGAAGAATATGCAAAGTGATGTTACATGGAAGGGCCACAGCCTTCCACCAGTTCACCTTGTTTCTTGACTTTATTAGACTCTGTCACTGTGACCAAATACCTCAGATAATCAATTGTTAGGAAGGAAAGGTTTATTTTGGCTCATAATTTTAGAAGTTTCAGTCCACAGTTGCTTTCTCTGTTGTCCTTGGGCTTATGGCAAGGCAGAGTAGGTCATGATGAGCTCATGTGTGTGGTGGAAAGCTACTCACCCTCATGGCTCCTAGGAAGCAAAGAGGGAGGGAGGGAGAGAGAGAGAAGGTGGGACTCCAATATCCCCTTCAGGTGCACACCCCCCAATAACCCAACTTCTTTCCTGCAGGCCCCCCTGCCTAACGGTTCCACTACCTCCCAATAGTGCCCTGGGCTGGACACCAAGCCTTTAACACACTTAACCTTTGGAGGACATTTCAGATCCAAACTGTAACACTGACCTGCCCTGTCCCCATGAGAAGATTTTCCTTCTGGCTGCTCTGGACACACTCAGCTGTGTTGAATCTCTGCTGCTACACCAACAGAACAGACACACTGAGGAACTGTCCCAGTAAAACCTCTCCCTCTAAAAGGAATTCTCTTAACAATAGAATTTTCTCTATCTTAATGCACAAGTGAATTAATGCAAAAAAAAAAAAAACAGTCTGCAATAGATTATGCTGAATTTTGTAGACATACAAAGATAAATCATGGAGAAAAGCAATCTGTAAGCTACAGTTTAGTTGTTTGATGTGAAGAAACACAAGTAACTATTATCTATGATCAAGTGTTATGAGAGAGAAAGCGTAATGGAAATTGAAAAGAGAGAGCTTACATGCATTTGAGAAGAATCGAGAAAGGCTTCCTGGAAAAGGAAGTTTTTATCTGGACTTTGAAGGAGTGGTAAGGCAAGACTTGCGGATGTCAGTTGAAGGACTGAGTGGTGTGAGCCACAAAGATTAAGTGGGTGGGGTGGAGAAAAACACAACCAGGGTGTTAGCATGCTGGCCCACAGTGTATAGAAAAACTGCCCAGTGTAAAGATGGAGCCAGAGAATTAGTTTGTAATTTGAGTGACATGATAAATAATCTAGATTTTTTCTTTCTTGTGTAAACAGCATCAAGACTACAAGGACTTTAAGTCCCATTAAAACCTTAATTTCTCTCTTTTTTTGTGGTTGTTAGTTTCTTAAATTCATTTTTTAACTGATACATTCTCTCTCCCTTTAATAATGTATTTGTAATAAGAAAATTACTTCAGACTAAGAACAGCATTTGCCAAGCTTTATTTATTCTAAGACTGTGCATTTCAAATAAATAAATAATTGCATCAATTAAATAACATAACCTTCTGCATTTTAACTGCAATTTATATGTTGCCACTATAGTTTTTATTTTCTAAAATGTCCTTTGGGATTCTCCTTTCAAGAAGGGCTTTTTATTATCACAGTTCTGCTGGATGCAAATGGCTTTATTAAAGCAGATCTTGAATATTTTGTCTTTTTACTCCCCTTTATAGTGTTTTTATTTCTTATATTTGAAGAGCTGAGGTTTGAACCCAGGAACTTGTACATGCTAGGCAAGTACTCTACCAATGAACTGAACACCTAACCCAGTTTTAAATTTTTTCTGATTGAAACATTGCACTAAATAATGAGCATAATAAATCGTCCTTGATAACTCCTGAAGCGCCCTAGGCCCAGCCTGACTCTGTACATGAACTAGGTACCTCTATGCTCTTCTATAGGTTCCCCACACTTCCAACTTACACATTTAATAATCATATAGTGTTTTGGGTTTATAGAGATGTAAAGACTTTACATTGAGTATTTAAATGCATATTTTTAAGGTGTATTTTTTTCTTTATTTCCCATATCAACCATGGGGTAGTAAATATGTAGAGTACAATTTCAATATAAAATTAATGTGTCTAGGGGCTGGGGTAGTGGCTCAATGGTAGAGCACTCACCTAACACGTGTGAGGCCCAGGGTTCTATCCTCAGCACCACATAAAAAATAAATAAATAGATAGGTAGGTAAATAAATAAATAAAGGTATTGTGTCCAAATACAACTAAAAACAAAAAAAATGTGTCTATCTACATTAATCTCATGGAAATCACTTTTATAAAATAAATGTGATTATCACCAATGCCTATGGATATTTTGGGTTCAGGGTTTTGTTTGTTTGTTTAACATATTTTTATTGAGACATAATTGTTATTGTCTTCTTAGGGCACATTATGGCAACTCAGTACCATGTGTAGTAATAAAATTAGGGTAATAAGCATTTTCATCTCCAAACATTGTTTTTATGTTCTGGAGATGTCATATGCAAGTCGTTTTTAACTATATCAGAGATGATTTAATAGTTACCCTACTATGCTATGGAAAACAGAACCAATTCCTCCTGTGTTTTGGTGCCCTTTATTGAACTTCCCTTCATTCACCCACCCCCTTGCCCTTCCTAGTCTGTAGTGGCCTCTATCCCATTCCATTCTTTTATGAGATTAACTTCTTAGTTTCCACAAATTGGTAAGAATGTGTGGTGTTTATCTTTCTGGGTCTGGCTTATTTTTCTTAACATAATGTCCTTCAGTTCCATCCATGTTGCTGCAAGTGACAGGACTTCATTCTTTATGGCTGATTAATATTCCATTGTGCATATATACCACATTTTCCTTATCATTCACCCACTGATGGGCATCTAGGTCGATTCATTATTTTAGCTCACACTCTGAGTGGTGCTGCAATAAACATGGGAGGGCAAGTATCTTTTTGGTATAAGGATTTCATCTCTTTGGGACAGATATTCTGTAATCACTGGATCGTACATTTATTCTATTTTTAGTTTTTGAGGACTCCCTATACTTTTTCCCACAAAGGCTATGCTAGTTTACATTCCCACTGACAGAGAAAGAGTTTGTCTTCTTCTGAATCCTTGCCAGCATTTATTTTTTTTTCCTTTTAATGATATCCATACTAGCTGAGGTGACATATCTCATTGTGGTTATGATTTGCAGTTCCCTGCTGATTAGTGAGATTAGCACTATTTTCATATGCTTGTTGGTCACTTGTATGTCTTTTTTTGAGAAATGTCTATTCAGTTATTTCAATTAGAATACATCAAACACATTGAACTATGACTACGTGCTTAAGTAATAACTGACAGTGTCGGAGCAGTTTGCTTTAATAATCTTGGGGAATTACCAAATCGGCATGCAAGGTACTATAGTGAGAATACAAAACAATTCAAGTGGGATCATTAAAGGAGAAAGTAACACTGACTTGTAAGAATCTAAACTATGAAATAATTTCGAAGAAATTATGTTACAATTTTCAAAATGAGGAAAGTTTGTTTCACATATAATATTTAGTTTTGGGGAATGAAACTGGCAAGAAGGCATATCACCAGCCTAAGCATTTTCCTTGTGAGTATTCAAGTGTTGCTTTAAGAAAGAAAGTTAGACAACAGTATCATTCTCTTCTTACACACTGGAATTATACACCCACAGCTCAAATGTTTAAAGTGGTAGTGTTTGTGGAATTACTCTGATAGGTTGTATAACCTGCTAAACTAGAAAAACACATCATTAAGCTTTTCACATTCCATTCTGCTTATTATGTTCATTTAGATGCATTTGCTAATAATTTATAAGTGCAGTTTATTAAAATTTTTTAAATTTTCTTTTTTTTTTTTAAAGGAGCCCGCTACATGAAAAAAATGCAAGTCAAAGTGGTCACAACCTAGAAGTCTGCAGAGACAGGAATAACTAGCAAGTAGATACTATGTTATTTTATTCTGTTAAGTATATATAGAATTTAGTAGTATTCTGGGGATTTTACTCTATAATGACCAGTCTTATAATTTAAAATTTATACTTAGCAGTACTTGTGTTAATTTATATTACATCACAAAAATAATTAGGAAAAATGCTGGTAATTCTGGATTTTAGGAAACTCATTTTCTGTCAGTAATATTGAAATGATTTTTTGGTCAGAAATATGAGTTTAAATATTGTATCCTCTCTTAGGTTTTATTTTTAGAGCCCTGGTTCAACACTTTTTCTTTCTTAAAAAGAGTAAATGAATCTACCCATTTCTTATGACATATTTAACCACCATGTAAATGTGTTAATTCCTCTCACAAACCATTAATAAAAATTATTTTGTAATCATTCTTTGAAGAAACAGAGTGAAACTACATTAGCTTCTGAAGGTTACGTTTCAATATTTTGAGGTGATATTAAATGAAATCCATTCACAAAGGAGATTTCCGTTTATCAACACACCCTGACATTTTCAAAAAATAAAATTGGAGTTTAATAATAAAACCATGCAAGATTCCAATAAATGGATTAAAAATGGACTTAAGAATGTGGGAAGGGTGGATAAGATTGTTTGAATGGCAAGAAGAATCTTTGAAAACCTCATTGCTCCATATTAAAGGGATCTGAGTTGATTCTTTCTCCTCAACTGTATCAGGAAGATTGTAATCAAACAAGAAAATGTTCAAGATAAAAGGACTTTAGAAATATTTGAAAAACATTTCAAATATTTCACCCAAGAAACTAAGTTTGCAATTAGAAACTGATTTTGCATGCTAAAATTATATTCACATACCTATATTCAAACATACAAATATATTTGCACTTTCTTCAGAATAAAACTTAATGCAATTAGTTCTTAATTTAACAAGTCTCTTCCCAGTAGTAATCGTGATTATATTTGCAAACAAAAGTGTATGAGTTCATATCAGTATTCACAACAAAAAATAATTTGGAAATTGTTCATAAATATTTTTATATTTAAAATCTTTTGGTCATAGATATTTCTGCTATAGCAATTGGAAAATATTTAAAATTGTATTTCAGTTGCTTAACAGTACTGCTTTCTAAACAATTATATCAGCCAACAGAACTTTCTTTCTTTTTAATGTTCTTTGAAGGCTTTATGAATGATAAGTCATGGTTGATAAATACATCATATATAAACTGTATCAAATATTTATACAACTGGAAGCACACATTTTATATACACAATATTATGAAATAACTAACTCAGTAGATATGAAAAATACTTTTATAATGTAAAATATTAGTCTTAGTGCATTTGGCTTATAAATGTAGACTTTAACCTTGGATTATAGTAAGGCAATACCTGGTTACACTATGAGGGAGTGGAAAGAAAGTACATCCAAAATTCAAAGACTTTTCAGACAGTTTAGTTGGGCTGTTTTTATATTGAAGGAGAGAAAATTGTGAAAACATGTTTAGAGATACCTTGGTTATCGTTGACATCAGTTTTACCCAGGAGGAAATCAAGATGTCCATTATTTAAAGGGAATTTAGGAAGTTTCCAGCAGAATTGTAAAAAAGGAAAAATATATCTCCTAGCAGTATAGATTAGACTGTTGGGAGGGAATATGGTAGTGAAAGAATAGGATTTTCATACTTGCTGTAATTCAGGTGGGAAATTTTAGAAGTTCAAATTAAAATGGTGGCAGTAGAGATAGAGAAGACCTTTATTTGAAAGAAATATCTTCTTTACCAGATTCCTTTGGGACTTAATTTGGATGGGTAAATAGTGATTCCAATATTTTAGATCTGAGACCTTAAAATAAGAGCACTTAGCTTCCAGTAGAGGATGTTAAAATGGTAACTTAGGAAGGTTAAATGAACATGCCTTTAGCTTAGCAAAAGAAGGATGATTATGAGATGGTACAGAAAAAACAAAACTGGAGCTCTAGTAGTGGGAGACATAGGGCTGATGTATCTGGATACAAATGATGGTTGAAGCTACCAGGATTTAATCAAGGAAATCACCTAAATAAAGTGAATGGCGACTATTACCTCAGGTAGAATTCTGAGGTTCATCAATATTCAATCATCAAAGGTTGAAGGAAGAGGAATCAACCATAGAAACTGAGCAGTAGTCCAGAATAATAGGAAAATTGGCTTCCAGTCTTTCTCTAGTTGTTACAAGAATACAAAGAAGCAGTAAGATTCTAGAGGTCAACAGTGTTAGTGCTGAAAATTTCAGCAGGGGTTGGGAAGGAAGATATTTTCTGAGAAAGAAAATATCTTTTGAACATTGCAGTTGGTAACTGGGACCCCAATGGAGTCACCCAACTTTGAAGGCTAGATTATTTTATAAGTCCTTTTCAATATAGTGCCTTCATTCGTTATCTCCTTTCTACATCCATTCTAATGATAGAGTTGTATTTTTCAGATTTATCTATGGATAGTTTTATTTTTAATCATATTTACTTATCCTCAGAATATCCTTATTTTAAATACTATAAGATTTTCCATAATTTGGACAGCTAATTCAGTCTGATATTTGAATTAAGGAAATCTAATTGTTGGCTATTCTTTGCAAATATACATGACCTATTATTCCATTTATTAATCTCATAAGTGATTTCCCATATGAGATTGACAAATATACTAGTGCCTCACAAACAATAATTTCAAGCATTGCTTGGCACATAATAGGGATACTTGTAAGAAATGATTAGGTGAAAGAATGAGTCAGTATATTCTTCCACTTGGATTATTCCTACACTTTTTAAGCACTATTACATTGTCTTTGCTGGAAGTACAGAATTATTTGACTGTTTTTGAATCCTTACATAAATATCTCTAAGAGGAAAATGAGATTATTAAACACTTTTATGTGAGACATTGCATGTGATTCTCATTAGCCCTATTTTTGTCTTTCCCTAGCACTGTAGACTTAATTTTCATGGTTTTAATCAGGGCATAATTGACACCAAATCATTTTAGACTTTTACCAAGGGATTACTCTTAAATATTTGCATTGCTTTTTTTTCTTTTTTTTCTCCACAATAAAAATAAATTCATTATTTTATTTTAGGTTACATAAACTGTGCTCACTGTAAAAATACCAAACATTACAGAGATATATGATAAATAACATAAAAATCAATTGAAAAACCACCCAAATGATAACCACAATTAATATTTACATTACTTAGGGACTGTCATTATGAAATGTCCCTTTGTATCTATAATAATGCTTTTTTGCATTAAAATCGCCTCTCTGGTTTTAGTACAAATATTACCTGCTTTCTTTCCATTGATATTTTCATAATTTTTCTTTCTTACATCCTCCTTTAACTTTTTTCTTCTTATAAATTGTCTCTTAAAAATATCACATAGTAGACTTTAAAATAATTTAGCCTGATAATATTGTTCTTTACTTGAAATATATAGTCCATTTTCATTTATAGTTAATTGCTGATATAGTTGGGTTTATATCTACCATGTGACTAATTATTTTTTCTTTAACCCGTCTGCCTGTATTCCTTTTTGTATCTTTTATGCTTCCTGATGGATTTGGATTAATTAGGTACTCCTTGTTTTCTTTTTTCCTCTATTAACTTACTAGATACATACTCTTTTACTGTTCTTGGAGTGCCTTAGAAATTTTAACATTCATCCTTGACTTATTAGAATCTGACCTAAACAGTTACTTTTAGCAATTCTCCGATATTGCTAGAACCTTGGGAAACTTTAGATCTTTCGATTGCTATTATTATTGTGATATATTTTTTCTAGAGATATCTTAAGCCTTGCTCAATACATTTCTGTGATGATTTTTATTTAAATCGTTTAAATTTACCTGCATATTTACCTTTTCCATTATCCTTTGTTTCTTCCTGCATATCTGTTAATTGTGTTTATTTCTGAGACTATTTTCTTTTCTAAAAATTTTTTATTTGTTCTTTTTAGTTATACATGGCAGTAAAAAATATTTTGACATAATATGCATATATGGAATATAACTTCCTATTCTTGTGATTGTGCATAATGTGGAGTTACATGAGTCGTGGATTCATATATGAGCATAGGAAAGTTATGTCCAGTTCATTCTGCTGTCTTTACTATTCCCATCCCCCACCCTTCCCTTCAGTTCCCTTTGCCTAATCCAATGAACTTCTATTCTTCCCTCACCCACCCCTTATTGTGTGTTAGCATCTGCATATTGGAGAAAACATTCATTCAGCCCTTGGGTTTTGAAATTGGCTTATTTCACTTAGTGTGATAGTCTCCAGTTCCATCCATTTACTAGCAAATGCCATAATTTCATTTTTCTTCAGGACTGAGTAATATTCTGTTGTGTATATATACCACATGTTCTTTATCCATTCATCTGTGAGAATATTTTTTTTTTGGTCTAAAGAAAATGTCTTTAGTATTTCTTTTGGTGCCCGTGTGCCAAATGTAAATTTTCTGTTTTCTCTCCAAAAATGTTTTATCTTCTTTTGTAAACTTCAATTTTTACTTTTTATAGAATTTCAGCACTTTTTTTCTGTGCTAAGGATCAAACACAAAGCCTTGCTCAGCTAGCAAGCATCCTACCACTGAGCCACACTCCAGCCCCCAGAATGTCACTTTTTTGGGGGGAGGAATATACTCAGAAGTGGAAATGCTAACATTCAATAATCCTATTTTTAGTTTTTGGTAACCTCCATACTGTTTTTTTTTCTTTCTTTTGTAACTATGTTTATTATCTTGATTATGGAAATTGTTTTACAGGTGCACTTATATGTCAGATGACCGCATTTGCACCATTTTACATTGCCACCAATGGTACACAGGACTTCCGATTTTTCCAGTGTTCTCACCAACACTTGTAATTTTCTGGTTTGGGGATTATATTTTTGTTGTTATTGTTGTTTTTTAGTAGTAGCCATCCCAATAAATACAATACACTATTATTGAATGACATACATTGTATAAAATTTTATTGCCCCCAGGTGATAATGTCTAGGCAAATGAAGTAGAAAAGGTATTCACTAAACCTTTCAAGTACTGAAATTTTATAGAACTTGGGCACCCAAGCTAGCCTCTGGCTGTTTGCTGCTGCTGAACTGTAGCATTCTAGGACTTTCAGTGAAAATTCAAAAAGAATCCCCTGTGATTCTCTGTTCATAAGGCAGAGCATTCTGCACTGCTTTTCAGATACTTTAGCAAAAATTCTAGTTTTCTGTGTCATGAAGCAGCAGAATACAGCCAATGGCTCAAAGTGAGACCAGCTATGGGTGGAGGTTCCTTGGTTCTCCAGTTTTCTCCCCAGGCTCATGAGACTACCTAAAGCTCCTCTTATTTATCTTTTTTCTCACTGTGGCCTTCCAGAAGACTGAACTAAATTCCCTCCGATTCTATTTTCTTATATAGAATTAGCAAATGTCTCCAGAAAAGGAAGGTATCTTTCTAGCTCACCTCTTTAGCTCTCCCCACTCCAGAAACTTGACGCAACTAGCCCTGTAACTTCCTTGATTCTCTGATGCATTAAAGTAGAACAATGTTTAAATTTATCCAGTTTTTCAGTGGCCCTGTGAAGAAGCATGAGTGCTACAGAAACTACTTTTTCATGCTTTGTTTTTGTAATTACATAATGGCAAAATTTCTGAGTATGTTTACAAGAATACATGTGTCTTATTACACATACTGTTTTTATTGAGACTATTTTTGCTTTTCTTTCTTTTATCCATTTTTCTACTCCTTCCCTGCCAATTGTCACTCTAATTTATATGTGTAAATTTATTTAAATTATTGTCTTTATTTTTCTACTTAATAAATCATAAAAATCAACTTTGGAAAATATTTGGGCAATAAGTTATGAAGTTAAACACATACTTAACTGTACAACTCTGCAATCCCATTCCTAGATAATTTACCCAAAGCAGATGAGAGCATAGGTCTACCACAAAGACCTGGATACAAATTTTAGAGTAGCTTTATTCCTAATCACCAAAACCTGGAAATAACCAATATATATTAACAAGTGAATGGATAAACAAACTAAGTGCATCCATACTTAGAACACTGTTCAGTAATAAAAAGAACTAACTTCTGGCACATATAAAAAAAGGATAAATAGATAAATCTTGAAAGCGTTACATCAAGTAAAAGAATCCAGATTCAAAAAGCCATATACTGGACTGGGGATGTGGCTCAAGTGGTAACGTGCTCGCCTGGAATGCACGGGGAGCTGGGTTCGATCCTCAGCACCACATAAAAAATAAAAATAAAGATGTTGTGTCCACCGAAAACTGAAAAATAAATATTAAAAAATCTCTCTCTCTCTCTCTCTCTAAAAAAAAAAACCCATATACTGTATTTACATGATATTCTGTAAAATACAAAACACAGGTACTAGCTGGGCATAGTGGTACATGCTATAATCCCAGCAGCTCAGGAGGCTGAGGCAGGAGGATTACAAGTTCAAAGCCAACCTCAGCAACAGCAAGGTGCTAAATAACTCAGTGAGACCCTGTCTTTAAAATAAAAATATGGAAAATAGGGCTGGAAATGTGGCTCATTGGTTGAGTGCCCTTGAGTTTAATCCCTGGTACCTGCTCCCCCTAAAAAACCTTAGTTACTGAAATCAGATTAGAAGTTAACACGGGCTGTCTTAGAGGAAAATGACCACAAAAAAGTATAAGGAGTCTTTTTAAAATAATCATAATACTCTGTATCTTGAATGAGGTAGTAAATATCCAATTATATAAGTTTCTAAAAAATCATCTAACTATAAACCTAAAAAAAATACTCATTAAAAATATAGAAAAAAATACCAGTATAAAAACTGATCAAGAACTCAGGGAAACCTTTTTCTTTCAGCTAGTACAAACTGATGTGTTCTTTCTTTACTTGTTTTGTTTTTATCTAAGAATTTACATTCATGGCAAAAACTGGGCAGAAAATAGAGAATGACTACCTGATGTCACATGTGAGCTTCCTAACTATGAACAACCCACACAACAGTATTAAACTTGTGGCAATGATGAACCCTCCTTGACACATGATGAACCCCCCTTGACACATGATTATCACCCACAGTCCATAGTTTACATTGGAATTTGCTCTTGCTGTTGTATATTCCATGGGTCTTGATAGTATGTGATGATATGCCCACTACTGCAGTTATACGCAGAATAGTTTCACTGATGCTGCATAAGTAACCACTTATCTCTCCCTGTCTTCATAGTTTTGCCTTTTCCAAAATGTCATGTAGTTGATACTTCACAGTACATAGCCTCTTTGGATTGGCTTCTTTCATTTAGTAATAATTTCATGCTATGTATTTATTACTCGTTTCATTTTTAGAACTAAATAATATGCCATTGCATGAATGTGCCATAGTCTAATTAGTCATTTTTAATTTTTTTTTCTAGTTGTAGATGGACACAATATCTTTGTTTATTTTTATGTGGTGCTGAGGATTGAACCCAGTGCCTCACACATGCAAAGCAGGCGCTCTACCACTAGCTGCAGCCCCAGCCCCAGCCCCTAATTAGTCATTCTTAATGTAATCTTTTTAATGGCTACATTAGACTCTATATCTGGATAACCTTTATTAAAGAATCCACTACTTAAGGACAATTTACTGTTACTATATTTTGCTATGTAAAATAATGTTATATGAGCTAACTTGAATATATGTCTTTATTTTCTGTTGTTTCCAAAAGGATATAAACCCAGATGGATACAGGTGCATTTTTTTTAAAAAAATGTTTTATTGTGCTAAAATATACACAAGACAAAATACAACATTTTAAACATTTTTAAGTGTTTAGTTCGGTGACATTAACTATATTTGCATTGTTACTAAAAGATCATTTTAATGTTAATGTATAGTAGCTTGTGTAGTTTAAAAATCTAAATCTTCTAAATGATATCAACTGACAAGAGAGTGTTCCAGCCCTATCCTCAACAGTCTCCCACTCTGGAGGAGATGTGTTATATTATGAGTTCCTGATAAAGCTTTATAGAAATAATTTTCACATGTGTAATAATATATACACATACATATACTTTTCTCCTTTTCCATAGAAATCATAGCATATTTAGATATTGTTTAACTCCTAACTTTTCTACTTAATAGAATACATTGAACCTTCCTTCATAACTATTCATAAAGTACTACTTATTTTATAAAATTCTGCAGCTCCTTGGTAATATATTGTGTGGATTTATATTGCTTCCAGCCTTTGGCTAACACAAATGGTACTGCTCTAAATGACCATATACAAGATTGTTTTGCATCTATGCATGTGTACCACAGGAGAAATGGAATTGCCATGTACAATGATAAACCATTTTGTAATTTGGGTAAATTTTACAAAATTGCCCTGTGTAGAGCTTTTTCTGTTTTTACCATTATCCATAATGTGGTAAAAGTGACTTTCTAAACTTAATGCATGCATGTTGCACTTAAAAGTGTTGTTTCATTTTTCCACAGTATTGTGTATTACTATCCTTTCCCCACACTGCAACCCTGAAGTAGTTTTTCTCATTTTTCTCACTTGCTGGATATAAAATAGTAGTACATGATTACTTCAAGTTACATTTTCCCAACTATGAGAGAAATGCAGCGTTGTTTCTTTCATTCAAATAAGCACGCGCGCGCATGTGTGTGTGTGTGTGTGTGTGTATACACACACACATATATATGATATGTTCTTTTGCAAGTTTTGTATTTGTATCTTTTGCCTGTTGTGTTGACTTTTCTTATTACTTTGTAACTACTCTTTGGATATGATATAGACCAGCTTATTTCTTTCAAAAGGATTACAAATGTTTTCTTCAACTAAAATTTGATATTGTTTATGTTAGTTTTTGCCAATTTATATGAGGCAAAATAAATCTTTTGTTTTCATAGCAGAGTTAACTCTTTCATTTTTGCTCTAATCCTCCCATGTGTAATTTAAATACATATTTAATTACCTGAATGTACTTGGGTTAGTTTTATGAATTATAATGAAAACAGGTTCTATCATCCTAAATTACTTAATTATTTTCATCTTAATTCACCTATGATTGTAGAAAAGTAGCTTTTTAAATTAAGGAACATTTTATCTTTAATATGGAATGCAAAGATGACTTCATACTTTTATACAATTATTCTGAAAATGTTATTTCTTACATGGGAGATGTCAATAAACACAGTACAACTTCATTTGCTATTTAGCAGATTAAATATGAAAGTAACTGTAAATGCCAAAAATAACAGAGGAATGCAGTTAATTTTTATCTTCCTGAAACTAATTAGTTGTTGGAAATCCTCTGAGTTATTTCTTACTTTCATCCATGTATTACTGAAAAGTTTCCACAAATTATTGGGAGGAATATTTAGAAATTAAACCTTCAGTTTTTATTATTATTAAACTCATTATTTTTATTGTTTTTTTGCCTTTATACATGTACTTTGTTGTCCTTTTCTTGCATTACAATTCTTAATACACATATATACCACAATTTTTGTATCTCTGTTTGTATATAAAGTATGTTGACACCCAATTCAAGTCTTCATACATGTACTTTGTATAATGATGTCCATCACATTCCACCATCCTTGCTAATCCCCTACCCCCTCCCTTCCCCTCCCACCCCTCTTCCCTGTCTAGAATTCATCTATTCCTCCCATGCTCTCCCTCCTTACCCAACTATGAGTCAACCTCCTTAAAGAGAAAACATTCAGCATTTGTTTTTGGGGGATTGGCTGACTTCACTTAGCATTATCTTTGAACTCATATTATTTTTAGAGAACCTTATTCTTTACAAGCTACAGCATTAGAAAATACCTTCGGTTATTCAGGCTTCTATAACATAATGGCTTTAAGTAATAAAGGTGACTAAGTAATAGAGGTTTATTTCTTATAGCTCTGGAGGTTGAGAGGTCTAAGAACATGATAAACCAGCAGATTTACCATCTACTGAGGACCTCCTTCCTGGTAGTGGATATTTTCTCACTGTAATTTCACATGATGTAGAGGTGAGGGCATCTCTGAGGTCCCTTTAATAAGGGCACAAATTCCATTTGTGAGGGCTCTGCCAAGATACCACCTCCTGATACCTCACCTTGAGATTAGGATTTTGACATGTAAATTTGGAGGGAAATTTGTCCTTTGCAGATAGACATTAAGAGTAGAAAGATATGTGACACGGAAGCCATAGGGCCTAGTGATTTGAAATGCCTGTTCTGAAGTTGAATTATCTAGTTTAAAATACAATGCCACTTATGACTATATCAAATTAAACATGTTACTCAACCTTTCATTGCTTCTGTTTCCTCATCTGTAAAGATGAGGATAACACAGGTTGAATATCACACATCTGAAATGAGTACCCCACATCTAAAATGAATACCACACATGTGAAATTTTTGGAGCCAAATTCTTTCAAATGTTGGGGTTTTTCATATTTTGAAATATTTGCTTATACCAAGTGAGATACCTTGTGTGTGGGACATACATTTATATACAGAATATATAATATGAATATGACAATATTCATAATAATATAAATGAATATGAAATTAATCATATTAATTTATGATTCATTTATGTCTTATACACATACCTTGAAGTTAATTTAAAACAATAATTTTAGTGCACCTTGTATTTTGACTGCAACATAACCCATGAGGTCATTTGGAATTTTCCACTTTGGCGCCATGTCCATACTCAAAAACTTTTGAATTTTAGGGTGTTTTTTTTTCAGATTATGGATGCTTACCCTGTAATTTTATTTATTTCATAAAACTTTCAAACTTGTGGCAATAATGCATCAAACAAAAATGACAAAACCAAAGTCTTCATAGATGAAGTATTTTGAGCAATATGAAATTTGAAAGTCATAGCAGTCTCTGAAATGGATTGAAATAAGCAGAAACACATATAGGACCAACTAGGACACAATAAACAATATTTATAAAACTATAAATGCTCCTCAACTTATCATATAAACCAATAAACCCAAAGTAACTTGAAAATATATGTTGAAAAGCATTTAGTACGCCTAATCTACCAAACATCAGAGCTTAGCAACAGAGCACATGGTTGGAGAATTGGTTGTTTATCCTGTGGTCCTATGACTAACTGGAAAGTACAGTTGGCTCCTGCTGTCTAGCATCACAAACTGTATCATACTGCATATCTCAAGTCCAGGGAATGATAAAAATTCAAAATTTAAAGAATGGTTTCCACTAATTGTGTATCACTTTTTACACCATCTCAAAGTTGAAAAATGGTGAGTCAAACCACTGTAAGTTAGGGATCATCAATGTTTGGGAATCAAGAAACATAAATTAAAATGGTCAAATATATTTTAAAAGAAAGTATATTGAGAACATAAATTATAAACCTATTCTAAACATTTTTTGAAAAATGTTCTCATGCATAGTTTGTAAAGGAAAATAAGGAATTGTAAAATTATACAAAAGGCTAATTAATGCTTTTTAATTCTAGTATTTCTATTTTTCAACCCATGTTCATTGAGCATTTACCATATGCCAGACACCTTTCTGAGTTCTGGGGAGGTAACAGAAAATAAAAGAGATGAAATCCAAATCGTTATGAAAACTTGCTTGTTGTATAAGGGAATGACAGTTTAGGGCTGTAATTTTGAAAGACAAATTCTAAAAACCATGTAAGAAATAGTTTGAAATAGAGAAAAATGGGAAATAGAAAAATCATTCAGGTGGCTGGTCTTCTTTTAGGATGATAAGCCACAGGCACTTATACTTAAGGTGGCAGAGAAATCCACAAGAATTATAGAGTTTTGTGATTACTAAATTTTTGTGAAAAAAAATCATATCTCTGTATTATGGCAACTTTCTGCTTTAAAATAAATCCTCTTGAACTGTTAATACAAATCATTATCCATGTATTTCTTTAGTTAATGTGTTTAGTTTTCTTAAAAAGTAATAAACTTATACTGTATTAAAAACATAAGTACTTGTGTTTGACAGAGAAAATTTTAAAATAATATAATTCATGAGCAATGATTTAAAATTGAATACCAGTTCTGATAAGACTGGAGGTGTCATTATATGGGCATAAATTCAAAGTCCAAAGAATTAAACTGATGACAAGATTGTCAAGATTCTTCAGATTCTTTGGAGGTACCAAAATGCCAGTGTACAACTTAGGTGCTTAAATGTTACGAATGCTGTGAGAGAGGAAAGAAAGGTGTAGAAATCAGAAGTGAGCTACAAAGCAGCCAATGCAGAAAAGGAAAGCAGGGAGACTGACTCTCAAGGCCTCCGTGAGCAAAGAGTGTGACCACCAGCAGCTGTACACTATAGGATCCTGGCCAGACCTACTTTGCTGTAGGGAAGTCTTCAGGAGCCAGCAATCTGACTCCTGCTCCCTGAGATACTCCTATGCCAAGCAAACAAGTTCCTCATGCTACTATATCTTTATGTCTGTACTTCTAAGTTATCTGTGCTGGACAAAGAACCTGACTCTATGCTATGATCCAGAGGGCACTTTTCTTAGCTGAAATTCAGAAACTGCATTTTGTTTAACTACAGCAGGAACCACAAAACTAGAGAGGGAAGGAAGGGCTGAGGACAGGAGAATTGACATTTACTTAATTACTTCTATGTTGTCCAAGTCCATTTATTTATATGCATGTTTTCTTACTACACTCTTATGATATCTCTATAAGAAAGACAAGAAACTAAGTTGCAGAGAGGTTAGCTGGGGGCTTTTCCATAGTGACCACAGTTTCCAGGGGGGAAATCAGTGTTACAATCCATTTCTATATGACTGGAGAAACCACTTTGTTTCTACTGTATTGCCAGGGCGAAAAAGTTTGCTTGAGAGAAATTGAATGGAGAGAACATCATCAAATTTTATCACTGTAATAAAATCCTACAGAGTCATAAGTTTATGAGATAGGAATAAAAAACTTAGTACACTAACAATGAAATGATGACAATAGCAGCATTGATGCCCTTGAACATGGCACATCTGGCTATAGTGTTAGGGATATGTTGGTGCGAACCACAATGGCAAGTAGGAAGAATCACTAGCGGTGTATCCAGGGTGCAACTCCAGTGGGTTCTTGAATGTAGTACAGAGATCTATGGTGAAGATGTGGATTCATGAATTTTATTATGAAAATGGGAACTAAAGCCAAGGGTATAAGTGAAATTACCTAAGAAGAAGTACAAATACAAGGTAAGAAGAGAATTGATAGTAAAACTTAGGTTAAAATTTAAAAAAAAGAGTTTAGAGAAGTAGTTAGAGGACAAGGCAAAACTGAGTCCACAGAAACAAAAAGCGAAACAAGTACTAATCATTTATGGAATCTAGTAATTATCATATTTGGGGAAACCATGGAAGAATGTCATTACCTTGTAGGTTAAGGAAGCAAGTGAGTTTTGTGCTAGGTTCTTTGGAAACAGTCTCTGAGGTGAAGATTTGTATGTAGGAGGATCATTGAGCAGCACTGGGTAGAGAGAAAAACTGAATAAGGCAGCAGAGAAGACTCAGTAGAGCTTGGGCATAACACTGGAGCTGGGGAAGCCCTTGAGAATGTGCCAAGACGAGGCAGGGCAACTGGGCCTCTTCATCAGCATGTCAGTCACTGTAGGGTATGTCCTGAGTCAGGTAAGTCCTTCCTTAGAGGGCAGTACCCAGAGAGGGGTGCAGCAGGGAGCCATTAGTGGGTAGCCTGCCAACAGCTGCAGGGAAAATGAATTATTCCATTCTGCAAGGGGATCCAGCCAGGCTGGTGAGTACCACACAGTATCCTGAGAGCATGGGAAAAATGAATGTGAAAGCCAGGCTACTATTTTATATACTTTGCTGGAAGGGAGTTTTATTTAGCATTGCAGTCACTCATCCACTCTTCCAATCTCTTCCCCACCACCATCTTGCCACTCCAACTGCTTGACTGACATTTTCTTTTTAGATACTTCATTACTTATTTATCCTTCCGTTTGGTAGCTGTCTTTTCTTTCATTGCTCTCCCTGAATTGTCACTCTTAGTTTATGTGTACCTAAGGAACAGTGTAAAGTCGAGGTGGGTTCCTCAGGCCAGCTCTGTTAACAAGCGTTATCAGAAGGAAGCCTTCCTGTGAAAACTTGAAATTTAAGAGCCTAGAAATTACAAGCCAAGATTTGCTGCATCACTTCAAGGCTCTGAAAGCATTGAAGAATCTTTTTTTTACATATTTTATGCAGGGTTTTATAATTCCTTAGAAGATGTTATTAAGTGAACAGGCTGTAATTAGAAATATGAAATCTTAACCATGATCTCACGTTCAAGAATATAGAAAAAGGTCAAATAAAAGCTATTGATCATTTTGGCAATTATTAATTTATGGCAGCTGTGAGTGTGGGATGCTTTAAAAAAATAGTTCCCAGGAGAGGTTCCACTTACATCATCTTGTCAACCATTTCTGTCACCCTGCACTTTTATGTTCCCTATAGTTTCTTAATATAATACCACCTATCTCTGTCAGTCACCTGGGATGTATATTAACTGGCAGTTTTATTACCTTTTTCATAACATATAGGACCATGGCTTTATTTCTCTTTTAAAATTATCAATACAATAGTTTAATATTAAGGATATATTAGTGATAGGCTCTTTCAAAACCATGAAATTCTATAATAAATCCACATTTAATTAAAAACCAACCCTAGCCCCCCCCAAAAAAAATCCAAAAGCATGTAACAGCTTTATTGAAATCTAAGTAGAAATTGTTTGAAAAAGGCAGATTTGTTCTTGTGTTCTTGCTTTGAAAATACCATATAAACACCAAAAAAAAAAAAAAAAAAAAGTCATTCCCATCTGTCAGATTGCCTGGAGAATGCATTTAACAAGGAATGAAGTTACATTAAAGGCCATAAAATATGCAACAAGGGAAGAAAGAATAAAGCCATCCTGCAGTTCATTGGCTTCACCTACTGTGCTGGAATTCCTTGTGAACAAGACAGATTGGGTAGTTATTGCTACATCAAAATATCTGCCACCATAGAGAGTAAGAATTGGGAACAGAATACTGGACTACATATTCCAGCTCCTTCCATGATCATTAACCAAGAAAATGTGAAAATTAATCACATTTCCTTTCATTTTAAAGGAGCATGTCAACTTTTCCCAACAGGAAAAAAAAACAAGAACTATTTTTAAGTCAAGGGACCCGCAAGTCCATTAATATTATTAACAATTTGGCAGTGAAAGAAGTGAACCTTGACTTAAAATTTTGCAGCATTGCTCAAAGGAAAAGGAACAAATTGCTTAAGGGAGTGTTTATACACTGGATAATGGCAATTGTATAAACTCACTATTGTTTTATCAAAATGTCAAATCCACACAAAAAAATAAAGCTCATTTAAAGGACGCTAACAGAAAATAAGCTGCTCTTAGCTCTTGGTGAAAAAAAAAAAGACATATTTAGACACTCCTTTCAAAGGCAGCTGGCAGCTTTTTGCTTGAATTGTACTTTTGAAAGGTGTTCACTTTGCTATCAAATAACAAATTGGAAAAACATTATCTGGCACAAAATGTTCAATGTTAAACTTATTCAAAGTGGTCTCCATCTGTGAATGTTAGCAAATCTATCCAAGAATTCTCTATTGATGCATTTTGAAGACAGGAGAATAACATCAGATGTTTTGAGCAGTTCATAAGCACTTAGGGACTAGGAACAACACTACTAAATGATCTTGCTTATTAGTGGTAAAAGGTAATTTGGTATTTCTAAGTATAACATGAAAATGTCCTCTCTACTAACCTTAAGTTTTCTGAGGTTAAAGGAGAAAAATAGCATATTTATTGCCAACTATTAGAAACACTAGACAAATTATTTGCTTGATTTCTTTTATCCCAACTGTGGAATGATTGTTTGAACCATTTAATGCCTAGAAAATATAATAAACTAGAAAAATAATCTTTCAATTAAAATGTGTTATGAGTTGCAAAACTAATTTCAATTTAATGATAATAACACTCAGATAATTTTTAAAATACTTACTTTCTTTTGAAAGGTCTAGAGCATAACTACCAAACAAACAAACAAAACAATCAAGTACTTTTTTTAAAGAAACCAAACATTTAACACTATAGTAAATAAACAGATTTTTAATTATTTTTTTACATTTTTAAAAAGTTGGGCCAACAAATGTAGATAGCTAATTATCCTAAGGAAGATAGATGCATATAAGTATGTCTAAAATATGACTCACTGAGAAATCCTGAAAGGTTTGACAATTTAGTAAAAAGTACTTCTGAAAGCATAGAAATAAAGAATGTAGATATCTTGCCCAAATTTAGGAACAGCAACAATTTTAAGGTCTATATGTGAATATTTTGTTGGGAAGGAATTAAATGAACAGTTTCATATCAATAAACAGAGACCATAATCTAGAAAAAAAAATTAGATTTAAGTGAATATATTAATGGAACTACTTCTTGAATAAAAAATAGAGAAATTTCAGTGCCAAATAACATTTAATATATATTTACAATATTTTAATATATATTTACAATATTTTACAATATATATTTATATTTTAGCTATAACTTCTGAAAAATGAAGAGTTGGCCCATCTCCTTTTTATAAACAAAAACATTTTAGTTTTCTTGAACTAAAATTTAGATGTGAGTGAAGACTGAATTGTAATCAGCATGCTCCTTTGAGATGTATGTTTGCTAAAATATACTTCTACAGAATAAACCACTTTAAGAGCTTAGATATAAAACATTTTTTATGGTTAATCGACATCCCACACATTCCTGAAAAAGTGGAAATTAGTGGCTGAGGAATGGATTCAGAGCTCTGCACCAGTCAAATGTGAAAGGGATAACTAACTCCTAGGAGATTCCTGGGTATGAAGAAATCCAAGTTTGTTTTATAGAAAAGATAATTTAAGGAATGACACGTGGAACCTGTGTTTTCTTATCTATTTAAGATGGTATACTATTAGATAATCATAAAAGTGTGTACTGATGTGTTCTATTTTGGGGATGTTTTTTTAAAAAGTGATTTGACTTGGGTCATGTGGTTACTTAAAGGAAGATGGGGGCTAGAATTCAGGTCTTCTGACTCTTAATCCAAAACACTTTAATAGAATTCTGGCAGGATTCCTGATGATACTTGATGTTCCCTGTTAGACATGCAATTAAGCTTATAATTGGTCCTTGTTCCACTTCTCTGTGAACATAACTTTCTCCAGATTCTATGAAATGGCACATTATTCACTCAGGGACAGAGAGTGTAAAATTAAGTCAGCGAAGTAATTTTATTTAAGTTGTCCAGAAAACAAGAATAATAACATGACTTATTTCTTATTTTCAGCTCATGTTTTCTTGTTTGCATTAATTGAGTACCTGATTCATCTTTGTTAGCTATAAGTGACTCCCAATTTATTTTTTATGTTATTCCTGAAGAATCAGAAAATTTGCTGTAAATTGGCACCTCCAATGACTGAAATGCCATCATACAGTGCGTGTCCATGGTCAAAGAAAATGTTAATGTATCTATAAGCCATTAAGAAAAACTCCTATTAAAATTTTAGGTACCTCTATCTAACTTATGCACATGTACACAAATGAGAAGAGATGATTCTAAATATACAATTTATTCAGCTTTTTAGATTTTAATAATGTATGGCAATAAATTTCTCTCATTAAATATAATCAGTTTTGAATTTAAAAATAGTAATGTGAGTTTGACTTAAATATTATCTCTGATGAATGAGAGCCAAATGAACCAGAGTAGAATTAATATAATCAATATAACCAATGTGAATATTTTTAAAGCTTTACTTTATAATTTACTTTTTAAATTTTAATTTTAAACATTTTTATTCTGTATATTTAAGGTACATAATATAATGCTATAATATATATTGTATATAATATTATGATATATATGTGTGTGTATATATACATTTATGTGTGTGTGTATATCTATATATATCTATATATATCTATATATATATATCTATCTATATATATATATATATATATATATATATATATATATATATAATAGAATTGTTACTAAGTAAAACAAATTAACATATTCATCATCTCACATAGCTACCCATTATTCTTCCCTGTGGAAAAAAAGCTGTAATATCTTCATCTAACAAAACTTCTAAAAACAATGTATTGTTATTAACTATAATACTCATAGGTTAGATTTTTAAATTTGTTTATTCTACGTATCTGCTTTCCAGTGTCCTTTGACCTACCGCCTTCCATTTCCCACCCTTTCACCCCTGGTTTTAACCAGTTTTCTTTACTATCTCCATGTATTTGAGTTCTTACATTCCATATATAAATGAGATTATGTGATACTCTTCCTTCTTTGTCTGGTTTATTTCAGTTATCATATGTCTTCCAGGTCCACCCATGTTGTGGCAAAGGGCAGAATCTCATTCTTTTATAGGGCTAGATAATATCTGTGTGAAAACTCAATATATATAGATTAAAACAATATGTATGAATTGGAATATATCAATGAACACAATATGCATGAATTGAAAACTCAATAACATATAGATTTTACTTACAGATAATCTCTGTAAATATAAAAGCCAAATGAACCAGAGTAGGATTAATATAACTAATATAAATATATTTTTTAAAAGTTTGCTTTATAATGAATATATATATATATATATATAACATATATATGTGTGTGCGCATATATATATAGCATATATATATATATATATATATATATATATATATAAAATCTATGTAAAATGCATCTTTATATACCCATAGATATACTATACAATGCATATCTACATACATATGTCACAATTTATTTATCTGTCAGTGGACACTTGTGGTGTTTCCATATATTGACTAACATAGTGCTACAGTGAACATAGGGGTGTAAGACATCTCTTCAACATACAGATTTCAATTTCTTTGGACATAGACCCAGAAGAGGGATTATTAGGACATATCATATTTTCAATTTCTTTCACAACCTTTGTACTGTTTTTCATTATGATTGTGCAATCCACATTCTAACCAACATTGTATTAGGGCTCCCCTTTTCTCCATTCCCTTGCCAACATTCGTCATACTTTGTGGTTTTGAAGGTAGCCATCCAATAGACATTTGAGATGATATCTCACAGTGGTTTTGATTGGCATTTACCAGATGATTACTGATGTCAAGCACCTTTTCATCTACCTGTTGGCCATTTTTAATCTTCTTTCAAGAAATGCTCATTCAGGTCCTTTGCCCATTTTTAGTGATATTATCTGTTTTTTCTGTTCTTTAGTTGTAAAAGTTTTTATAAATTTTTAGTTAGCTCATTATCACATACTCAGTTTGCAATTAGTTTGTTCCACATGATAGGCTGCCTTTTCATTCTGATGATTATTTCCTTATCTGTAAGAAAGTTTTCCTTGTGATATAGAATTATTTATTTATTTTTGTTTTTATAACCAGAGTTTTTGGTGTGATATCCAAAAAATCATTACCACAGCCAGTGTGAGGTAGGCTTTCCCCTACATTCTCTTCTAGGCAGTTCATGATTTTATGTCTTACATGTAGCTATTTTATCCATTTTGAATTGATCTTTGTTCATGGTATAAGAAAAGGTCCAATTTCATTGTTTTGCATGTGGAAACCCAGTTTTTCATATTTTATTTATTGAAGAGACCTGTAGGGTCTACTTGGTATCCTTGTTGAAGACTCTTTGACCATACATGATTTAATTTGCTTCTAGACTCTTCTTTTTTTTTAATTTATTTTTTACATACATGACAATAGTGGAATGCATTACACTCATTATTACCCATTTACAGCACAAGTTTTCATAACTCTGTATATAAAGTATGTTCACGTCAAATTATGCCATTATACATGTATTCTTTTTTTGTATTACAATTCTTAATACACATATATACCTCAATTTTTCATATCTCTGTTTGTATGTAAGGGGTGTTGACACCAACTTCAAATCTTCGTACATATATTTTGTATAATGATAGCCATCATGTTCCCCCATCCTTGCTATTCCCCTTTCCCTCCCACCCCTCTTTCCTATCTAGAAATAATCTTCCTCCCATGCTCTCCCTCCCTACCCCACTCTGAGTAACCCGCCTTATATCAGAGAAAACATTCAGCATTTGATTTTGGGGGGATTGTTAACTTCACTTAGAATAATCTTCTTCCATTGGTCTCTATGTCTGTTTTCATTCAAGAACCACATTGTTTTAGCACTTTGTGATATGATTTAAAATTAGTAATTGTGATGTTTATAATTTTGTTTTAATTTTCAGTATTGTTTTGAGAATTTGGTTTTTATTTGGTTCCTTATTTGGTTTTTGGTTTTTTGCTTATTTTATATGAATTTTACTATTATTTTTTATTTCTGTAAAGAATGTCATTGGCATTTGATAGAGATTGTTTTAAATATGTATGTTGCTTTGGATAGTATGGACATCTTAACAATATTCTTCCTGTCTATTAACATAGAATACCTTGTATATATCTTCAATTTCTTTCATCGGTGTTTTATTTTATTCAGTGTACAAATCTTCTACCTCTTTGAGTTTATTCATAGGTGTATTCTTTCTTTTGATGATATTGTGAGATTGTTTTCTTGGTTTCTTTTTTAGCTAAGTTATTAATTGTGTATAGAAATGCTACTACTGATTTTTGTATGTTGCTTTTATATCCTGTGATGTAATTGAATTTTTTAATTATTTCTAAGAGTTCTTTTGTGGAATCATTGGGGTTTCTACATGTAGAATCATATCATTTGTAAATTCAGTTAGTTTTAGTTATTCCTTTCTGATTTGCAAATATCATATTTCTTTTTCTTGTCTGATGACTCTATCTGGTACTTCCAATATGATGATACTAGAAGTAGCATCCTTGTACCAGATCTTTACTGGAAAGACTTTGATTATGGCATTTGTTGGGGTTACCTTTACTAGGTTGAGGAACTTTTCTTCTATACATAAATTGTGAAGAGTTTTTATAAGGAAACGATACTGAATTTGGTCAGATTCTTTTTTTTTAATTAATTGAGGTGGGTGTTTGTATGATTTTCATTTTGTTAATGGGATGGATCACATTGATTGATTTGCATATGTTAAAACAATATGTTAAAACAGTCTTGCACATCAAAGATAATTTTCACTTGATCATTGTGTAGGATCAATTTCATGGGTTATTGAATTTGGTGTACTAATATTTTTAGAGGATTTTTTTGCATCAGTGTTCTTCAGAGACACTAGCCTGTAGTTTCCTTTTCTATAATCTTCAGCTTAGATATCAAGGTGATATACTTTGGAAGTATTCCTTCCAGCTTTGTTTTTTGGAAGAGTTTAAGAAGCACTGATAATAATTCTTCTTTGAGTATTTGGTTGAATTCATCTGTGAAGTTTTCTGATGAAATTCTGTTTGCTAGGATCTATTCAAGCTTTCTTTTTCTTCCCAATTCAATCTTAATAGGTAATTTTTTCTAACAATGTATCCACTTCCCCTAGGTTATCTAATTTGTTGGCATGTAATAGTTCATAATAGCCCTTCATGATCATTTCTATTTCTGAGGTATCTGTTGTAATTTAGTCACTTTATCTTTGATTTTATATGAGTCTAACTGGGGTCAATTCTGTTTATTTTTCCACAGAATCAACTCTTGTTTTTTTGATTTTTTTTTCCTAAGGTTTTTCTGTTCTCTGATTGATTTCTGTTCTGATCTTTATTATTTCCTTAGTCCTGCTAACTTTGATTTTAGTCTGTTCTTTTTCTAACTCCTTGGCTCTTTGGGATCATTATTCTTTATTTAGCATTGGCATTTATTGCTATAAATTTTCATCTTAGAACTTTTTGCCTATGTTTAGTAAGTTTTGATTTATTGCATTTACGTTGACATTTATTTCAAGATCTTTTTAAATTTAGCTTTTGATTTCTTCTTTTATCCTTTGGTTGTTCAGGAACATTGTTTAGTTTCTACATATGTGTGAATTTTCCAACATTCCTCCTCTTTTAGATTTTTCATTTTAAACTTCAGTAGTAAGAAACAGTGCTAGATATGATTTTATTATTCTTGAATTTGTTGAGACTTGTTCCATGACCCATGGAGAATGTTTGACATGCACTAATAAATGTGTATATTCTCTGCTATTGGATATAAAGTTCTGTATATGTCTGTTGGGTTCGTTTGGTCTAAAATGCTGTGAAGTATTTAATTACTGATATTCTGTCTTGTTATATTGTCAATTGTTGCAAGTAGGGTAGGTAGTGAAGTCTGCTGGTATTACTGGATGCTATCTACGCTTTCTTCATGTCAACTAATGTTTGCTTTATGCATTTAGGAACTATCATGTTGGATATAAGTATATAACTGTTATATCTTCTTGATGGGGTGACCTCTTCATCATTGAATAATGACTATCTTTGTCTCATGCAACAGTTTATGACTTGACATCTATTCCATCTGATATGAGCATAGCCACCCCAGCCACCCTTTGGATTCTTTGCATGGAACAACTTCTTCCATTCCTTTACTTTCAGCCCATGTGCTTCCATAAAGCTACAGTGAAGTTCTTATACTCAACATATAGTCAGATTTTGTTATTATCATTTCAATTTCTTTTTACTGTAAAGTCTAATCCATTCATATTGGGGCTATTATTGATGACAAGGAGCTTACTCCTACCCTTTGTTAATTGTTTTCTCATTGATGGGTTGTTCAGTTGTTCCTTTCTTCCTATTTTATTGTTTATCTCTGTGGCTTGGTGGGTTTTCTATAGTACTAAGCTGTAATTTCTTTATTTTTCTCATTTGTGTATCTACTATAAAATTTTTAACTTCATGGTAACTGTGGAAAGTAAGAATTATTAGAGTTATCATAGTTATTTTAATTATTATAGTTATTTTAGACTATAACAACTTAACTTTGGTCACATAAAAGTGCTTATAGCACTTTTTCTGAGTCTATTGAGATGATCATATGATTCTTTAAGTCTATCGATGTGATGAATTGATTTTCGTACATTGAACCAAACTTGCATCCCTGGGATGAATCCCACTTGATCGTGGTGCACGATCTTTTTGATATGTTTTTACATTTGATTTGTCAGAATTTTATTGAGAAATTTTACATCTATGTTCATTAGAGATATTGGTCTGAGTTTTCTTTTTTTTTTTTTTTTTGTTGTGTCTTTGCCTGGTTTTGGAATCAGGCTGATATTGGCCTTATAGAATGAGTTTTGAAGGGCTGCCTCTTTTTCTATTTCCTGAAATAAATTGAAGAGTATTGGTATTAGTTCTTCTTTAAAGGTCTTGTAGAACTCGGCTGAGTAACCATCCAGTCCTGAGCTTTTATTGTTGGTAGACTTCTGATGGAGTCTTCTAGTTTGTCGCTTGAAATTGATCTGTTTAAATTGTGTATATCATCCTGATTCAATTTGGGCAAATTATGTGACTCTAGAAATTTGTTGATGCCTTTGATATTTTCTATTTTATTGGAGTACAAGTTTTCAAAATAATTTCTAATTATCTTCTATATTTTTGTAGTGTCTGTTGTGATATTTCCTTTTTCATCCCGTATGTTAGTAGTTTGAGTTTTCTCTCTTTTTCTCTTTGTTAGCCTAGATGCCCTTTAATATATAAATGGATAAAAAAATGGCATATATTCACAATGGAATATTACTCAGCAATAAAAGAGAATAAAATCATGGCATTTGCAGATAAATGGATAGAGTTAGAGAAGATAATGCTAAGTGAAGTTAGCCAATCCCCCAAAACCAAATTCCAATTGTTTTCCCTGATATAAGGAGACTGATTCATAGTGGGGTATGGAGGTGGAGCATAGGAGGAATAGATGAACTCTAGATAGGGATGAGGGGTGGGAGGGGAAAGGAGGGGAGCGTGGGATTAGAAATGATGGTGAAATGTGGTGGACAGTATTATCCAAAGTACAAGTATAAAGTCACAAATTGGTGTGAATATACTTTGTATACAGTCAAAGATATGAAATTTTGTGCTCTGCATGTGTAATAAGAATTGTAATGCATTCTGCTGTCATATATAAATTTAAAAATAATTTAAAAAACGTGCTTATAGCACTTAACCTCCTCTCTGAAATTTGCACTTTTGTTACCACACTACACATCTTTTTTTATTATATTTTCCTTAAAAATTTGTAGCTATAATTATTTTTGAACATTTTATTTTAAATCTTTGTACTAGAAATTTGAAAGATTTACATACCACCTGTACAACAATGGAATATTTAAAATTCAACTGTGAATTTACCTCTATGAGTGAATTTTGGATTTTTATATTTTCATGTTGTCATTATAGTAATAATAATTCTTTCATTCTCTATTGAAGTACCCCCTAAGAATTTCCTCTGAAGCTTATCTAGTGGTTATCGATCTCCTCAGTTTTACTTGTCTATAAAAGACCAGTTCTTCTAAATTTCTGAAGGATTGCTGGATATAGTATTCTTAACTTGAAGGGTTTTTTTCTTTCAGGATTTTGAACATGTTGTCCCATTTTTTTCTACTGAGAAATTTGCTAATAGTCTAGTGGAGATTCCCTCATATGTGACTTGACAGTTTTCTTTTGATACTTCTAGAATTCTTTCTTTGACTTTTGACAGTTTGATTATAATGTACCTTAGAGAAGACCTCTTTGGTTGAATCAATTTGATAGAATTTGATCTTCCCAGATCTGGATATCCCTCTCTCTCCCAGAACTTGGGACATTTCAGCAGTGATTTTTGTTAAATAAGCTTTCTATAGCTTTTCTTTATCTCTTCTCCCTCTGAAACTTCCATAATGTGAAAAAGTTCACTTTTTGATGTATCACATCCTATAGACTTTCTTCACTCATTTTCATTCTCTTTTTCTCCCCCCTCCTCCATCATGTTATCTCAAAAGTTTTCAAGTTCAGAAATCCTTTCTTCTGGTTAAGAGTGGTGTTTTGTTTTTTTGGTGGTGGTGTGGTGGTGGTAGTGGTACCAGGGATTGAATCTAGGGGCACTCTACTGCCAAACTACATTTTCTTCATTTCTTTTTTAAATTTTTATTTATTTATTTATTTTGGTTTTTTGAGACAGGCTCTCACTAAGTTGCCAAGGCAGGCATTAAACTTGTGATACTCCTGCCTCAGCCTAGCAAGTCACTGGAAATACAGAGACATGTGTCACCATTCTTGGTTCTTGCTGAATTTTCTTAAGATCATTATTTTGAATTGGTATTATTTGGGTAATTAATAGAGAATTTACTGTATTCCTTGTATGTGGTCATACTTTTTTTCTGTTCCTGTGTTGATATTTGCATATCTGGTACAACAATTGAGTTGCCTTTTTCAAGTTTATACAATGGTTTTTATAGGGAAATATTTTAATCTTCAGATGAGTCTGAGGGCATCACTTGGATAGGGTACATTGGCTTGGGGACAAGTGGGTATGAAAATGTGGTCTCCATGCAACTTCCTTGGCTTGAATTCTTATCAGCAATGCCTATATTTGCTTTAATGGCTTAGACTATAGTAATTTTTGGAGGTGCAGGTGGCAAGGTAGATTGTTTGAGTTTTAATGAAAAGACTCCACCAGCTCTCATTTTTCCTACAGTGATGAGATTTAGCTGGGAGGATCTATACTGGTGTTAGATCTGACCCAGGTTATAGGCAGCTACAAAAGTATTGTATTCTAGTTGTTTAAGTCAGTCTTTTCACTGACCTGACCAAAAGACCTGACAAGAACAATTTTGGAGGAGGAGAAGTTTATTTGGTGGCTCACAGGAGTTTATTTGGTGGTTCACAGAAGGCTAACTCCTTTGCTCTAGGCTCAAGATGTAGCAGAACATCATGGTTGAAGAGTGTGGCAAAGGAAAACAGCTCAGGAAATAGTACCAGGAAGCAGATAAAGAGCTCCACTCACCAAGAAAAAAATATATATACCCCAAAGGCATGTCCCAGTGACCCATCTCCTCCAGCCACAGCCCATCTGCCTGTAGTTACCACACAGTTAATCCCTATCAGGGAATTAATGCACTGATTAAGATTCTCAGAACTTAATCATTTCATCTTAAACCTACCTTCCTTCCTTCCTTCCTTCCTTCCTTCCTTCCTTCCTTCCTTCCTTCTGTCCTTCCTTCCTTTCTGCTGGGGATTGAATCCAAGGCCTTGTGCATGCAAAGCAAGCACTCTACCAACTGAGCTGTATCCCCAACCCACTTCCAACTTTTCTTGCATTGTCTCACACATGAGTTTTGAGGGGACACCTAATATCTAACCCATAGCAGTAGGGTACAGGTGCTTAGAGTGTCTTTGAATTACCCTGGGTCCTATGGTGTGAGTGTGGGTTTACCCTCTTAGTTATGGGTAAATGCAACTCTCCCAGTAAGCTGAGAACTGTGACTCTGAAGTATGTCTTTATAGCTTTGGCCGAGGGAGTACATGTAATTTTGAACCTGGGACTCAGGATGCAGCACTGATGTGGTTCTAGGGGTGAAGGGGTGTTTCAGAGCCTCAGGCTCTGAGAATCAGGACAAAACTACAATTTCAGTTTCAGAGCCAAGAAGACACAGTGGTAATTTGGGTACCAAATTACAATGTAGTAGTAGCTCTGAACCCTATAGCAATAGGAATCAACAATTAACAGGGTCTATGAGACTAGAAGCACTGACAACCAGGACCCAGCGAATGGGAGTACAGCTGTGGCTTGAGCTCTAGGGTGCAAGAAATAGTGCAACATTGGCTTCACTAACAGGGAGATAATACCTTGCAACCGCTCTGGCTCCATGGAGAGCTGATCCAGATACAGGGAGGGAAAGGCTGTTTCCCCAGTGTGCCAGGCACAATGTGTGCTTGAGCATCTGGATCACGGCAGAACCTAGGCACCAAAAATTTTTCCCTGGAGTTGTGTTACTGGATTGGTTGATGCCAAGAGGGTGTGGTTGTTTCACCTCAGGTTTGGATTTCCTACTGGGCAATACTTTTTGCTCCTTGGGGACAGTGTATCCACTTGGTCTTAGACACCAGAGTCATGGCCATTCCACTGATCTTTAGACTCCAAGTAGTTGGGAGTAGGGCACAGCAGCAGCCTTACCAGGGTGGGGAAAAGGAAGTGCATCCAAGGCAGTTTGTTCCAAGAGCATAGGAAACTGTAGTGGCTCAGTCAGGGAATGGTGCACTATCATGTGTGAGGTATGACACAATCATGGTGGTAAGAAGTACTGGTTCTGAGCTGGTCCCAACTGGGTATATGGATGGTGCAGGCAGAGTACTCCTTCCCTTCTCAGGTAGCCAGCCTGAAAGTCTGTGTTACACAGTGTTTCCACAGCTCCCTTGCTTACTCCCGGGTTCTCCTTTAAATATTATAGTAGAAATTTTCTTAGTTTTGGTTCCTTTGGCTTTATATCTTGATGACAAAAGTGTTAGGCACATCTAGCAGGATATCTTTGCTGACATTCTGAACATTATACAATTGTTCATCTACAGCATAAATTTTTAATGCCAATCCTGCATAACTTTTTTATACCCATTTAATTCTGGATAAATTTTCAACGTAGAAATAAATGTTCAAGTAATATTTATAAATAACAGTTTTGAACTCTTCCTCTTTCTTTGCATCTTATTCCTATTAGTAATTTGATATGCTTGAAAGTTTTATTCCAATATGAATATACTGTGGACAAAATTATAATTTTGTGGATAAACCATCGCATTTATCTAATGGCAACATATAAAGAAACATCATGACAGCAATAAATTTTTTTCTAAATTTTCAGAAATTTCCATATCTATAAGAAATTTTAAAAATAGAGAAGGGAGTGGTCACGTATCTCTTCCCTAAGATTCATCTGTTGTGAACAGTTACCACGTTAGCTTTCTCTCACTAAACCGTAGGCAGTAAATCCTGAAATATTTAAAGTATTTCACTCTATACCCCCTAAAATAAGAACAGTACTGTTTGTCTGTAACCATACCACCAAATTAGCCCTAAGAAAGAAAATTTATATTACTTCCATATCATTCAATAGGTAGTCCATGATTAAGTTTCCCCAATGGCCACCAAATGCATTTTATTTCTTTCTTATTTTTTGAAAAGCTGATTTTCACAAATACTTCATCACTGTGAATTCCCCCTCAAAGGAACAAAACATGTGAGATATGGAAATTTTTATCTGGAGAGTTCCAGAAATTTTGGATTATTTTAATACAAATTTCTATTCTTGCGGTAAGAAAGGAACGTGTACAGTGCATAAAGACAAATTTTGTAGCGAAACTGACATCTGGATCTGGATTCATTTATAGCCTTGGTACCTAGTTTTCTCATCTCTATTTAAGGTACAAAGGTATTGCTCTTTTTCTTGTAAATTTCACAGTAGGCCCTCATCTTATTAATAAAGCCCTTGTAATTGTTATCGCTGTCATTGTTATCTTTACTTTGCCTTTGATAGTATCAGTCTTTGAATTTAAGGCAATAAAGAGATATATAAAGGTTCCTAAGAAAATATGCATTTTTGTTTGATAGGGAAGTTAAAGGTGATCTCTTGTATATTGGCCCCTACATTGTTCTTCACAGCAGACTGGGTCTTCTAGCTCGAAGCTTACGAGTGCCAGACTCAAATTCTTACACATCCAGTTGCTTTAAATTTAATACTTATACATATATTTTAGCCTCGTGCAGCCTTCTTACTTCACATGCTCCACAGAACTTTACCCAACATCTGATAGCCAGCCATAAGCCATAAGACTACAAACAAACAAACAAAAACCCAAAGGGCTGTTACTCTTGGGAACTTTTTAATCCTGGAGACCCCACCACCACCACCACCACACACACACACACACACACACACACACACACACACACACCTTGCTGAGGGGTCTGAGTAACATCACCTGGACATATAAGCCTTCTCTCCAATTGCCCTCACCCAGATTTCCTTTCCCTAGTCCCTTCCAGGGTGAGTGATATAGTCCCATGCCTCTCTCCCTAGAAGGTTCCCAGAACTGTTGCAAACCTGTCCAAGTGCCACCTCATACACCATATCAGGCAACACTGCCACCTTGTGGTCATGGCTTTTCCTTAGTTAGCCCCCAAATTCTGAACTCACTATAGAATTATATGGAAATTTTGAGTTAAAGATTTAAGAAGTTGAAATGTTTAAATAAATATTAAGCCTAGAATTTTACTCTTTTGCTTTTTTTAAAAGAAGAGAGAAGGGGAAGGGGGACTTTGGTCTATATTTACTTCACAACCTCACAGTAGGGGATTTGATTGTTAGCTTTAGTTTTTTACATGCCCAATAGAACGTCTCTTTGGTAAAAACTGCCTTATTTCATTTCAGAGGGTGACATATCATGTTTGGGATCACTGGGAACTATTTCAGAAACCATATGAGAACCAAACTGTTTAAGGAGGGCCATCCATATCTCAATGAGACCACAGAAAAAAAGAAAAAAAATGTAATGAATTTGAATAAAGAATGATTCATGATTAAGTGCCATTTAGAAGGAAAGATTACTATTTTATTAGCAGCTAACCAGGATGATAGTGCTAGTAAATGAACCCTGATTTTCTTTTTCTTTTTTTTTTTTTGTAATGGGGGTTAAATACCCCAGCAGCACTCCCCCTACCCTTTTTTTATTTGTTCTAATCAGTTATACATGACAGCAGAATTCTCTTCAATTCACTGTACATAAATGGAACACAATTTTCCACTTCTCTGGTTATACATGAAGTAGGATCACACCATTCATACAATCATACATGTACCTAGGGTAATGATGTCTGTCTCATTCCACCATCTTTCCTACCCCATGTCCCCTCAGCTCCACTCTCTGCCCTTTGCCCAATCTGAAGTTCCTCCACTGATCCCATGCCCCATCCACTGATTATGGATTAGCATCTACTTATCAGAGAAAACATTTGGGCTTTGGTTTTTTGGAATTGTCTTATTTGCTTAACATGATATTCTCCAACTCCATCCATTTACCTGAGCATGCCATCATTTTATTTTCTTTTAATGCTGAGTAATATTCCATTGTGTATATATACCACAGTGTCTTTATCCATTCATCTACTGAAGGGCATCTAGGTGGTTCCACAGTTTGGATATTGTGAATTGTGCTGCTATAAATATTGATGTGGCTACATCACTGTACTCTGCTATTTTTAAGTCCTTTGGGTATAGACCCAGGAGTGGTATATCTGGGTCAAATGGTGGTTCCGTTCCAAGCTTTTTAAGGAATCTCCATACTTCTTCCCAGATTGGTTGCACCAATTTGTAGTCCCACCAGCAATGCATGAGTGTGCCTTCCCCCGCATCCTCACCAACACTTATTGTTGTTTGTATTCTTGATAACTGCCATTCTGACTGGAGTGAAATGAAATCTTAGAATAGTTTTGATTTGCATTTCTCTATTTACTAGAGATGTTGAACATTTTTTCATATATTTGTTGATCGCTTGTATATCTTCTTCTGAGAAGTGATTGTTTAGTTCCTTAGCCCATTTATTGATTGGGTTGTTTGATTTTTTTTTTTTTTTGTGTGTGTGTGTGTGTGAGTGTGTGTTTTGTTTTTGGAGTTCTTCATATATCCTGGAGATTAGTGCTCTATGTGATGTGGGTGTGGTAAAAATTTACTCCCCTTCTGTAGTCTCTCTCTTGACCTCACTGATTTCTTTGCTGAGAAGAAGCTTTTAGTTTGAATCCATACCATTTATTGATTCTTGATTTTATTTCTGTGCTTTAGGAAATTTGTAAAGGAATTCAGGGTCTAATCTGACATGATGAAGATTTGGGCCTATATTTTCTTCTATTAGGTGTAGGGAGCACTCCCCACCACTGTTTTTGAGATAAGGTTTCATTGATTTGCCAAGGCTGGCCTTGAACTTGTAATCCTCCTGCCTTAGCTCCTAAAATTTATGAGATTACAAGCATAATCCACTACTAATCTAATTTCTTAAACTATGAGTTTGCCTCTCATTTTTTCTGCTTTACGTTCTAGACCTGGTACTAATCTGCATTTGAGTATTTTATAGGATCTCTGATAATGATAAAAAGCCATTTAATTTTTTTCTGTAAGTTTTTTCTTATATTGTTTTTAAGTGAATTGATTGTCTTATAAAATTGAAACCAGGAACTCATTTTCAAAATTGTGTATATGTGTCCTTCTTATTACACAAAATGTTGCTTGGGATGATTAAATATTACTGCTCTGAGACAGAGATGGGGAAGCTACTTTTATTCAAAAAGCAAAACAAAACAGAACGCGCTGATGGGTTTGTTAGTTGTAAAGGCAAGTTCCCTAGGGGGTAATTTATGTGAGAGAAATAAGATACAGAAGGAGCTAAACTGCTTTATGTAATAAACTATCAGGAATTACAAATTTGAGTCTTGGCAGCTTGAGAAGACAAAGACATAAGTGGACCCTGGAGACTCAGAAAAATGTAGATAGGCAGGAAGAAGTTCTCAAAGGACCTTAATAGCTTGGAAACAAAGAGAGCCTAGAAAAAGATGGCCAGGTGAGAAATCCCTTAGAGAGGAAAATCAGACTGTAATTATGCCCAAAATAGCAGTTTTTAGGTTACTGGGTACAATACAAAATTCCTATATTGAACAATAAAAAGGGTTTGGGAGACTTGACTAAAAGCATGATAGCAGTAGCTGGTCACCATGGTAACCAGAGGTGAAATGATGCTGATGGGAAAGAACACAGTTAAGATTAGGTTGGGCTTATGTATAAAGGCCATACAGAAAGAAAATCAAGTTGCTCTTTCCGTATATTCTTTTCTGACTTGGAAAGATAGAGAGATAGACACTAGGGCTAGGGAATATTGCAATATAGCTTTTGCTGGTCTTGTTGAGGGCTGGCAGAAGGCAGACTAAGATAAGAGTAAACAAAATAAATAAGTCAATATTAGTCATAGAAGGGGACAGCCATGGGGCTTTCAGCAGGTCTACTGTAAACCCAGGAATATAGAGGAAATGCTTTCCACCACCAAGGATTAGAATGGCTGGGGGCCATTTTTCTACTACCAAGCCAGTTTAGCAGCCATGGGATGATTTAAACTATACAGTTTCAGAATGGAGTACAAATCATAATGGAATTGGGGAGCACATTTTTAGAAAGTTAATTGATTTTGACTTTATGTTCACTTTTTTTGATTGTTCCAAATAGTATTTATATTTATATTATCAAAGAAGAAATGGGCTATCCACTGCTTAAGTAGGCGACTTACTGGTTAATTGTGCTATGTCGTTTACATCTCATTTAATGAAAAGCTACCTACCGAAGGCACAAAATTATATTTTGCCAAAAACAAGTTTAAATCATGTCTAACAATAACTATAAATCTGAATTTTCAAGATGTCAACCCCTAGAGAAGACACTGGCTGCTGATTTCTGCTATTAAACAAAGAGTTATCATTAGGCAAACTGAATTTACATGACAAGTTTATAGAAAAAGAAATACCCTTAACATATGTGAGTCAGAATGTGGTTTTATAACTACCCAGTGTTTACAGATTTAAGCAGCATCAGAAAGAGACCTCTGATTCAAAGAACAACCAAATGAGGAAAATAAACAGGAGATGAGAGGTAAGAAGATCTTTGGTATGGCTAATCCATCTATGGTGCCTACACAGATCAAGGATCCTTACATCAGTCAGCTAAGGATCCTGCTATGGCTTGAGTATGGTTAGTGACAGTACTGAGTGGTGGTGGGGTCATTAAGAGATGAATTAGATCCTTAAGAAGAATTAATGCCTTTCTCTCTTGGGAGGGAACATTGACCATAGCAGTACTAGATTAGTTACTTGAAAGAGTAGATTGTTTTCAAGAGAATTCATCTTTTTCAGCTCACCCTCTTACTTCCTCTTTTACCATGTGACCTCTCTTTCACACATGGTTGCTTGCTGTTTGGCTTTTCCTCCACATATGGAGCAGCATGAGGTTCTCACCAGAAACCAAACAGATGCCAGGGTAGGCTCTTGGATTTCTAGAATCATGTGCTAAAATAAGCTTCTTTTTTTATGAATTATTCAATCTCAGGTATTTTGTTATAGTAACAGAAAACAGACTAAAAGAGCTGTTGTTACAAAAGACCATAGACTGGGTGGCTTAATCAACAGAAATTTATTTTCTAATCATTCTGGAGGCTAATAGTTCAATATCAAAGTACCTTGGTTTCTCCTTAGGGCTCTTTCTATAACTTGTAGATAACTTCTTTCTCACCATGTTCTTTTCTGTATGTGTACACACCTGGTGTCCTTTCTCCTTCTTATAAGGACACCAATCCTCTCTAATTGGGGCCCCACACTTGTGGCCTCATTACTCTGAATCACCTCTATAAAGTCCCTATATTCAAACATGATCACATTGGGTGGACATGACTCAGTCCAAAACAGTGGCCAATACCCAAATCAGGGCAGATTAGTTGTATTCATTAATAAATTTACACAAGAAATATATATTAAATATCTACTATGTGCCAGACATTGCAGTAGGCACTGGAGAAGCTTCAGTGACAAAAGGCAGACCTAGATGTCCTTCTACAGGTTAATGAGGAAAGAAGTCACTTAAATAATACTACATTAGAAAGTGCTGAGTTCACTGAGCTATGGAGAAACACGTAGCAGAGGCTCTCAATCTAGTCTTTCCAGATAAAATACCAAATTCCCAGGGATGTTTGAATTTCAAATAATCAACAGATAATTATTTAATAGAGATTTATTCCCACTCTTGCATGAGGACCTATTTTGACTACTCATTGTCTATCTGAAATTTAAAATTTGCTGGGCATTCTGGGGTTTTGTGTGAGTTTTTGTGGTGTTTGGTTGGTTTCAGAATCTGGTTACTCTAAATCAAATCCACAAGAATGAGGAAAGCCTCACAGAGGAGTTAATGTGTAACCTAAGGCCTGAAGGAGTAAGGGCAGGAAACATATAGGAAATCAAAAGAAAATTTAAAAAGAATCATGAACAAAGAGAGGCTAGAGACTTCCATGAAGGTAGGGACCACCAAATGCAGGGTAGATGGGAACCAGTGGTGAGAAGCAGACATTTGACAATGGATGGCCATGGACATGCAGAGCCCCAACATGCATGAGGACGAGATGGAAGAAATCACCAGCTCCTATTCTTAAATCTCCTATACCTGCAAGGGATCAGTATGGGGGCAAGCTAACAGAGATTTATCAACCCTACCCACGTCTCACACACTGTAACCCTAATTTAGACATTTGTTTACTTGAGTTTTTATCAAGATCAACTTTCTCTACCTCCTTTCTGTTCAAACTTCTTTAGGAGCATCCTCATTGATTTCCCAAACTTCTTTAAACTGTTCTCCACAAAGCAGGAAGGTACAAATGCAAATCTGATCATATCCTCCCCCCGCCCCCACTTAAACTCCTCAGGAAATTTCATGATGAACTTTCATCTAGTTTAAGCCAATATAAATTATTCAGAAAACAGTACTAATAATAAAAAAGCCAATGGAGTTTTGAACATAATTTTCAAAGAGCAAGAAATTTAAAAGCTATACATGTTTATGCAAATTATACAACATAAAACTCAGAAAACTGCCTAAAATCCTTACAAATTTTAAATTGAATAAAGCAGAGCTATGTATATGAAACAATTTGAATCCTAAGTATTACTTTTGGTAAAGATCTGAACAATTACAGTAAAATAAAAATTATCTATAAAAAAACTAACCATCAAATAATTAAGGCATTGATTTGCATCAAAATTAGGATTAGAATGAAGGTTTCCTAATGTCTTAATATAGTATGCTTATAACCATATTGCTTTATAAAGTTATATATAGCTAACATAGAATATTTTCAGTGAAGATTTCCAAACCAGTTTAGTTTTAATTTTAGAGGCAGAATTTTTTGTATGAACCAAAATAATTTTATATAATCTTATATAATTTATTTTGAATTTGTTAAATGTCTTCAGACATTTGTTAAATGTCTTCATGGTCATCAGAAGATATTTATATATGTGTGTGCATGTGTATAAATATTGTGAGATATCTCAGCAACCAATTTTGAATAATTTGGGGAAATTAAACTAATTTATTTAATAATGTTTAACAAATTCTGTACTAGCATGGTCAACCATTGTCAGATTAAAGCAAGAAAAATAGAATGACTGTTATTTCACATAGATATAGCATAGGTTTTCATTCTTTTAAGACTTCCTGACTCAATAAATACTCTGTCAAGTATTTTGTTAATTATACTGTACAAATGACAAAGAATGTTTTAAATGTTTCTGTTCATTTTTCTGAAACAGGAAAGCATTTGAGAGCCATAGATTTACTAAGAATAAGAAGGCATTTTATTGCTAAAGAAAGTTAGTGACTGGTCATACTTTTTATAACTTGCCAAGATGTTGTTTAGAACATAAATGTTACCATGGAAGACATTTTCTGGAAAAGATGATTCATCATTTAGATGTCACCCATATGTAATGCCTAGTAGTGCATGAAATATTTGGACTTTTCTTTCTGATGAAACATTTCAAAAATAATAGAATCATTGACTTGCTGGAGAAGGGTACTGTCAAAGTAAGGAATTCTGGAACTTTCTGTTTTGGTAAGGCATGAACAGATTGGCTCCAATTAATCCTTAGAACTTTGACAATTTACCACCATGAATGCTAGAAAGTGCTCTGAGAGTGAAAGAAGAGAGTAACTTACATCCTGAGGAAGTTGGAAAAGATTTGCAGAGGGAGTGACATGTGAACTGTCTTGAAGATGGATGATTAAGATGTCTCCAATTTCAGAAACAAGTGAAGATCATTCCTGGCAGAGAAGGACATTTGCAAAAGTGTGGAAGGATATGAAGACATTGTGGCCGTATGTTAGTGGGAAGAAGTTGACAGCATTTATGGGGTAGGCTATGAGGAAAACAATTAGAAAGTTATTTAAGAAACCAAGCAAGAGGCAACATTTCAGCACTGTTAAAAGGAGGAGGAGCCACTTTTAAAAACCTGAAATGCTTAATGTAATAAGGTATAGAGATTAAATTAAATAGTGTATTTACTTATCTCAAAATATCCTTTCTTTCCCCTGCCTGCTTCGATATTACATGCTCTTAACTTGAACACACACATTACACACACGCTTGCACACAAACACATGCATGTATAATGCATATAAACTGATGTAATGATTTCTACTATTCTTAAACACTAAGCAGATGGTTCAGGAGAATGATAAAATTATTTTGCTTTTCTCCTTCAGATTAGAATTGGTTCTCGGTTCAGAGCCAGTCTAGGAAGATAGTTGTTGCCCCTAATGAGAAACCAGGTGCATTTTGTCTCCACTGATGTTCATTTTTGTACCTCATTTGTTTTCCATATATCTAGAAAATGAGAAATAGAAAGAAGATTTGTTCTGACAGCATTCATATGTTAATCTCACTGTAATTGCTAGAGGTGGTTTGAGTTTTAACCAGGTTCATGCTAGAAAGTAAAACGTTGAATTTATATTGCTAAAAGAATGATTTGTCTGTCACATCCTATGTCAATAAGAAACATAAATATTCTTGAGACAAGGCTTAGTACAAAATTTCAAGGTCACTCAAGGAAAATGCTACCAAAAGACATTTTCACTTGAAAAGAGTACTTTAGAGACAATGGAGAACAAAATCTTACAGATTTTTTTCTCCCCATTTATTCATGCTATGATAAATACACTTCCCTGAAAACATACAACCAAATGAGAAATTACATAACAAATGTACATCCTCCTCATACAAAGATGTAACAGTTACTTAATTATTTCATGGTTCTCTTATAATAAATCCATTAACTACAAAACCATGGCCAATAGTGAACTTGCAAAAACATTGTCTGATTTTTCATATACTATACTGAAATAATACCCAGAAATAAGCTTAATTACCAACATGAGATTGTTATAACTGAGAAATGAAACACTATGAGACTGGCAGAGCTCATCTAGGAAGGGATAAGGGAATTCCCAGAAATATGTTTCATGGTAGTGACTGGTAAAAATTAAAGTGCTTATTATTTGTAATCCACTGAGCTTAAACCATTCAATAAACTGATATTATAAGTATAAATTGAAGAAGGAACTAATAAAGATTTAAAACAGTTTAATTATACTTTGCTTCATCAAACTGACAAAGATTAAAAACGATAATACCTGCTGACAATGTTATGGAGAAATGGGTTTTCATATATAACACCTTGGGGACTATCAGTTGGTAAAAATAATTGGGTAATTCTGCAATATTTATCCAGAGTAAAATGTTCAATTCCTTTTTACTTCATAAATGCACAAAGATTTTGTATTTGAGATTGTTTATCAAGGAATTAATTAAAGTTTGCAGGAAATTATAAATTATATAAACTCCCAGGATAGGATGATTGGTCAAAGACATGTCAAAGCAGAAATATGTTTCAAGGAGTGTTTAATGATATGAGAGAATGTTAATAGGATAATGCTAAATGAAAAAGCATGACACAGAACAATGTATTTCATCTCAATAATACATGTGGGGTGTGTGTGTGTGTGTGTGTGTGTGTGTGTGTGTGTGGTGTTTAGACTGCAACCTCAAGTGAAAGATAAGAAATATTCTCTGAAGTGCTTTATTTATGGATGTTTAGGAGTATAATGAATTTTATTTCTTATTTATGCTTTTCTGTATTTTCCAAATTCTTAATAGTAAGTATGTATTACTTCTCTATTCTGAACAAAATAGCAAATGGATTTTTAAATAGAAAAATTATGATTAAGCAGAATTATGTGTCCAAAATGTCTTAATAGTTCTTTTCCCATTACTTCTATTTCTTGTCTCTGTGAGAGTGATAATGTTCATTTGTAAATCTTACCAGATACAGTTCACATAATCTGGTGGTTAATAGTGCAGTTTCTAAGGTGATATAATTTCTATTTTTATCCTTTCTCAAAAGTTCTTCATTCTGTTTATTTCTACTGTCAGTTTAGGATATCCATACTAACTCTCTTTTTCCTTCTTCTAAACCAGATATTCCCATTCATTTCCATATGATCAGGTTTATTATATCAGATTTCAAGACAATCGTGAAATTTTTATATAACATTTTAATTAAAATTTTTTACATTCAAGTAGTTTATTATAGTCACTACGTGGCTGCTTAAGGACACTGGGATTTATTTCTTTTCCTGAATGTGTATTTCTAAGAATGAGTGGACAGTCTATCAGTTTTCTTCTTTGTCGTACATGTTATTCAAAGTATCTGGTTTACATTCTTGCTGGGCATTTTTATTTACATTTGAAATGTTTCTAAACCATCTTCAGCAGCTTGGTAAATTTAAGGCCAAACAACATTTCTGTTGTTCATATATTTATTTATTAATTAATCAGTACAAATAGTAATGTCACTGAGAACATCTCATATGGCTGCCATGCAATCTTGTTAGGAGCTCAAATAAATGACAGTGTCCATAGTCTAATGAGGAGCTCATGTTACCTTAAGAAATGGACAAGGAAATATCTGCAATAAGCTGGTGCCAGAACTGGGCTCTAGGTTCTATGATGTCAGAGACAAGCCTTCTCATCTTCCGTTGGAAGCTGAACAAGAGGGTTCTGTTGGTTTTCTAGGGCTGCCTTAATAAAATGTCACAATCGAGGTGCCTTAAGCAACAGAAATTCTTTATCTCAGTTCTGGAGCTCTGAGGTCTAAAATCTAAGTGTTATCTCTTGGTTCTTTTGAGGGCTGTGAGGGAAGGGTCTGCTTCAGACCTAAGTAGCTTGTAGACAGCTGCCTTCTCCCTGTATCTTCCCACACCATCCTCTCTGGGTGTGCATCTGTTTGTTTGTTTGTTTGTTTGTTTTTATACCTGGCCTTCTTTTTATAAGGATACTAGTGTTATTGGAGTAGCATCTTACCCTACGTCAGCATGATCTCCATCTTAACTAATTACATCTACAATAACCCTGTAATAGAGGTTGGAACTTCAACACATGAATTTTGGAAGCACTCTCCCATCCATGACATGGATAGGCAGGAGGACATTTTTGTCTAAGGCTAATCCTTGATAAGGAAGAGAAATCCAGGAGAAATGAGCAGTCAGGAAAGTTCAGGAGAAGAAACAGGAAATATAAAAATGCAAAGGCAAGAAAAGTGGAGTGCTTGAGTGTGCATGGTCCAGGAGAGACTGAAGGCTCAGCAGAGGCCTGTATTCCTTCTCAGAAGTGCTGGGTGGATAGAGAAGGCAGCAGAAGGCTAACAAAGAATTTTATACAGATTCAGATTTGAATTCTAGAAATGCTTCCTCTGATGACAGGGTGATTTTCGTGAAGCACGTTTTCTTCTACCAGCAGGATCCTGTTACTTGAGCATGCTCTTTTCATTCTAAGAGCTCACCTACCTTTTTTTTTTTTTTTTTGAGTCTTTTCCAATGCTTTTTGCAAAACTTGTGTCCCCAATTTTATTCTCCTAATTATCTTAAATTGTGTTGTTTTTATTGTCTTCCAAATAATTTAATTCAGTGACAAGTTCATTTCAGTAAAAAATGAACAAACTCCAATAGTGGCATTTGTTACTTACAAAATAAACTGGGATATGTATTTAAATATTCATAATATTGTAAATTACTGTTTGAAATTATATTTTTGATCCCATATCATAGCGTTAACAACGAAAAAAGAACTCTGAATCCTAACAAAATCATTTAGTTTTAAAATGCACCTGGGATTCTGGCATTTAAGCTTTTGTGAACCTAGCCTTTAACAATTGTTAAATCTGTACGTGTATTCTCACATGCCTTAACTTCTTTTGCAGAAAGCTTCTTAAATTAATTCTTACTTTAACTCTTCTTTCAGCCTGAGGGTGACTTCAAGCAGACTTGTATGTTTCATGACTCTTAAAATCTTTCCAATTATAAAGTAACTGCCTGGATTTATACCCAAAGCAACTTAGTTGATTAAAAGATTATCACTACAAACCCTGTTTATTTTGTTGAATCTCAAATTGGCACATTTGCTCTATCCTGAAGGCACAAGTGCAACTGTCATCAGCATTAATTAAAATATTAATAAACACAGACAATATCAGAAGTTTCCTGTAGTTATGATTGAAGAATGAGCGTATAGCAGCACGAGATGATATTTAAAATGCTTTTTTAAAGTTGTTTACATCAGATTGAAAAAATTAGGCCTTTCATCTTGTCTAGTGAAGGATACCATATTGACATTGTGTCACAGCACTAAAGACAAGGAATTGCTGAGATGAGATGGCTCATCATGTGGAAAATGCTCTCTTACTCATGCCTAATAAAGCTCCTTCTCAAATCTTTCATAAAAATTACTATTAACCTTCCGTATACCCAAATTTTCATTAAAGTATTTAATTAAAATGTATTTAAATATAACTGTACACATTTCTGACTTCTCAATAGATCCTACTGAATTACTGGTCTTTTCTTGATAATGCACTCATATTAAGAACATAAGTCAACATTTGTACTACAGTATAAAAATTACTCAAGAGATATTAAGGCATAAGAGCATCCTCTGAGAAATTTATTCAAGGATCAAACAAGTGATTAGACTGAGGTTTCTCTCAAACATTTTATCAATTAAACAGCCTCTACCTGACCATTCTGCTTCATTCTTTTATTCTGTGTCTCTAGAAAAGTAAGTGTTCAAATATTATTCCAGAAATATTACTTTGGATTATCACCTTAGAAAATGAGATCTTTGAATCTATCCTTAATGCTTAGAAATTTGTTTCTTCATATTGCTTTTGGCTGAGGTTTACAACTTGCTTGGAAGCCAAATCTTCCAAGAATTGCAAACAAGCAATTTATTATTGAATTAAAACTTTTCTTTGAACATTGGCTAGTTTTAATCTCATATTGAAATTTGCTTTGTACTGTCCTTACAGCCCTATTTGCACATTTAAACAAATAAGTAGACAAATAGCTCCAAGATAGTAATTCCATGACTTTGTGGAGAGATGACAAAAGTACTCAAATTCAGGATAAGCATCCCTAATCCAAAAATCTGAAATCTGAAATGCTCTGAAATTCAAAACGTTTTGAATACAGTTATGATGTGACAAGTGGAGAATTCCACACCTGACCTCACATGATGGGTTGCAGTAAAAAGCAAAGATTGTAACTGTGCACTAGAAATAAGGTATGAAATTAGCTACAGGCTTTGTGTATAAGGTGTATATAAAATAAAAGAGTTTCATATTTAGACTTTGGTCCCATCCCCAAGATATCTCATGATACATATGGAAATACCTCCCCCCGAAAAAAAATCCCAAATTCAAAACACTTTTTGTTTCAATCATTTGGGATATGGAACACATGACCTATAGTATTATTTACCTATATGGTGCAAGAAGAGATTTTCAGTAAACTTTTGTATACCACAACTTCATACAAATCTCCTCTCAAGGGATTGTTTTCAGATTGATAGGTTAAAGTTCTTTAGAATAGTTACTTTTAAGATGACAATAGCAATAGTGAAGCAGAAAAGAACAAGGAAAGCAATATTATTTATTTATAGTCTGGAACAATTAGAGAAGATTTTCTTTAAAAGAATTTAAATTATAATAAATGCTACAAACTCAATCTGTGGATTTTGTTTGAAAGCCCATTCTAAGAGTAGAAGGCAATGACCAAATAAATTAAAGAATAAACCAGAATATTCTGTTTATCATGTAGGAAGTTCTTATTTACAGATTTCTGTAACATCAGCTACTGTGTTGTTTTAGAACATATCATCAAATTATAGTACCCAGCAAATAAAATCATGCAGCATGGTTTAAAAGGACATAATGGTTTTTACTATACCCCAGTAGGACTGGTAGAGATGAGCAAAATGGCTAAAGGCTATTCAATGTTGGGAGTGCAGGGAAACTAGAGCATAGAATTGGAAAAGTACATCTGTGGAAGTACTGGGTAAAAAAAAACTGAAAAGTTAAATTGAAGGGAACCTGATTGTTAAAGAATCTTTAGGCTTCCCTAAAATGTGTGGTTTGGAATACCACTTCCTAAATTCAGTGATAAACTTCAAATTTTTTTAATTAATTTTTTTTTCTTTTGGTTGGTGGTAGTGGTGCTGGGGATGGAACCCAGGGCCTCATGTATGCCAGGCATATGCTTTAGCACTGAGCTACATCCCCCCAGCCCAAATATTCTTAATTTTTAAAAATGTGTTTAGAATATGATAAAAGATAAGCATAGTATTTTTTTAACAAAAAGACCTCTGCCTTTGCTCATTTGTACAACTATAACAAAATGCCATAGACTGTGTAATTTATAAACAGTAGAAGCAATAGAAAGCTTTTAGACCTGAAGAATAGACCTGTATTTTAGGAGGTTAATCAATATGTTAATTAATATATAAAACCAAATATATTAATCTTTAAATATATTTGATTTTTACTTTATTTAAGTATTGTAAATGTATGTGTCAATATATAAAATGTTAAAATACTAATATTTTATAAAAAATCATCATAATTTACATAACATTATATTCAGTATTTATTTTCCTTACCCTGCTATAAATTCACAAAAGTGAGGTACTTTTTTGCTCATTGGTAAGCTCTTTTTCTCTTTGGTGTCTCCAGCATATATGCCAGAATCTAGCACATAGTAAACATTTAATAAGTAATTGATGAATAGATAACTCTTAGATACAGAATTAACAGAATTAAAGCACAATTAACCAAAATAAGAAGGAAAGATTGTGCCTGGTACAGAGTAGAAACTAAGTAAATATTTCCAGCTTCTTCTTTAGATAAGTTGGAAATATTTAAATTTGTCAACATAAAAATGAAATCAGAAATAACAGTTTAGGGGTTGGGGTTGTGGCTCAGCAGTAGAGAGCTCACCTAGTGTGTGTGAGGCCCTGGGTTCTATCTTCAGCATCACATAAATAAATAAATAAATAAATAAATAAATAAATTAAAGGTTATTGTGTCCAACTACACCTAAAAAATAAAAATTTTAAAAATAATGGTTTATATTAGAAATTACTTATGGAAAAAGACTCTTTGAGAGCAAATAGATGAAAATTCCTGAGAAGACTATGTAAGAGAGTCCAGGATTGATATTCTCAACATCAAGAAACTCCTTTAAAGCAGCACTTAAAAATAAATATTCAGTAGGCTCCCTCTGGATACCAAGCACACAGCTTTCCTTCTTGATTTCTTGTTTTGATTGCTGATATGATAATATCAGCATTACAGACCACAAGGAGGTTTGCCCCATAACAGTCCCTGGATTCTGAGGAAGACAAGCTGGTTTGCTTTTATTGATAGGCAAATCAGATCACATCCAGCAAGTATAGGCTCTTGGGTGTAATGATGATAAGATGAAAACAAACCCATGAAATCTGACTAGTTTTGAGATGGCATCATTTCAATAGTCAGACAAACAAAACAAAACTCAAAAAACAAGCAAGCCTCCAATGTTCCACTGGGGGTCCAGAACCCATCATGTGTGTTGTCTTGATAAGGGGCTTTCAGAGATATACTTGAAGTTAGGTAATGTTTTTAATGAGGTGTCTTAAAGTAGGACATGTAGAGAGAGCTTGGCAGATTTCCATATCCCTGTGGCACACTTAGTGAGGCAAAAGGCTTCTCAATGAATAAATTAGAAACATTTGTCTTTTGAAAAATGCAAGGCTGCACCAGCTAATGAGGACAGCTAAAATATTTGTCACAAGGAATCTTGGAAAGACTGAACTTTCCCTTGCTCCTTTATCTTTCCAGGTATGGAATATTAGGCAAAGATAACAGACAGACTTTGGTTTCAAATTTTAGAGAATGAAAATGTATTGAAAGTCAGATGTTTTGATATGTACATTTTTACTGTTTTGAGTCAGCTCCCGACTCAAATTCTCAAGTGACTGAAATTCTCTTTGGTTTAAATTATCAACAGGGAAGGATTTGAAGAATATAGCAAGAGGAGTCTTCCTGCTACTTCACTTAGATTAGCCGCCCCCCCCCCCCCCCCGCCCCCGCAAGCCCTGCTATTCAAATGCATTTGACTCCATGAAGGAGTATTGAAAGGGAACTGTTTATTATAGACTGTGGTTGTGAATAAAGAAAATCCCCTTTAGGAATTCAATTGGGATTGAAAAACAATATGATTCAAGATAAAAGGGAATCCATACAGTGTCATGAGAATTCAGAAAAAGATGCTGTTACCTTTGATTTCAGGGAAGATACTAGAATGGCCTCAACAAAAAGAAATGAATACCAATTTTCCTCATTTTTTCTTATTTATTTATTTGTTTGTTTGTTTATCTATTTATATCCAGGGATTGAACCCAGGGGTGCATAACCACTGAGTCTTAACCCTAACCTTTTTTATATGTATATATTTTAGTTGTAGATGGGCACAATACCTTTATTTTATTTATTTATTTTTATGTGGTGCTGAGGATCGAACCCAGTGCCTCACACATGCCAGGCAAGCGCTCCACCACTGAGCCCCAGCCCCAGCCCACCCTAGCCCTTTTATTTATTTATTTATCTATCTATTTATTCATTTATTTTGAGACACTGTTTCACTAAATTGGTAAGGGCCTTACTAAATTGCTGAGACTTACCTTGAACTTGCAATCCTCCTGCCTCAGCCTCCAAAGTCACTGGGTTCAGAGGCCTGTGCAACTGCACCCAGCTCACTGTTTTCAATCTCTTTAAACACTGAGAATCTAAGAATCTTCTTTTAGTTGTGTGCAGACACACAGTAACACTGGAAATCAGATTGCTCCTGAGACAAAGTCTGAACACTGTATGAAACTGTCTATGATGTACACCGGGCAATGGAGAAAACAAACCTGTGTTCCTGTGTGTCATATATAAGCATATCTGTGCTTTCCTCTGCATTGTACTAGAGTCAGTTCCTAAATCATTTTCTCCATTCTACCTCACTGTATTGTTACCTCTGTATACCCCCCAAAATTCTTTAACTGATTGCTGAATAAAAGAACAATTTATTTCCCTTCCTGCTACCTCCTCATTCTGCTTTGCACCTTTATTCTTTGTATAAGTCACCTGTCAAATGTGTGCTTGTGAGTGCACTTCTGGGTGAGATAGAACTGCTGATAAATTCACATCTTCTTAAGTGCTCAAATGCTGAGCTATACACACTGCTCTCAGGATAATGTAGAGTCTGCTAGTGAAAAAACACAGTGATTTGGGGGGTAAGAAGATGCGAGATTCAAGCCTGATTCTACTAATTTTTCTGTAGAGCCTTATGCACATCACAAAGTCACTAATTCTTGGTTATCATTAAAATGTGAAAAATAATACATGAACTGATTATTTCTCATGAAATAAAAACTAAGATAATAGATTATAAATTTGTTTGGAATTTTGCAAGGACTGTATGAATAAAAGTAATTAGAATGTTCTTGAGTTCTCATATCCATTTACTTGTATAACTAATATTTTCAAGTGTCTTGAAATACTAGACAAGTCACCAAAAATGAACATGTTGAATAAGCTATATATGAAATATGCTCCCCATCTTCACAGAGTTCTTCACCTAGTGAATAATAGTGGTTTTAAGTAAACAATTAAAATCAAATGAACCACATATATAGTTGTATAACATGTTGACAAGAATTATAACCTACCTTGGGTAGAAGGTAGGGAGAAGCTGTTCTTCCTACTTAATATAAATTAAAATATAAAAGCAAATGGAAATGTACCCTTATGTCCTCTGCAGAGGTAGGCATAATTCTGAAGGGCCTGTTAGAAGATAGATTATATAATTTAGGAATGCAAAAGAAGACAGAGATGCAAATAATATGAAAATAGAAGTTTGGATTAGATAAATAGAAGTTTGGATTAGATAAAAAGGGAATAAAGGGAAGGGAGGGTGGATAGGAAAGACAGTGGAAAGAATCTGACATAACTTTCCTGTGTGCATACATGAATACACAACAGTGAAACCCACCATCAAGTACATCCACAAGACTGGGGCCCTAATTAGAATAAGATATATTCCATGCATTTATAATTTTATAAAAATGGACTCTACTGTCCTGTATAACTAAAAAGAACCAATAATTTAAAAATTCAAACAAACAAATAAAAAGGGAGAAGAGTGGTACCTGACCAGGGGCAGGGCAAGGCGCTGGGTAAGAGTGTGTAAGGCAGGAGTCAGACAATAGGGCCATCACACCCTTGGTAGGCCATAATAAATAATTTGGACTTTGCCTTGAGATCAGAGAGGAGTTATTGAAGTGTTTGGAGCAAGAGGGTTACACAATTATATTTGTGTTTTTGAAAGATCTCTGCACCATAGAAAGAGGACAATAGAAAGGTACTCACAGATATATTCACAAAATATGTTCAGTTTGAACTAGGTTCATGGGCATTTGAGATGAGGAAAAACAGACTTGATTCATGAAATGTTCAAGTTGGTTAATAATCAGGACTTTGTGATTGTTAAATGCCAGAAGTGAGGAAACTGGAAAAGTCAAATATAATGCCCCATTTTCTGTCTTGAGAAACTAGGTGAATATACAGCCATTTGCTGAGGTTGGAAGCACAGCAGGAGGAAGTTTGGGTAGAACAGTAATTGCTAACACTTAGTCAGTGCTTGAACCTTAAGCTATAATTCTGAATTCTTTGTATCTAATCTATTATTTTGCAAATGAAGAAGCTGATACAAGTAAAATGATGTGCCCAGGTTCCCTCCGCCAAGGAGTTTGCTGCAGAATCCAAGCTCTTGACACTTATGGTGTGCTAGCCACCCCGTAGGAGCATCACTTCAAATTTGAGCATGTTACGTTTGCAATGTTCTTAAAACATAAAGCTGAAATGATGAGGGAAATAAATCTTGAATGAGAGACAAAATTTTATAGCTGTCCACTTACCACTTGACTTATGTTATATTAAATGAAGGGAGAGTTGGGAAAGGTGAAGAAGATTGTAAAAGAAAAGAAGGTACAATTAGAAGGGCAATGGGCAGAAGGGAAGCCAACACTATAAATCTCTGACTTGAGAAAGTGACACCTCCTAAAGATTGGAACGGAGGATCCAAAGTGGGAATATTGACTCTGGAAGGGTATGATGTTGCAGGAGACCAAGGAATAGAGGAGTTTCCAAAAGAAAGTTGTAGGTCTCTGCCCAGAACAGAACACTTACTAATAGGTCAACCAAGATGGGGGTAAAAGAATGAAAGGAAAACTTGCCTTTAAACATGGAGGTTGCTCTCCTACTTTCCTGATTTATCTATTCTTACAATCAAGGCCCCACTTGCTGCAGTCCAGCTGCAGCAAAATAACCGGGGGGTGACGAGCAACTGTGTACATTGATACAGCAGGAGTGGGAGCCGTTTATTGTAGGACAGGAGAGGTATATATACATTCCACACAGCTTATCTTAATTAACATAAACTAGATACAGCAGTCAACCAATAAGGAATCTCCACACTTAATGGCTCACTGGCGTTACTTCACAAACCACTCCCTCTGGCAAAATGCCAGGCGCCATCTTGACTTGTTTACAGACTCTAACATTGCACCCACTAAACTAAAAGGAATTTAAAATGCACATATATACACTCTCAAAGATAGAAATAGAAAGCACCAGCAGAAGATAGACTTCAACCTATTTTTGGAAGATGGGGAAAGATGTATTTTATGTACATCCACAATGCAAAGTACATGATTAACCACATTATGAAGTATCCACAAAGGGACAGGGATTGATTTGCCTCACCCACCTCCTTAGAATATTGGATACACCAGATAGCAGGCAAGAAACTGAAGAGACTTTGTGTTGAAAATTGGAAATTCACTAAAAATCTCCATATAAAGTAACATGGCTCCACGCAGAAAACCAAACTATTCTTCTCCAGAATACTCTTTGGCTTGCTGCCTTATCATCTTGCAGTGCAACCCATCAGGCATATAAAGCTTCCAATTAACTTTATAGAGCATCACAGTTTAATACTGGAGGAGAGCAGGGGGAATCATCAGATACTTGTGGAAGATCTCTGTGATGAGAGATGAGACCCAAAGAAACAACCAGAAACTGGAACTCAGAGCAATTCAGAGAGAAGAAGGGAAAGAAAAAAAAAAAGAAGAAGAAAGTCCATAGTTAGTGTCTTCTGGAAGAAATGAAGAAGATGTGGCCCCTAAAACACAAATAGACAACTAAGAAAAAAAGGAACATTCAAGAAAGGAGGGGGCATGGGGTTAGAAATGATGGTGGAATGTGGTGGACATTATTATTCAAAGTACATGAATGAAGACACAAACTGATGTGAATATATTTTATATACAACCAGAGATATGAAAAATTGTGCTCTACATGTATAATAAGAATGGTAATGCATTCCTCTGTCCTATATAACTAAAAGAATAATAAAAAAAGAAAAACAACAACATATGACTCTTGCCAAGTAAAATATGCTTTTGGATAAAACGTAAATCAGTGTATATGAATTTAGAAGATACACTTGAGAAAATTTCCCAGAAAGTACAATAAAAAGACAAAGACATGGAAATTATGAGAAAAACAAATTTTAGGCTGAGTCTAATAGTTCTCTCATTTAACTAATAGCAATTATAGAAGAGAATTTTTAATAAACAGTAAGAAATTATGAATTAAATAATAACAGAATAAATATGAATTAAATAATTATTAATTAAATAATGACACAATTGCAGTAAGTGCTTTGGGTGTGAAAGAGCCTTTTAAGTAATGAGAACAATAGATTTAAAAAACAAAAATAAGAAAACCACGCCAAACCCCATTGTCAGAAATTCTCAACACTGAGGATGGAATAAAATTCCAAAAATTCCTGGTAGAAGGGAAATTGGGTGTGAAACAGGATTTTGAATCAAAATGGAACTGGGTTTTCTTAGAAGCTAGAAAACATAATAAAAATTGCCTTCAAATTAGTGAAGAAGTATTTCTGACCTAAAAGTCTATATCCAGGCTAAACTTTCAATCATTCTCTGATAAAATAAAGCTATTTCCAATGGAACAAGTCCTCAAAAATGTGCCTACTATAAATCCTTTTTCAGCAAGTAAATGAATGTTATAGTCTGCCAAACTGAAGGAATAAATCTGAGAAGAAAAAGATATGAATCCAGAAAATAGAAGGCATAACACAGGGAATAAGTGCAAGATTCAAGGAATGATAGTGAAGAGAACGTTTGGGTGACAGCTGTATATAAAGTCTGGAAAAGCAACCACTCCAGACTGGAGTAGGAAGACTTGGGGTTCCCAAGGGATTGGTAGGAGTTGGGGGTGGTTATTACATGTGTTTGGCTGTATCACAGGGAGAGAGTCAGGAAACTGAATTAGAAAAATATACATAGAATAACCAAGCAAGAAAACAATAAAGCACTTTTTTAAACTCTAAGGAATGAAAAAGATACCCAAGAAATATAATGTGGTCTATTACACTGGTATATAACCAAGTAGGTACTATTAATTTAAAACATAATTGTTATACATGTATTTTGCTTGGGTAGAAGTATGTCAGAATTTACTTGAAGAAAGGTAGAATCTCCCTACCTTGTGATATGAGAAACCTGTAATTTAAAAATCAAGAATTAGCATTTACAGTCAAGTTATTTAGAAATTTATAGGGAGTTGGAGCTCCCAAACATTGAAAGTTATTTTGTGTGGGTAGAGAACATAAATTGGGAATGAATGGAATTTTAATGGAGACATATTTTGTGCATGAGATGACAAAGTCATCAATGAATGAAAAGGAGTGTTCAAGAAATTGATAAATAAATGGTATATGAAAGAGTAGACTGATGTTACTCTAAGGAAGCTGTCAAAGGAACGGGTTTTACAGGATGAGAGAAGACCAATAGTTTTTAGAGGGCAAGGTGGAGAGTAATCCATCCTTCTAACTCAGAAGTGGGTTAGTAGGTGGTGTGATAAAAACATCATGCTCTACTTTTAAAGGCTGTAAGATTGTATGTTGACCCTAGGAAAAATCCAGTTATAGTTAAGTCAATGAGGAGAGAGAGGGGAAGTATTCCTTGAGAGGGTTGAGGCTCAGTGAAGATATTGATGATGATGTAAAGGAAACTCTGAGTTCAGAGGAAAGAGACAGAGGAGTTGGGATAGGGGGAATAATTCAGCACATTGTGGAGAGAGAAGATGACTATAAGGGCTTACATTCTGGGACAAAAGTGAAAGTATGCTAAGTGAATTAAGTTTCAAAAGGTTTGATGGACCCTGGACATTGACCCAATGGTTCAGGGGCAGGTCTAGGTACTCTTTATTCCATTTGGTTTATGTTTTAAAAAATATGCAGTGACAGTAACAAATAAATCTCGAGAAAAGTTTGTTATTTTGCATGTACAAATATGCCAAAATGAAACCCGTTATTCTGTATGATTAAAAGACATTAAAGAAAAAATAGCCAATGGTCCCGCACAAAAGATGGAATGAGGCTTTGAACAACAAAAAGCATGAACAGTTGATTTGTCAGTCAGCTTTAAGTCCCATAAGTAGACAAGGTGTGCTTCCTGGGTCTCTTCTAGGGCATCACTGCTGGGGACAGAGAGAATGGCTAGCACTCACTCAAATTAAAAAAATTAAAAACCTGGGAATCTTCTAAAATAGATTTCTCTGCTCCACTTCCCCCCCTTCTACCACCCTTCTATTCCACCATAAGTCTGTGGATTTGACTTCTTAATTACCTTCCCAAAAATCACTTCTCCTCATTCTCATAACTAAAAGAATCTAAGCTATCATCACTTACCTTTACAATATAAAAACTCCAAAATACATCTACTAGGTATCTAACAGATGTCACATAATTATTAAGGCACCATTAGGATGTCTTTTTTTAATTGGTTGTTCAAAACATTACAAAGCTCTTGACATATCATATTTCATACATTAGATTCAAGTGGGTTATGAACTCCCATTTTTACCCCAAATACAGATTGCAGAATCACATCGGTTACACATCCACATTTTTACATATTGCCATATTAGTAACTGTTGTATTCTGCTACCTTTCCTATCCTCTACTATCCCCCCTCCCCTCCCCTCCCATCTTCTCTCTCTACCCCATCTACTGTAATTCATTTCTCTCCTTGTTTTTTTCCCATTCCCCTCACAACCTCTTATATGTAATTTTGTATAACAATGAGGGTCTCCTTCCATTTCCATGCAATTTCCCTTTTCTCTCCCTTTCCCTCCCACCTCATGTCTCTGTTTAATGTTAATCTTTTTCTCCTGCTCTTCCTCCCTGCTCTGTTCTTAGTTGCTCTCATTATACATTAGGATGTCTTATATGTGCTAGACTCCAAGTAGGGACATGAAGGCATCAAACAAGGCCAGGTAAAATAATAATTACAAAATCTTGTGATTTAGACTCTTAAAAAAATAGAAAGTATACATTAATATTACTGTATATATAAACGTGACTATATGACCAATATGATTCTGCAACCTGTACACTCAGAAAAATGAGCAGTTATACGCCATCTGATTCAAATGTATGATATGTCAAGATCATTGTACTGTCATGTGTAACTACTTAAAACAAATTAAAAAAATAGAAAGTATATTTTCATGGGATTCCCCCCAACTGCCCACTGCTTTTCTTTTTTTTTCTTTTTCCTTATTTTGGTCTAACTTTCATTGTATGAAAGAAAACATTTGACCCTTGACTTCTTGGGTCTGGCTTATTTCATTTAGCATGTCCTATATAAACTGCAAAGTATTATACAATTATAAGCTCCATCCATGTATCAATAAATGCCATAATTGTATTCTTCTTTGTGGATAAATAAAACTCCATTGCGTGTATATATCACATTTTCATAATTCTTTCATCTGTTCACAGGTACTTGGGCTGGTCCTATAACTTGGCTATTGTGAATTTCCCCGCTATAACCATCAATGTGGCTGTACCCCTATCATGTGTTGATTTTAGATCTTTTGAATATATACCAAAAAGTGGGACAACTGGGTAGAATGGTGGTTTCAATCCTAGTTTTTTGAGGAATCTCCATAATGCTTTCCAGAGTGGTGGTACAACTTTACAGTGCCATTAACACTGTATGAGTAGACCTTTTTCTCCCATGTCCTTGCCAACGTTTATTATTTGTATTCCTGATATTTGCAATTTTCACTGGTGTGAGATGAAAGTTCAATATAGTGTTGATTTGGATTTCCCTGATAGCTAGGGATGTGGAACATTTTTTAATATATTTACTTGGTCATTCATATGTCTTCTTTTGAAAACTGTTTGCTTAGTTGTTTTGTCCATTTATTAATTGGGTTATTTGGTTTTTGGTGCTATGTTTTTTGATATATTCTGGATAACTAGTCCCGTATCTGAGCAGTGGTTAGCAAAGATCTTCCAGTCTGTAGTCTCTCTTTTCATGCTCTTAATGGTTCTTTGCTGTGCAGAAACTTTTATATTTGCTACTGTCCCACTTATTGATTCTTATGCTTTAGGAGAAATCAGTGGAGCAGAGAAAGGGGATTGAGAAAGAGGGAGGAGGCATAGGGAAAGGGAGGAGTGATGGAATCAACCTGACCAAAGTTTTCTACGCACATATATGAATATACCATAGTAAATTTCACCTTTATGTATATCCATAATGAACTAATTTTTAAAAAAATATATAAATAAATAAAAGATCAGTAGAGTAGAGGAAAGGGAAGGGGTGAGGGGGAAAAGGAGGGAAAGAGGAAATACTGGGGAGTAAAACAGCAAATTATATTCTGTGTTTATATGATTATGTCAAAATGAACCCCAGTATTATATATAACTATTACAAACTAATTTAAAAAATAAAAATGTAAAGTACATATAAAATTAACAATAAAAATATAAAACATTAAAAGTGTAAAAACTGGGAAGTGTAGGAGTTTCAGGCAAATTAATGAAAAATTCATGTTTTATATGTTTTTAGTAAACTTTCTATAATCACCATGTGGAAACAGCCATCTATAAGTGCTCACCCATAAACCTGCCTCCAGATTATCTTTTCATTAATGTCAGAAGTTAAAGAGGAATAAGGATGACTTTGAACTGAATCTTCTATAGTTTTTAAGTATATTCTACCTGGTTGCCTCAAAATTTGACTTTAGCTAAGCAATTTCAAAAGCAAAATGCTATATAGTTTTTATTTCATATTTATAAAATGTCACTAATTTCTATTTCAGCATTAAATTTATTTTCTAATTAAAAATAAATTTATATTCTAATTAAAAATAAATTTACAAATTGAATGCAAGTTTCAAATTAATGTTCATTCAATGCTGATTCTATAGTTGGCCAAGTGCTTATACTGTGAATTGAAAAATAAGTAAGACAAGATCTCCTTAAAGACACCACCTACTCTATGGAGAAACGGCATGCACAGTCAGGAGTTATATACCTATTCTTCCTGGGGACATAATCACAGAGATCACGATCTTTGAGTTAGAATGAGAAGTCTCAAGAAAATTATCGGTAGCTGATGTGATCCTGAGAGTCCCAGATACATTAATTTATTCACCAGCACATTCATTTGTTTATTCTACAGTCGTTAGTGAATGTCAACTATATGTCAGGCACTGTGTCAAACACAAAGATGAACCAAACAGTCCCAGCCCTTAAGAGCTTAAAGTCTAGAAGAAAATGACCTGAAAAGCAATAGAGTAAATATTGAAGGATCCATGACACAAGTCTGTGCCAATTTCATGGCATTTGGCATTTCCTAGAGGAATAGGAAAAGGACATGCCCAAGATGTCACATGAATATGTACCACGATTGCAGGCTCTTTTCTCCCATCCAAATCACAGAATTCCTAAAGACAGACTAAAATTCTGAAGTAAATAAGGAGTTCTATGTCTAATCTGTAGTCCAGTTGATCACACGCTGCACAAAAACAAACTGTTCAACTCATCACGTATTTCCGAAGTCTAGTTTATTCTGTAAAAACCTGTTCGCTGATGGAATAAATCTATGAATCAAAAAAGAAGACACTGGGTGAAACTTGAATGTTTTTGCAGAAATAAGAGAAGTGTCTTTTCCAATTCCAGAGGTTTCTTTCCTCCACTTTTTTTATTTTTTGAGTAAATTGCATGTGCATGTCCTATATAAACTGTAAAGTATGATAAAATTATAAAATACGTGCCAAAATTAGCTCTAAATAAGCTCTAAGAAAGCCCTTGAAAAGCAGTTGATTAAGCAGTTTGTTTATTTTTTCTGTTTCTTTCTAGTGCAGTGCCTGGAGATGACCACCAAACGGAAAATCATCGGCCGTCTGGTGCCGTGCCGATGTTTCCGAGGTGAAGAAGAAATCATCTCAGTTTTAGATTACTCCCACTGCAGCCTTCAGCAGGTGCCAAAGGAGGTCTTTAACTTTGAGCGGACATTAGAGGAGCTTTATCTAGATGCCAATCAAATTGAAGAGCTACCCAAGGTAATTTTTGACAACATAAAACATAGAGTGTAAATGAGAATTTCATAATTTTTAAGGACTTAGCATAATGACAATGTTAACTATAGCGTTCTGTCTGGGTAATTAGCAAGTGATGGGGACTGATTTAATTCCCCCCCCCCCCGTATTCTTGTTACATTTTAATACCACTCTGTGTAATTTCAGGTGATGAATTAATAATAAACTGAACCACACAAAAGTCATCATTTTATGGGTCACACCTTCTTATTTCAAAGTGCTCTTTAAAACACAGATCAAAGGGTTGAGATCATCGGCTTGTTTAGAAAAGAAAAGAAAAAAAAACGACATATTCTATTCTAGAACTGAAAATTGGTATGTTTACGTTAAAGCAATGTTGTTTTAAAACCTTGAACTATATTTTTAAGTCTGAGAAAGCTTTCTCTTTCTCTTTCTCTCCCCCACCACCCCTCATACACACACAGAGAGCACTGTCATGAAAAAAAATGTGTTTTGTTTCTAGATTTTAAATATTTGATTTTTAAAAATAACACTGAATTTATGTAGCATATAGCTGGTAAAAATAGTTGCTAAAAATTTTGACTGTCAAACTTTGCCTGCATACATACCTCCATTATGACACAGTGCTATGTAAAGAAAACCAGGCCTCCCATTACCCTGTTCTCTCCATAATGGAGAATAAGAAATTAACTAAGATCAACCAAAGTCACAGCAGAGAGGTAGAATGGGTGGATCCTAACAACTGCCTAAATAAATCACTTAGATTAAGTAGCCAACATGGCATTTACCTATGAAGGACTTATGCAGCAGACAGGGCAAAAAATGCCGTGTTACATTTCTATTGCTTATGCTTTTAAAAAAAAAAAAAACACATGAAGTAATTTAATAATCAGATTTTTTTTCACCTGAGAAACCCGAATTTCATTATCAAAATCTGAGAATTAGAAGCTGGGGCTGGGGCTGGGGCTGGGGCTCAGTAGTAGAGTGTTTGCCCAGCACGAATGAGGCACTGGATTCAATCCTCAGCACCACATTTGAAAAAAAAAAAAGTGAACTAATAAAATAAAGTTTAAAAAAAAAACCTGAAAATTCAATGTGCTGATCAAGACAAATGATGAGTAATTGTTTTCAATTATAATTATGAATCATGCTGTTTACATAATGCTTAAAAATTAGGTATTATTTAATGTGTACTTCAAAAATAATCTCTCTCATTTTTGACAACCTAAGTTTATAGTGTTATCTTCTATCTTTTCTCAGGAGGGCTGTGTCAAGCCTAAAAGAGTTGTCAGCCACACAGATTAATAAACCAGGATTGCATGTCAAGTAGAGGTTGGTCTGAAATGGGCTGTCTCTTCCAGTAGAATAGGGAGTCCTCAGGGTGGGGAAAAGCAACTCACTAAACCTCATCTCCCTGTGCACACTCACACATGGTAACCTTCACACAATGGATACACAATCAGTGTATTTTCACTGAATGGTGGAACAATGCAGAGGGCTTTCTTTATAGAGAACTGTAGGGCTTGATTAGCAAAATCATATAAGGTTTAACAAATCACACATGTAGTATTTTGTTCTAATTTAGAAAAATAAGAACACGTATTTTTTTTTAGGTCAGACCAATCTAGGATTGCCCAATAAAGCAGATATTACCCAGTTATATTTGAATTTTGGATTAAAAATAGGTAATTTTATACCTTACTTATGTCTCATATATTGCATGGGATAAATTTATACAAAAAATAGTTTATTTATATGAAATTCAGATTTAAGGAGGTATCCTGTATTTTTATTTGCTAAATCTGTCAACCCTAGGGCAATCTTGATTTATCTTAAAATCTTTGACTAGATCCATGAAACAGGATTTGTAAGGTAAATAATAAAGCATGGTTAATTAATCAAGCAATTATTCGCTTAATATCTACTCTGTTACATATACTTGAAGCATTGGGGAGTGGCGATTCTAAATTTCAATCCCTGCTCTTGAGGATTAAAAAACCTAATTACAGAGAAGAACTGAAGCATTAAAGTCATGTGCTCAGTAATGTATAATAAAAGCGAAAGAGCTAAATACTGAGGTAGAGCTTATGTAGGGAAGAGTTCCATTTTTGGAGAGGTAAGGGAAGGACTTGACCAAAACCACAGATACAAAAATTAAGATGGTATACCTGGGGGAGAGGAGTAGAATTATGAGGAGTCTGGAGCTGCAGGTGTATGTTGATGAGTGATGAGCATTTGGAGAGAGAAGAGGGAGGACCCAGACAGCCAAAGGTCTTCAGAGGCACATAGCATTGTTTTTCTTAATGCATTAATAAAATAATGCCATTGGAGAGTCTTGTACATCATGTAGCTCACTAGGAGTAAGTAGGCTTGGAAGATAAATCTTAAGATATTTTGTCTGTTTGGTTGGTTAAAACAATGAAATAGCAATAAATAAAAATAATGTAGCTACAAGAATAGTTATATATATTTCCCAAAATATTAGAATTAAGGAAAAATTATCAATTCTCCTATAATTGGTGTGCTTTTTATATTTCTCACATAATCTCTTAAGGTTTCTGTTAGATCCTAAATTCATCTTTGTTACTTTCATAAAAAGTCCTATAAATTAGATTCTTCTACAGCATATGATATATTGAGGTATAATCATAATTATACATGGATATATTTATGCATTATTAGAAATATAGGAAATTAAGGAACAAAAATAAAAGAAGTGATGCATCAGTTAAACCTTTTTAAATGTTCCAAGTAATAGAAAATCCAATCCAAACTGACTTTGGAAAGAAATAGTTTTGATTAGCTCACATAAGTAGAAGGTCCATCTTAGGGCAGGATCCAGAATTGATTCATTTCTGTTCACCCTCCTATGAGATTACCTTTCCTCTGAAGTTGGCTTCTCTCTTGGCAGAATAGTTGCACCAGTTCTTGAGTTCCCTCTTTCAGGGCCCAGAAAGAGAAATATCTGGTTCTGAAATTCTCTGAGAAGGACAAGAAAGTATCTCCCCCCAAATTCCTCAACTAACTTTCCCTTGGATTTCATTGGCCCCAGTGGTGTTACAAGTTTACTGATGGTCAGTTCCTTTGCCATTTGATGACAGAATGCACTGGGATGTCAAGAAAAGTGGCATTGCCCACATTGGATTGGATAAGGATGGCTACCTCTGTGGAGGAGTGTGACTCCAGGCAGCAACACAATAGGGAGGATTGCTGGGGAGAGTGCTGAAGTGCACACCACCAACAAACCAGTAGAATGATGGTTTTAGGAGGAAAAGGTACTCTTGCTCAGTGGCTATGCAGAGAGCATTAAAGACTCTTGGCAGAGTGTTCAGCTCTTTGAGAATTTAAGTCCTCAAATTTGGATGAACTTTGTATTTCTGTGTGCCATCTTCTTTTATTGCATTCTTTTTATTCCTCTGATCTTTTTACCATTGTGATTTCATGTTTGTTGAGTAATAAAATTGTGATAATATAGTATGGTAAAGGTTGCCTTTTATAAATGTTTTTATCCTTTACTTTCGGATACTTTATAGAGAAAATATTCTATCTAGTCACGTATCTGTAATATAGGCTGTTATACAACAGAGAGAGAGAACAAAAAGTCAAGGTTAAAGGCATTAGCAAAGATATATCAAGAGTATGTCAGAATAGATGCAAAAATAGATTTGAAAGAACAGGAAGTATTTTGATTAGGAATCGTTCTATCTGTTGCTTAATTTTATCTAATAAAAAGTAAAAACGCAAAATTGCATGCCTTTCCCTCAGAGGCAGACACCTACACACTTTATAATTTAATATTGCTTTGCTTGTTATTTTGAATCAGGAGCTTAAAATTATAGACAGTGCAAGAGACTGCAACTCATGTGTATTACATTGGAAGTGGTGTGGACAACAAATATGAGAAAAGAAATATGGAGAAATTTTTTGAAATTGACAAACTTTTTAAAAGAGAATATGAATAATATTGGAAAATATATACACATATAACCAAAATTATATTATGTGGGGAGAGAACTTGGTAGATGAAGTCAATTTCACCATATCTAAAATAAAATGGACCTAAATTTGAAGCACCATATTTCCTAAGTTTTCTCCACTTAAGCATTTACAATTGATCCCAGAAATATTTTAGAGATTGAGAGTTTTGAACCCAGATAAACCTGGGATTGGATCTTATTATTGATATTGGTTGGAAAGGTTTTTATTTTCTAAAAGCCTCAGTTTCTTCCTTAGAAAAATTGGAAAAATAGGATAATCTCTTGTGGAATAACAGATGAAAGAAGGAAGGAGGAAAGGAGGGAAGGGATGGGATGAAAAGAAAGAAAAAGGTAAAAGACAGACAAAAAGAAAGGAATAAAGATTGGTGAACAGTAGATATGTGCATAGATGAAGAAATAAGGCAGGATGAGCAGAAAATAAAAAGGAAGGAAAGAAGGTGGGAAGGAAAGAGGGAGGGAAGGAAGGACTGGAATCTCTCTCCGGGGATGAGATAATACATGTGGAGTACCAGGAAATAGAAAGTTTTTCAATAACTGGTATTTATTATTCTCCTATCACAGAAAAAATAAGATCTCATGATAATTACCCTCAGTCAAGCAAAAGTTATATTTTGTAACATCTCAGGATAGTTCTAGGTATTGACTATCCAACAAAACATGTGGTGTGACCTCATCTCTCTACAAAAACTCCAAAGACACTTCTAGGGAAACAATCCCCCAGGTGATGGTTTTGTCTTTGTTTTGTAACCCAAAATAACTATGTAGCACATCTGTGATAACACTACAGCTTCCTCATAGGATTTCCCTGACTCACAGTATCACGATATTGCATCATGATTGAGTAACTACAACCTCAGAGATTATCTAATTCAGTCCTCAATTATTACTAATAGGTAAATCAAGACTGTAAAAGTTAAATGACTCCCCTTGGCATATCAAAGAGCCATCAAAAATTCTCACCAAAAGTCTTTGGGTTAGGAGAGGAGAGGTTATGTCATAGTAACAACAAATCAAAATTTTGGTGGATAACTTAACAGTCGTGCTTTGTGTTGGCAGGGACCACTGCTCTTTAGGATCCCATAGTTAAAAACTAGTCGAATTTTCCACCCAGTGCAAAAATGTTGACTTATTATTTGTTTTGCAAGTCATGGAACCTCTTCAAAAATATTTATTTGAATGGAAGAAATCATTAATTTAAGGGTAGACAATTGTATCATTGGGAAGTTCTTGTGTTTAGAAAGTTCTGCAGTATATCTGTAATGTTTTCTTCTCTCCATCCATTTATCCATCCATCCAACACTTAGCTAGTAGCTCAGGTAGATGCAAAGATTATTTAAGGCATGCCTTCCCTGGACAAGGAAATATGTGTCCAGAAGCAGTGCCTTGATTCTTCAAGGGCATCAAAGGAATTCCTGACTTTGCCCTGGGTTTCTTGTTTCCAAGACAGATTTTCAAGTTTCTTGGACCATTTTTCAAGACCATGCTTTACAGACTCTTAATCATCTTGATTTTTTCCCCTCTGGACATAATTCTAGTTATGCCTGTTTTTAGATACTGATTTATTGAATAAAAACATTTATCCGCTGAAACAATGTACCCAAATCTCAATGAACAAAATGTGGTATAATTCAGAAGAAAGGTCAGAGTTAGACCCAGATGTTTAAGGTTCATTCTCCTAGACTTCACAGTTAAAACCAGAGGACAAAACACAATCAAGAGAAAGGAAGAGACATTTTCAGAGAAACAAATATTAAACATTAAAAGCAAAGGGGTAGTACAAACAAACCACTGGCCCTTGCCTAAGAATTACTTGTAGTTCCCTTGAAGTCATAGCAACTCTGTAAAGTTTGGAAATGTTATTATGCTGATGCAGTCAAAAGAATCCATAGGTAAGAGGAATGTAGCATCTAAATTGATTTGGATCTATGTTTCTATGGCTTATAGAAACCTGTTTGCTCAATGAACATAAGAAAAGGAGATAGCAAATTACTATGTTGTGCTTTCAAAATTAATTCTGCATACTTCCTACCTTCCCAGATATTTGAGATTTAAGGTCTTGACCATTGCACATTTAAGCTTCAGATCAACTGTTTTCTATATCAGAGGGGGTAAGGTTTCACTTCTGTCAGAGTGCTATGAAAACCTTCGCAGTGCGCACATAACTAGTGAGACATAGGGAAGTCACACAGATATTTTAAAATAATTTGCAGGAGAATCAAACAAATATTAATTTGAATATTAAGCTCTGTATCTCTTAATAACTGGTAATTTTCTCTCCAGGCACATTGATGGTATCTTTAAAATGCTTTGCCCAGCATTATCGAAATCAGTTAATCCCAAGTGTCTGAATTTCAAAATCCAGAAAAATGTGGAAGGTGTCACTTTCCTTCTTTTACTAAGCAAATATTTTTCAGTTCTCCTGTGATTTTCATTATTTTATTTTAAAAACAATGCTTCAACTGTCCAGTATGGAAGACACTCATAAAACAAGCACAAAATAAATTATATCCTTTCACAAGAAAAGAGGCAGTAAACTTACTGTTTTTTTTTAAACAGGAGTTTTAATGAGATATAATTTACATACCATCAAATACATCTTTAAAAAGTTCAGTGGTTCTATTATATTCATTGAACTACACAATCATCATCACTGTCTAATTCTAGAATATTTTTATCATCCCCTCAAAAACCCCAATTACCTCTTAGCAGTCACTTCATGCTCTTACTTCTCTTAGCCTTTGCCAACTTCTTCCCCCAGGAATCTGCATATTTCTAGGCATTTCATATAAATAAAATCATAAAGTCTGGGGCTTTTTGTGAGTGTTTCTTCACTGATTATCTTTTCAAAGTTCTATATTGAATCAGGACTTTATTAATTTTGATTGTCAAATAATAATCATTTATGTGGACATAACATATCCACTTTTTAAAATAAAATATATACTTTTTGAAATGCATAAAGATTACAAAATTTTACTTCTTTCATAACACACATGTGCAACTTTTTTCATAATACTGCCCATCATTTTAGGACTACGTAGCTATAATACACAAAGTTGAGCTCCAGAATCCAATTTACTGCAGCTTTTTGCTTTAATTAAGGAATTGTTGAAATTCAATTTCATAAGTATATAGGAAAAATGAAAGTAAAATTTTAACACCATTAGCAATATTGAATTAACATTCAATATTGTCAGTAAGGTGAGATGCAAGAAAAAAAATAAGCCTTCATATCTACACTTGCTTTTGTTAAGAAGAGACGAGACTCTGGGAAACCAGGTCCATGGATTCGCTTCCAACAAAGTTTCAGACTTGAGTGTCCCTAGGAGATGCCTAGTATAATTGGACTGTGTTAACCTGTATTAAGATACTGCCAAAACACTTTACATTACTATAAAACATTAGCATAAGAAGTTTCCTCTCATGTGCTATTATTTTACCAAGAATCAGATCTTTGACAGGGATGAGAAGTGAGGAAGTAAAGGAAAAGTTGGACTATATCTACATTCACATAAAACACAGAAAAGATAACTTTTATTGAAAACAATTTTTCTAAAAAAATTTGCTGCCTATCCTGAGTGATGGGAAAAGAAAGGATAGTTTTTGTGGCTCTTTCATAGTCCAGGACTTTATATCATACACTCTTCCCATTTTCTTCTTCCTCTCAGATTCCATGTACCGTACCTTATTCATATAAAAAGAAAGAACATTCTAGGCAAATGTGCCACATGATATTTTCTCAAATACAGAAATGTGCTCTCTGATACTAGAGGCAATCAAAGGAAGAGTGTCATGAAATGTATGGGAGTGGAGGGGGAAACAGTCTCCTAAAATTCTTCCACATTGAATGTTCTATGATTCCTTGGTTTTAGCTTCTTTTAAAATCCAAGAGAAAAAAAAAAAGATGAACAATAGAAGAAGATGCTGTGACAAGCACCACAGTGACAATAATTACTGGTTACAGAAGTACTATAGTACGATGTAAAGAATTCTGTAAGAAAGGACCTCAGCTTAACAAAACAGTCTGCCACTATTAGTCATGTGGCTCCGGACAGGTCTGCTCCTTGAAGCCTTAGCTCTATCATCAGCAGTATATGTTAACAAATTTGTTCCTGCCTCTCCTTGGATTGTAGTGGGAGCTAAACGATATACTATAGATGGGAACGCTTTAAAAGTCCTAGACTGCTGCTCAGAATTTGCAGCACGGTGGCAGTTTGAACCCTACACTGTGGCTGTTGGGAGGATGGCAAGCTCCATAGCCCCCCACTTACCTGTGACATATGTTCAGATGCAAATTCCATCTGTAGCCACAAATAATACTCAATGAGAGAGGCCCTAAGAGGAAGATCAAGGTTCTCATGGGATTAGGGGAATAGTTTTTAGAGAAGCAAACAAAGAAACAAACAAAAGAAGAGGAGTCCACCAATATTCTACATATCACATATATTCCCTTTTTTTGTTTGTTTTGGTTCTTCTTTTCATTTAGTTAAGTTATTTGTCTAAGTCCATCTTTTTATTATATCTTTAAATAAGCTTATTTGAAATTAAAGACACTGGCTTATTTTGTGAGAGGCTAATGAGATCAAAGGATTCATGGAAGAAAGTTTGGGGATGACTAATTTTGAGATGCTAATTCATAGTTATGATTTTAGTTCATCAAAACTTGAATGATCATTGATCATTTTATTTTTTCCTACCACTGAAAGGAAATCTTGTTGAAGTGAAAAAAGCTATTCATATCCCTATAGTTGCTGATTAAACAATTGTCATGATTGAGAAATACAAAATAGATTGCTCTATTAAATATGACCTAAATTTACAAATGTAGAGCATAAAAAACTGCTATTTGATCAATAAAGTTGCCTCATTGTATAATTTCATGTTGACAATCATTCTTTTAAGTGTCTGGCTTCCATTAACATGGAATGGTTCACAACTTTGGCATTTAGCTCCAATTTAGCTCCACATATGATCTCTGGAGGCCTCTCCTTAGATCCTGGGTTTAAATAAAAGTGAAAAATGACCTTTTTGAATTCTTTCAATCCCTCGCAGATATCTAGGGGACATTATTCTGTCTTCCAGTGCTCAAAGTGTAGAATTCATCTGATTATGTGCAACCACATCCAGAGTAAAACTGTTTCAGATATATGTGTGATACATTAATAATCAAAAATTGACTTTGTTTTTAATTCCTTGCCTGGAGCATCATTTTCCAGTATGTTCTTTTAAGGTAATTATTTTGGCTTTTAAATGAACAGGAATTTTTTTCAATAAATATATATTGTTGAAGGACTCTCTTGAGTACTATGGAAGAATGACATGAAGGACAGATTTGCAAAAACATTGTTTTATGTGGAAAGTTTTGGGTTTTTAAAATTCAGATTTCTGAATTTAAAAATCTCATTGAAATCTGATTAACACAACATACTTGCTGATCTTTATTACCTTTTTTAATGGTAGAAAAGTCCCCAGACATTGGATACAATATATCAGTTGATTTGTTCATTCATTCAGCAAACATTTCTTGGATTCTGGTTATATGTAAACAGCACTCTAGGTGCCAGCAACACATTATTGAGCAAGACCAGCAAGTTCCTATTCTTACAGAATCTACTTTACTGCCAAAGAAGAATGCAAATAAATAATTTCAAAGGAAAATTTTAGGTAATATCAAATGCTATTTGATGAAAATAAAGTAGAGGAATTGCTGGGAGGCTTCTTTAGGCTGAAAGAACAGTAAATGTGTCTCTAGGGAGAGACTTTATGCTGTGTCCTGAATTATAGGATGGGGTAACCCATGAAAGAACTAAGAAAGACCATTCTAGGCAGAGAGGACTGTCTATATAGGAATGAGTGTGGCTCACACAAAGAAATGAAAGGAAGCAAGCATGTATAGAGTAAGGGGTGGGTGGTATTAGACAGCAGCAGAGGTTGATGGGAGAGGTGGTGGGCCATCATATAAGTTCAGCTGAGCTACAGAAAGTCTTAAAATGTTCTTCTAAGTGGCATTGAAGAACTTAGGCAAAACAATAATATGAAATTATTTTTTTTAATTTATTTTTATTCTACTTTGTTATATATGACAGAAGAATGCATTACAATTCATATTACACATATAGAGTACACTTTTTCATATCTCTGGTTGTATACAAAGTATATTCACACCATTTGTGTCTTCCTACATATACTTAAGGTAATGATGTCCATCTCATTCCACTGTCTTTTCTACACCCCTACCCCCTCCTTTTCCCTCCAACCCCTCTGCCCTATTAGAGTTTATCTAATCCTCCCATGCTCCCCCTCCTAACCCCACTATGAATTAGCCTCATTATATCAGAGTAAACATTTGGCATTTGGTTTTTTGGGATTGCCTAACTTCACTTAGCATTATATTCTCCAACTCCATCCATTTACCTGCAAATGCCATGATCTTATTCTCTTTTATTTAATATTTCATTGTGTATATATGCCACATTTTCTTTATTCATTCCTCTATGGAAAGGCATCTATGTTGGTTCCACAGTTTAGCTATTGTGAATTGTGCTGCTATAAATATTGATGTGGCTCTGTCTCAACAGTATGCTATTTTAAAGTCCTTTGAGTATAAACCAAGGAGTAGGATAGCTGGGTCAAATGATGATGCCATCCCCAGTTTTCCAAGAACTCTTTCACAATGGCTGCACCAAGTTGCAGTCCCACCAGCAATGTGAGTATGACTTTTCCCCACATATTTGCCAAAACTTTTTGCTGTTTGTATTCTTAATAGCTGCCATTCTGACTGGAGTGACATGAAATCTTAGAGTAGTTTTGACTTGCATTTCTCTAAGTGCTAGAGATCAATAATTGTTTCACATATTTGTTGATTGATTGTATATTCTCTTCTGAGAAGTGTCTGTTCAGGTCCGTGGCCCATTTATTAATTGGGTTATTGGAGTTTTTTGGGTTTTTGTTTGTTTGTTTGTTTGTTTGGTGTTTAGCCTTTTGAGTACTTAGAAATAGAAAATGCAGTCATGAAATTCATCTGGAAAAATAAGAGGCCCAGAATAGCTAAAGTAATCCTTAGCAAGAGGAGTAAAACAGGTGGCATCCCTATACCAGACCTTAAACTATACTACAGAGCAATAGTAACAAAATCAGCATGTTGTTGGCACCAAAACAGACTGCTAGACCAATGGTACAGAATAGAGGACACAGAGGCTAACCCACAAAATTACAATTATCTTATATTAGACAAAGGTGCCAAAATGTACATTGGGGAAAAGGTAGCCTCTTCAGCAAATGGTGTTATGGAAACTGGAAATCTATATGCAACAAAATGAAATTAAACCCCTCTCTCACCATGCACAAAACTCAACTCGAAGTGGATCAAGTACCTAGGAATTAAACCAGAGACCCTGTGTGTAATAGAAGAAAAAGGAGACCCAAATCTTCATCATGTCAGATTAGCCCCGACTTCCTTAATAAGACTCCTATTGTGCAAGAAATAAAATCAAGAATCAATAAATGGCATAGATTCAAACTAAAAAGCTTCTTCTCAGCAAAAGAAACAGCGAGGTGAATAAAGAGCCTACATCTTGGGAGTCAATTTTTACCCCTCACACATCAGATAGAGCACAAATCTCTAGGGTATATGAAATTATGTTTTTAAATATATGCTCTGGCTGCAATAGGAATGCTTTATAACAAGTGAGGAGCAGAGGCAACGAGATCAGAGACATCACAGATATTCAGCTGAGAGACTTTGGCCAAACTGAAAGTAGTGAAGAAAAAGAGAAGTGCTTCAGACTTTGCTACTGGAATGGATGTGGGAGTTGGGGAATTAGAATCTGAAAGCAATTTAGAAAAAATTGCTATTGATAGAGGAGGAAGACAAGGAGAAAGGGTAGTTGAGAAGGAGAAAAGCTTGTGTTGTCAAGGAAGCCAAAAAGCAACGGAAAATATTTGAGGAAGGAATTGGACCAAGATACTAAGATAACAGAGGAGGAAATATTGCACTTAATAGTGTAGAAGTGAGTGGTGATCTTGATATGAATAACAATGTGAGAACACTACTGAGGTGGATTGAAGGACAACAGAGAGTTTGGATGCCTCTATTACCAGGTTTTGCTATGAGGAAAGCAGAGAAATTAAACAAGCTGAAGAAGAGTTTGAGGTCAAGATACTTTTTGCTGTCATTATTTTAAGATCAGTGACATTTAAGCACATCTGTGTACATCCTTAAGAATAAATGAGAAGACAGCAGGAGAAACTAAATGCAAGCAATTGATGGAATAATTGTAGTAGCCATGATCTGAATACAAAAGGATGTGAAATTTACCAAATACATGAAGAGGATTCCTCTGAGAAATATAGACGCAATCCATTCATTAATGAGAGAGAAAAGAGAAAATATGGGTACAGATAGCAATGGTTGGTAGGACTTGAGGGAAATGATAAAGATCTCAGATGGTTGGTAGGACTTGAGGGAAATGATAAAGATCTCAATATGTAAAAGAAATACTAAAATCAGTGAATGGAAAGGATGGTAAGTAGTAGTCTTTCTGTGAGCTGAAATGATGAGAGGAGGTGCATGAAATTTAGGGTTATAGTGGAAGATCATTTTTTAAAAGGCATTGAGGGTCTTAGATGTATATGATAGTTATATTTTGTATTTTCTCCTTGAAGTGTTGGGTAGTAGTGACTAATCTCCTAAAGTAACCTTGGCTTATGAGCCTGAACAGGTCCTACTGTCTTAGCACACTGGACAGTTTTCTACTGCTAAGACAGTAGCAACTGAAATGAAGACTGGTAATAGGGCTTAGTAAAGAAGAGAAGGCATCAAACAAAACAAAACAACAACAACAACAACAAAAGGTAAGGCAGGGGATGAAATAATCCTGTAAAGATCATGTACTGTGTTAGACAATTCAACAGCTCTTTTGTTCTGTAAACAATCCTGTCACTTGGCTTTGTCATCCTCATTTTAAATTTAAGTACATTGGAACTCAACAAGTTAATGAATCACCAAAATTTATACAATTAGAAAATGGCACAGTTCTTCCAGTATGAATGTAAGTTTGCATTATACAAAATTCCATGTTTTTACTTTACCTTCTGGAAAGTAACATTTGACTAGACTTGTGGAAGAACATGAAAACAGAATCAAGGATAAGATTTTCATCCTTGAGAACTGGGAGAATTATACTATTAAATATTGAAAGGGGCTGTTGTGTAAAGAAATATAACAAATTCTATTTTAGATGCAAAATATGAGATAACCAGTCCAACATTTTCATGAAGTTTGCAAACCACAGTGAGAAATCTAGGTCTGAACATCACTGTGTGGAGAATAGCAATACGAATCTGATCCATTCAGAGATCAGAAATATGTAGCCAGTCCTTGGTTTGTTACAGGTCATGCACCTTCCGTGAAACAGGTAGTGCAGAGATCCTGCTCTTCCAGTTCTTGTGATCAGGCCAGAAAGGTTTCAGATATGTAACTCAGGGAAACAGGCATGACTTTGTTAAAAGGGATAGGAAAAGGGAAAGGGGGATACTCTCAAGGGAGAGAGTGGGTCCTCTGAGAGAGAAAGACAGCACGTCCTTCCTGCCCTCCTGTTTTATTGGGAGTCCCAGGGAAGTTTCCAGAGAGTCCCATCCAGGGCTAACTCTTGACTTTGACTAACAGTAAAGGAACTGCATGAGCCACCTCTGAGAAAGGATGGTGCGCTGCTCACAGAATTGGAGATTTTAAAGAAATTGAGTCCCCTCTGCGTTTGCCTCGGTTTCTTGTCCCCTTAATTTATTATCCTTTGAATAGCCTCTTCCAAGTTTCCTTTGTGAGGATCTTGATGTTTGGGCTGTCAGGATGATGGGGGTTGTGACATGGTTTTCAGTGAAAAGGGAGGGTTCTGGAGACTTGGTTACAAGAGATAAAATTTTAAGACTGGGGAAGATTTTGACACAGACGCCCACATCAGCCAGTGCTTGTCTGTCAGATAAGGCTCCCTGTGGTTTTAATAGCTCTTCATTGTCTTTTCTCTCACTCATTTATTAACAGTTTGACCATACAATATCTTTTGAAATGAGTTAGTACCCAATTTATAACGTTTTAGCTTTCACAGATTTCATGATTTCTCTTATAAAAACTTAAAGATCTAGTGAGAAACGTATTTCCAATTGTTAACAATGTTAGCTATAACAGCAATGCTGGGCTTTTAGATGGAGCAAATCCAGTTTGCCACTTGTCTGACCGAGGCCAGCTCCCATGTTGAAATTGCCTGCTTAGATCCTGTAGAAAATTGAATTTTACAATCTAATATGGATACATGTTAATTTTTCATTAAAAATTGAGCATCTTCTATGTGCAGGGTAGTTTGCTAGTCAATGGGGAAAATAGCAATTGAACAGATGGAAGTACTCTTTAGCATGAAGAAACAGATGGTTGCAATCAAGTATGTTGTCTGTTATGATGGATGGAGAAACAATGGTGTTTTGGAAACACTCAATAGAGCATCCTTCTTGAGGAATGTCATTGAAACTAAAACTTAACAAGGATTAAGAGTTCACCACAAGAGGAAGGAGCAGAATTTCTAGGGTATGAGTGAACCATATTTAAGGAACTGAAAAATCTTCATTATTACTTAAATATATAATGCAAGCAAGAGAATGGGAGAAATGAGGCTGGAGAAGTTATGAGGAGTTTGCTAAACTAGGGAGTTTGAACTTTATCCCCAATCTTTGCTAAAAGGGAGTTTGAATTTTATCCCCAAATCTGTAGAAATCCATTTAAAGCTTTATCTGGGTAACAGTAATATCAGATATGTATTTTAAAAAGATAGTTCTAGTTGCACTCAGAATAGATTGTGAACAGGGAAACCCAAAGGCAGAGAGACCAGGTACACTGGGCTTGAGGGAATCTGTGAGAGCTAATGACAACCTGGCCCAGAGAAATGACCTTGAAGATGAAACAAGGATACGGATTGGAAAGGTGTTTGGGAGACAAAATTTATTGAATTTTGTTATCTGTTTGATGTCTTGATGTCAGGCTAAGGAACAAAATAGGGCCCAGATGACTCCCAAGTTTCTTCAAGAGGATGTGAAAGTAAGTTAAAAGGAGGAAGACATAAATCCAGGTGTGCATCACATTGAGGGAGCAATCTCCCCAGAAAGGAGTTGGCTATACAGGACACAAGAGTAAGTTTCTCTAGAATAAACTGTATACTTAGCAATTTATTTGATATGCTTTTGATTTGGAAATCGAATTGACAGGCATTTGACAGAGCTATTTGAGCACTTGGAGGAAATTAAATATATAGAAAACTACATCAAAAATGAAAGTAGCTCAATGGCAGAGTGCTTGCCTGGCATGTGTGAGGCCTTGGGTTTGACCCCAGAATCACAAAAAAAAAAAAAAAAAAAAAAAGAGAAACCTCAGGGAGGAAAAAAAAACTTTCATGAATGAAAACAAGATCCACATTATACATTATTAGTGATTGACTGCAGTTTAACCAAAAAATTTGTAAGTATATGGGGAAGATGAGGAGAAAGAGTGATGATGGTTAGATGGTGATCCAATTTTTCAGCTTTCATGATATGAAATGGGAGATGGATGGCACTAGAGCAGATTATGCTAAGTGAAGCTAGCCAATCCCTAAAAAACAAATGCCAAATGTCATCTTTGATATAAGGAGGGCAACTAAGAACAGAGCAGGGAGGAAAAGCATGAGAAGAAGATCACCATTAAACAGGGACGAGAGGCGGGAGGGAAACGGAGAGAGAAGGGAAATTGCATGGTAATGGAAGGAGACCCTCATTGTTATACAAAATTACATATAAGAGGAAGTGAGGGGAAAGGGGGAAAAAAACAAGAGAGAGAAATGAATTACAGTAGATGGGGTAGAGAGAGAAGATGGGAGGGGAGGGGAAGGGAGGGGAGAGGGATAGTAGAGGATAGGAAAGGCAGCAGAATACAACATACACTAGTATGGCAGTATGTGAAAAAGTGGATGTGTAACCGATGTGATTCTGCTATCTGTATATGGGGTAAAAATGGGAGTTCATAATCCGCTTGAATCAAATGTATGAAATATGATATGTCAAGAGCTTTGTAATGTTTTGAACCACTAGTAATAAAAAAATAAAATAAAATAAAATTGATTTAAAAAACTATAAATTCACATACATTCTTTGGAAATAAGGAAGAAATTATAAGAAGTGACAACTAAAATAGTTGAAAAAAAAGTATTGCTGGGAGAGGGATTATATGAGATAAATGTGAAGATAAAATATTGAGATAATGTTTTATAAAAAAAAAAAAAAATTAATATATAAATGAAAATAAAAAAGACAATTGGACTAGAAAAGAAAAATACCTAAGATTAACCCTTTGGTAGATCTGAACAAATCTGACCATATTATGACACTTCCTTGGAAAATGACCCATGAGATACTGATCAAAGTAAATGTTCAATGCTCAAGAAAAACTTAAACGATCATTTAAGCAAATTAAATGACATAAAAAGTCAAAATGTATCTTCATCAAGGTGTGTCAATTTCTGCTACATAATTTTTTTACTGTTTCTTAGACTAGTTTTCTGATAATTACATGTTCTAATGTTGTTCATTTTGGGACTCAGTTCTTTGTATGTGACTTGTCAGCTTGTTAGACTCTAGTGAAATGATTCTGTATCAATTCCCTAAAGGCTGATTTCATTCTAGAAGTAATTCCAAATTGCTGCCTTAAGTAGGTCCCAATCTTGACCAAAGAGTTAGGCCATTCTCTGCTTTTTTACGGAAACATAACATCATTTCACAATACTTATAAGTCTGACCTTGCGTAGAACTCGTCACTTGTCCTAGGTAAAATTCATCATGTGAACATTTGCTTCCAAAATTTAGTAGAGCTGTAAGAGGCCATGAGTCAGGATCTACCAGGAGAAATATGTGCTATATGTTTTTAAAATGTCCATTAACTACAAAATTTCTCAAAAAGAAACATGAATATGTTGTGGAATCAAATGCAAAATTTATCTGAATTGTGAAGATGCAAAAAATGTTCAGTGTATTCTATTTTTAGAGGTACTGTGGTAGAAATTTTTACAAGAGCTTGGACTAGACTTCAGAGGTAATAGTTCCTCAGGTGTGAAGAAATTATGGAAAGAAGAGAAGCAAAAGATATGAATATATAAACTGACATTTCTTGCTTACAAGCTAGTATTATTTAATTCAAAAGGTCAGCTCCAAATTTCCAAAAAAAGCCTTTAATTATAGAGACAGAGAGCTGCTGGAAGCTAAATGTTTGGTGTCTAGAAAGTGCTGAGGCCTTGGATTCAGGCAGTCTTGAACTTAAAGTCCATCTTGGAAAAGGTTCCAGCATCAGGCTCTGCCCTGGGTAAAATGGAGAAGACAGCTTGTACCTTGCAGTGTTGTTTCACCCACCTATACTTTTTGTCTACTGACCTTGTGGCAGTTCTTACTGTTTGAAATTAAATAACATGATGTTTGTGAGGATGGGGCAAAATGTAAACCTTCAACAAATGGCAGTGATTATCATGAGCTGCCACATCACAAAGAACACCGAAAAGTTGTCCTTTTTTTCTATAAATTGAGAAGTGAGAGTCCCAAATTCCAGAAAGTTAGTTATTTTTATTTCTACATTAACAGTGCTACCTAATGAGAGAAAGTCTTTTGCAGGTACTTATTCTTCCAAAATTTATGTGCAAATTAAATTTTAATGAATTCCTAGAGATATTTATCCTTTCTATGCAAAGAGGCAATTTCATGTTTCCATAATGAAACTCAAAACAGCACTGAGTCAAGTCTTGACCAGTCAGATATTAGAGGAAACACCAATGTTGTCCCTTTAGAATGATTGTTCTGCTTCTTATGTTTCTGGTAACAAAGTGACTTTGTATTTGAGTTTTCATTTTGGGGTATGTGCATGATATTTGTGGCTCAGGGCATGAAGTTTTCTGTTTTCCTCAAATTTTTAAATAATTGAACTAAAGATTTTTTTCTCCCTTCTTTTGAGATGGCAGTACAGGTTAGTTACGTTGAATTTCATTCCCCTGCTTTCAATGGAGTCTTTTGTGTGTTTCAGTGGTCTCTAACAGGAACAAAGCTTCTTTTTTTGTTGTTGTAATTAAACTCATCAACATTAATAATGGCTGCTTCTGTCATCACCAGTGAAGCACTGCTTACAGAGAAATTCTGTCTCTGAGATATGGGGCAGGGCCAAGGCCAACAGGGCCCAAGCCTGGAGGACCGTGATAGACAGAAGTCAGAACTCTGTTTAGAAAAAATTATTCATAGAAATGGAGAGAGGGGAGGTCTTAGGAGGGAGCGATGGCATTGTCAAATGGAATAGGAAGGTCAAGTAAGACAAGAACTGGATAATCCATTAGGTCAGGCACTAAAGTTTCATGGGAAGACAGTAGAAAGCTCTTGATCTTCCAGTTTTTCTCTGGGTCAACCCATTCAGCCATTCTCATGCCCTCAGCAGTACATGGAAGACTCAAATCTCACGTGCCAGCTCCACTCTTTCTCTCAATCTTCAAACTTCTCCATGCTCTGAATATACTTGAATTTTCAGTCAAGTCTAATGTCCCCTTTGACTCCTGTCTCCAATCCTATTTTCCTGGACTCAGTTGGTAACTGTCTATTCAATCCTACGACCAGGACCCTCGTCTTTTACTCTTCCTGCTTGTTCACTTTTCACAGCAACTTCTTAGTCTGACCTCTCCACTCTCCCTTGAGATTTCATCAGTTTTCCTCATTATCTCTTGGAAGATCAATGGAACAGTCTCATTGACAGTTTTTAAAGCAGACTTTCTCCTCGTTTTATTCTTCACATAGCCAACAATGATACATTGCCAGTGTAAATATGACCAGGCAACTGTCTAAGCCCGAAATGTTGCTGAAACATAGACCTCCTTCTTGCCTCCGGGCTTCTGCTGTTTCCTCTGCTGTATGCCATTCTGTAATTCATCTCAACTGTCCCTTCCTCCCTTAACCTTCATACTTCACTCCTCAGCACAGTTATTTAACTCTCCTTGTGCCTCTATATGACTATCTGTACAATGCTGCAATTTTATTTACCAAACCTATGGTAATTTTTCACTTAACACATATTTATTGGGTGCTTCTTCTATTCCAGGGAAACAAAGATGAAGGAGAAAAACATCTATACTATTCCTCCCCTAGTAGAACATGGGAGTGGGTCTATTTATACTTTGTTTCATCAGGAAATAACACAGACTTTAGTCCAAAGTTATGTTATCACTACATATTTGTTGCTTAAATATTAGAATATGATTTTGTCAAAGTGGATTATAGACATATATACACTAGAATATATGAAAACACAGTGAGGTACAATTAACCCTGCTTTGCAGGGAAGTCTGTCTAGCAGAAGCGCATTGCCATAGAGAAAACTAGAACACAAACTAATTGGGTTTTTAAGTAAGAAATTGACCCTTAGAAAAAAAATGGAATTTTCTTGATAACATAGTTAAGGATGGAGTCAAATTTCAAATCTAAATTTGTGTGATTCCAAAGCTTACAATCTATCCCTTATTTCCACCAATGGAGAAGAGACTGGTTACAACACCAGCATCTTCTCCCTGCTTCATGAACATTCACAGGGCTAGTCAGCAAAGTTGGACCTTTAGTTACTAACAACTGATTAGGTCCCAGAAAGATATTTTTTAAAAGCAAAGTCAGCTTGCACTAAAATGAAAGTCGAGAGTAAATGCCATTCAGCCCAGTTGTTCACACACCAAGCACACTGATAGATTTTAAAGCCAATATTTTATTAAATGTCAAATAACCACAAATTTTGCCAATTAGTAGTTAGTAAAAAAGTAACCAAAAGAAAAATCCCTAAGTCATACCTGTACATGCACATGTACACATCTCTCTTAAACTTAATAGCTATATCAGAAATCCATCCAAATTGCCTAGAAACAATGAAGGTGGATCAAAATTTAGAACAACTAAAGGTGTGCATTTTCATTTAGCTTTTCCTTTTTTCTGTTTCTTTCTGAATGTAATTATTAGCTTGCTACTATCAAATAATTAAAAATATGGAAAATAAACAATATTTTCATTTTAAATTTTTAAATGCAAATGATTTCTGAATAGCAAACGAATGACAATGTATTATATGCTATATTTTCAAATTAATGTCTTTTATTCCAATAAATCAGATATAATCCTTTTCTTCTAAGACAATGAGGAATGTTTAAAAAACAACTTGTTTTTCCAAAAGGGAAAAATGATTCAACTACATTTTTGTACAAATTGTTATTGAAAAGATCTATATTTTTAAAACAGTAACAGGGATATTTATTGTGTTCTATGATAAAATGCCCATGTATTTATCATACTTGCCATCTTTCTATAAGAAATCAAAGAATTCTTCTCTGCATCACATTCAGTATTGCTAAAAGGCACTAAGAAGAACCATAATTTTTCCCTTTTCCTATAGCTGAGCCTTATTTGATGCTACCAGCACTCGTCCAGCCCCACACCTGCCACACCAGCCTTACACCACCACTCTTACTAAGACTCTAAGGTCTTGTCTGACCACAAAATCCTAACTTCTCTGACTGTCCATATACTACTGGCACCCAGTCTTAATTTGTCCTAACTGTATCTCTCTCATCACACCCACTGTTAATGTCTTACCTAACACATTTATTATTTTTCATCTCTTTTTCTCCCCCAGTCTCCCACCTACCTATTTTGGTCACAGGTGCCAATTGTTTCTCAAAAACAAAAATATGAACAAGTTCCTTCCTTATATTTGAGTATTTAAGGGATGGATGTTAATGTGAAAGACTGGTGTAAAATAGCTTGGGAAGGCACACAAATCCATACATTGGAATTTTCTAGATTAAGGGCAAAGTCTAGGGATGTTCCTTTTGGTATAAAATGTACTTTTTAAATTCCTTTCTCTGTTATAGTATGTATTCTATTTACAATCTATATACAGCTGTTATTTTTTTCCTGCATTTATAACCACTAGTTGACTATACACTCCAGGAATGGAATTTTTAAAATTTCATCTTTAAGTCCTGTCATTGTGCTTTCCCCTAAGGATATGTGTTCAAGAGTTGCTGAGCAGAAGCAGTTTAAGAGAAAGGGAAATGGGAAGGAAAGAATAGAGTAAGAAAGAAAAGAGAGAAGGAGGAAGGAGATAGGCTGAAAGAGAAGGAGAGAGGAAAGAAAGATGGCAATACATTATACGCTATATTTTCAATCCAATAGCTGTTATTCCAATAAATAAGATATAGTCTTTTCCTTCTAAGACAATGAGAAATGCTTTAAAAAAAAGAAAGAAGAAAATAAAGAAATTAGAAGTTCACAATTTCAACAAGTACATGTATAAAACCATTTTTTTACTTCAATATTTCTAAGAGTTGGCTCTTTTTTTAAAGGGAGCTATTAAGATTTGTTAACTAAAGAATTTTAAAGCATTTTATTGTAATGTGCACAAAAAAATCTTTTTCTTTGAGATAGCTTTCCATGAACTTGGAAATGCTATCGCCTGAACATTTTAAAAGAGAACTGCTCAGAAAACCAGCCATTCAGTGATGCCAACTCATTAGACAATTAGTCCTTTTCCCTGGTAAAATCCACATGAGCCAACATATGGCATCAACAATTATTGAATATTTATGATTTTATGTGAAACATTTCAGGAAAAGATTTTATCTTTTGAAAATTCACAGACAGGGCTGAGGATGTAGCTCAGGGGTACAGAGCTTGCCTAGCATGCTGGAGGCCCTAGATTTCATTCCCAGCACCACAGAATGATAATGATGATGATAATGATGATAAAAGTTTACAAATAAATTGTATGTTTGTACTTGAAATTGAAAAATAAACAGTTTATTCACCATCACCCCCCGGAACTGCACTTTACCATAGAGCCACTCATATTCATGACATTTATAGTGTCCTTAATTTCCCAAGCCTGAGTGTAAAGATAATAATAAAATGCTAAACCAAACTATAGTAGTTTGCATTTGTATAGCCTTGTGGGTTTAGCAAAGTGCTCTAACATATACTCACGTTTACTCTCTTTTTAAGTCCTAGCTGTTAGTAGTCACTGACTTGGAATCTTCTTCCCTAACCCTCCTAAGATGCTATGATGGCTTGCTGCTTCTCCCTGTCTTGGCCACTGTCTCCTCCCAACTGTTATCACTTATCTCTTTTCTTTACCAAAAAACAGATCTGATACTGAAGAAATGTGAAAATATGGAAGTGGCTTTGTACCCAGACAGATTTGAATTTAAATGTTGGCTCTGGCCCTTGCTGGCTCTATGACCTTATAAATGCTGAGTTTTCAAAATAGGAATAATAATGCTTTCTTCGAAATGTTGTAAGAATTACAGATGGAATATTGTACAGTGTAGTTTAGTGACCTGCCCTATGTAATAGACACTCAAGAAATTGTTGCTACCTTGCTATTATGGCATTCTCCTGCACAGCAACATCCATGGAAGAGCATCTATTTACTAAGAAGGTACAAGATGTTGAAGGTCTAAGCTTGGAGAAGAGGAAGACAGAGTGTGGGATAAGATGGGGAGGAAAAGAGCCAGAGCTGGAGACCTGACACTGGCAAAGGCACAGCAGAGCAGAGCAGGTGTGGAAACCTTACAGATGTGGTCTTGCAGGATGGCGGGGGGTTGGGGAGGATGTTTGAGGAACAGTTGCAAGAAGAAATGCAATGAAGAAACTGGAAAGGTAAAGGGCCTTGAAAGCCAAACTAAGGATTTTTTTTCTGAAGAGAACAGAGAGCTGTTGAATAATTATGAGCAGAGAATGGACCTAATTACATTTTCTTTTCTAGAAGTTTATGTCGTGACCTCTGATCTCAAGAATTGTTAACCTAGTCCACAGATCCCCAAGTCTGGGTTGCATTGAGGTGATTTACAATCTCCCTAGAATTACATGCAAATGTGTATATTTGTGTGTGTTTTGTGTGTGTACACATGTGTGTGTGTGTCCTCATACACATTTTTCTGGAGAGAGTATTTGTAAGATTTACTAAAAAAATTATTTTAAATGACCACCAAATATTTCCTTCAGGATAAACCTGGTCGATTGTCACTTTTCACATTCTGAATAACATCTTTTCATTCTCATCACAAGTTTAGAATATAGCTACTTGCATGTTTTTGTCATTTCTAATAGAAAGGTATCTGTGCTTTTTCTCCTCCAGCAACTTCCCCTCCTCCCCTTCCAGCTTTCTGCTCAGGGAACTACCCTGCTGAGAGCCACGGCTGAGTCTGTATGGCCCCTGGCATTTTGCCAACAGTATTGATTGACAGGCGCCTCTGCCGCAACTTTTGAGTTCTCGCACTATTTTGGAGTTCTCGTGGGGATTTCCGGGGATTCCCCGAGAGTTCCCATTGGTTGGGGAAGTGCAGGAGGAGGGATTTCCGGGAGAGATAGTTCCGGCTGGGGGTTCCGCGCGTTCGGGAGGATTCCCCGGGAGCTGTGTGAAGTGTTTTCCTGCAGTTTAAAAATAAAGTTTGTTCCTGCTTCAGTGGCTCCTGATTTGTGCCCAGCCAGACTGCTGCACTACCCCTCTCTCAGAAGCTGGTTGAACTCTTCCTTCTTGAACATTTTCTCATATTTCTTCCCTATTCTTCTCCAGCACAAACACAGGCCACAGTCACAGCATTCTGGTGACCCAGCTAGAATAGGAGAGAATAGACGAACAGACCAGTGGACTAGAAATAGAAGATCCAGAAACTGACCCATATTTATGTGGAAATCGGACATACAAAAAACTTGCTTTGCAAATCAGTGGGAAAATGATGGATTGTTTTAAAAGGATGCTGGAACAACTGGTCATCTATAAGGGGGGAAAGAATGGATTACTTCAAATCATTCACAAAAATGAATTCCAGATGGGTCAAATTAAAACAATGAAGCTTTTAGAAGAAAAGAAGTTGGATATCTGAGCAAATTAAAACTGAAAGGTAAAATTGACTATCATAAAAGTCACCATCAAAAGATACCATTAAAAAAATTGAAAAACTAGCCATATATTGAAAGAACTGTCAAAGAATTAGTATCCAGAATATGTGATGAACTCTTTCAAATTAATGAAACAAGGAAGGGTGATCAACTTTATTAGTAATTAGGCAAAATGTGTTACATTTTAAACACCACAGAGAGATTAGAAAAAATTGAAATAATATTTAAATACCAAATTTTAAAAATGGTATGGAGAGATTGAATTCTCATCCTTACGGGTGAAAATTTAAACAATTATGGCCACTTGAGAAAACAATTTCCATTACTTGATGAATTTGAACATGTATCTAACTACTCAGGGAAGCTTTTGGATGTGTGCACTAGCAACTGTATGTAAAACTATTCCAGGCAGCAGGTCAGAGAAAAAACTGGAAACAACCCCCCAAAATACCTGTGAACACTACAGTGTGTAAAGAAGTTGTGTTATAAGATGAATAAAGTAGTAAAAAGTGAATGAATGTTATTTACATCAATGTGGAATAATGTTAATCACATACAATTGAATTAAAAAGAAAAGTTGTAGAAGAGAGCATACATGATTATCCCATCCATACAAATATAAATCTAAACAAATCTAGGAAGTCTATATTTTGGGGATTACCAGACCTCTGATAAAAGTATGGAGAAAAGTAAGGGGATATGTAAAATAAAATTCAAAATATTCAAAATTGGGTTGCCTCTCCATGGGATGACAAAAAGGAGACAGAGAAGTATTAATAGGAGAATCATATGAATGGATAAATAGGAGTCTTTATTACCAGGATTTTAAAAGAACATTCTTGTTATATGCACTCTTGTGTAAGCACATTTCACTAGAAAAATGTAAAAAGGACAAAACAATCATAAGATATAAACAATGACCCAAAAGGACTTCATTCCTGTCCTTGGACCAGGAATGTCCTTGGCTTTCTTCCGTATTTCTGCAGCTGTTTCAGTCCCCCTGCCCCTCCTCTTCACAAACTGTTACGATGGGCTCCTTTCTTTATGACCTCCTCCTTTCTAATTCTTTAGCTTTATTCTGTTGCCTATTTTCTGCCTTCTTCAGCTGAATGCTTACTTCATTCATTTTCAGCTTCTTATCTTTTCTAATATAAGTATTGAAGGCTGCAAATTTGTCATCAGTTATTCTTCCTATATTCTGTCATTTTTAATATTAATATTCGCTATTTATTTGTACTTTGTAATTTTCTTTGTCATTTCTTCTTTGGTGTATGAATTGTTAAATTTTAGTTTTTAAATATTTGTCAATATCTTAAATGTTTAAAAGTTGTCTTCTGCATAAAAAAATATATGATTCAGTTGCATTTTTACCAATATATGTTCTTTTTTTAAAAAATAGTTTTATTCGTTTTTGAGGGACCTTTATTTATTTATATGTTTATATGTGGTACTGAGAATCGAAATCAGGGCCTCACACATGCTAGGCAAGCCCTCTACCACTGAGCCACAGCCTCAGCCCCCAATATGTGTTCTTTTTGATATTAAGCCTGTGAAGTTTATTGAGACTTCTTTACATCTAGTACACAGTCAACTGCAAATTTTCCATTTTTAAAAAAGTATTCTATAGCAGCTGAGTCACTGTTCTATATGAGTCTATTAGAATAATCTCATTAAGTTTTAATGTACCACTGAGAATAGCATATAGCTTGATTATTTTTAGTTTTAATCCACTTTGCTGAAATCCTATTAATTAACTGGAGAGATTAACCCATACTTATTGATGGCAATTATTGATATATTTGTATTAATTTATCTCACTATTATTTTTCATTTTTATCCATCTCATTCTAAGTCTTATATTTTTCTATTATATTTATTAAAGATCTTTTTTTCTCCTTATCTCTTCTAATAAGGAAATCATAACTTTATTTCTATTTTTTTTAGTTGTCATTCTACAAATTTTAAAATACTCTTTTTTTGTTGTTGTTGTTTTGTTTTGTTTTGGTACTAGGGATTGAACTCAGGGGCACTTGGCCAAGAGCCATGTCCCCAGCTCTATTTTTAGTATTTTATTTAGAGATAGGGTCTCACTGAGTTGCTTAATGCTGAGGCGAGCTTTGAACTCTCAATCCTCCTGCTCACTTTCAGAGCCTTTGGGATTACAGGCATGCACTACTGTGCAGGCTTAAACACACTTCTTTAACTTGACTCACATATTTGAGTGAATACATACCCTCCTCTCCCAAAATTGGAAAAATCAGAGAAATGTTTTTAATCTAATTATCTTTCTCCTGATAAATGTACATTTGTTTTTCAGAATTTTAGTTCTACATTGATTTTTTTAATCCAATAATTAGCTATTTTATTGTTGTCTTATATAGCTAGCATTTGTTTAGATTTAACCACACATTTTCCTTTTTTCGTGTTTTTAAATTTTATTGACATTTCTTCTGTCAGACCTCTCATTTGGGATCATTTCCTTCTCAATAAAAGGCATCTTTTGGCAGCTGTAGTACAAGTCTCATGGTGGTAAACTCAGTTTGTCTTTCTGAAATGTTGATTTTTGCTCTTTTTATTAAAAAAAAAGATACCTGTAAATATAAGATTCTTTACTCTCGGTAATTTAGGGATAGCATCTAATGAATTTCTGCTTTAATTGGTGTTGAAAAATCAGCTCTAAGTTTTTAAAATTTTTCTAAATTTATTTTTTTTAGTTGACACATAATATTTGTACATATGTATGGGGTATTGTAAGATTATTCAATTAGAATATATAATGATCAAATCAGGGTAATTAGCATTTTCATCTCCTTTAACATTTATCATTTTTATGTGTTGGGAAGCTTTGAATTCTTCTTTTCTACTTATTTTGAAATATGTCACTAATTGACTATAATTACCTATTGTGCTATAGAACACTGAATTTTTCATTTTATGCTCTGTAATTTTAATATCTGTTTTGTTTATAGGCCTGATTCTTTGTTTTCCTGTAACATCTCACTCAATGCAATTATTTCATTATACATTTAACAATTTTTTAATGATCCTATGTTTATTGGAACTTTGGGAAATAAAGGCTTAAATTGAAAATTCATACCTTCAGAGGAGATTTATGTTTGTTTTTATATGGCATGAGGAGGCATACTGATATATAACAGATATTCAGTAAATATATTTTAAATGCATGTAGATGTTGTAGGCTAGCGCGCATTCATCCCAAGATCTAAGTCTCCTCATGCTATTTAGTAAATATCTGAAACAAGTTTGTGTTACATATTCTTTGAATTGGGATTGTCTTCAGATACACCAAGTGTAAAATTGTCTCCTCTTTATCCTTCACCTGGCTAACTTAATATTGACTTGGGAGATCTCTGTTTTTTATTGCTTTTCGGGGAATACTTCCGAAAGTCAGCTCAAGCACCATCATTACACAAATTGTGCTGATATCCTACCTGTGTGATTCCATTTACTCCAATGTAGTTTTTCACAGTGTATTTAGATTTATGTCTAAATGTGAAAGCAGAAAGAACCTGGGCTCAGCTGCTTAGTCTTAATTACTTTTGTTCCTTGCACTTTGCCTAATTTCTAAATGGTTTTTTTTATGAATCAATGAATGAATAAATAAATGAGTGAATGAATGAATGAAATAATACCTTTTAGAATATACATTTTTAGCCCCCAATATTTTTATTTTCAAGTTTGGGGATTTTCTCTTTTGTCTTGGTTATCACACACATAAACACACACACACACACACACACACACACACACACAAATCTATTTGTGCCTCAGGTCTAAATGTCTAACTCAGAATCAGCAATTTAAACTGATAGCTTCTCAAACTAATTTCTTCGATTAAATTGTTTCCTTTAGTCAAAGAGAAAGAGCACGTTAACATTTAAATGTTTTAAGACTCAAAATACTTTTATTTTGTGAGATATCACTAGCAAAGGAAAACCATAATCATTAGTTGCTCAATTAGCTATTAATTATATTTGTTATATTCTACTATACTGAAGAATTGCAGCTATTTCAGAATCATTCTTCATTTGCATTCAAAGCTTGAATATTGAAAAAGCCATTAAATTATCATCTTAATTTCTTTACCAGTTTGTTGACACCATGACTCATATTAAGAATTTCACTCATATTAAGAAGCTTTATGAAACGTGGACTCTGCTGAGATTGTTTACCTTTCTGAAGCTTCCCATCCAAGGAAACTGTGTCAGCTAGAATTTAGCACTTTTCTCATTTTCCCTTCAGTTATCTGTGCATGCTCTCAAAAACATTTATTCAGCACATACTTTGTATAAGAAACTGGGCTAGTCATCTTGGTATACAGAAGGGAAGTAGGTGTATACCAAGATGAATCAGGCATGACCCTCCTGCCTCAAAAACTTCCTTATCAAGTAAGAAGTAGAAGTAGATTACTATAAAGGTGTCCCACTGTATCTGTGGATATAAATGTCATTAATTTCTAACAATTATCAAGTTTTACTATGGGCCAACCACAGTATTACATTTTACATTTCATCATATCTAAGTCTATTGATTATAGGATGCATCATTTTTATAATAATATAAAGAAAGAAAAAGGTACTCCTTAAAAATAACTTACTTTTAATCATAAAAAGCATTCCAAATATCAGAGATGTTAGGATGGGGAAATGCAGGACTTAGAATTTATTAAAATATATTAATTCATTTAATCTTCTCAATAACTCTTCATGTTAAGTAATTTATTATTCCCATTGTATAGGCAAGGAAAATGGTGGTTTCAGAAATGTTATGTAACTTGCACAGGATTGCCCAGGTAATAAACAGATAAGCAAAGACTGAAAACATACTGATTAGATGCCAGATGTGATCCTCTTTAACTTCTATACCAAATAGGTCTTGGATTCTTTCTGTTATAACATGTTCAGGAATTTCCACATCTTTTGTTCCTGATGTGACTCGTCATTTAAAATTGAAGATCCCTGGGACTTCTGCTAATCCTTAAGAGCATTTGAGAATTTAGTTGTGATAATGGAACAATTTTAAAAACAAGCTATGTTTTGAAAAGCATTAAACTAAAGAAAAGACTAAACATTGCTTAAAATGGTTAGCATACTCAGACTAAAGAATGGTTAGTACATCTCACTAAATCAGTGATGAGGTAATTAATTTTTTAAGTGCATGAATATATAACTAACCATATTGCAGGTAGGTGAAGATGTAACAGTTCTAACAAAATGGTAAAGACTGTAAATAAATTTGAATTAACTTTTACTATGTATGTAGACGTCTCTTTTCCTGTTTCTTTAGAAGGAAAATTAGTATTTAGTGGAAACTGTCCATCAAAGTACCCATTAAAATTTTCTTTTTGAGATTTTATAAAAAGAATCAACAACATTTCTTTCTTTACAAGATATTGAAAATTAATCCTAACATTACATGAAATGTTGCAGATAATCTCTGTAAAGAGCCAAAAATGACTAACCCAAAGTAAGAAACTTCATATTTCATCTTATGTAACAAGTACAATCTACTTTTTAAAAACTAATGAGTTAAAAAATAGCAACCATGTGCTACATTATTTTTCCCCATAAATAATGAATTACTTGTAGGAGCAAGTGGTAGTTAAATATACTGTGGGCCAATTGTATAGTCATGGATACCAAAGACGTCATCTGTGAAAACGCAGCAAAACAGAAGTGTCGAACAAAAAAGATCTCCTTAAGATAATTCTTCCAGAAATGAATAAAAATTCTGTCCCAGCTGTTCATATCTTGTAGTCATCAAGATGAGTTGGACAAAGCTAAAAAACTGAATTTATTATTTTCAAAAATATAGTACCAGAAATACCTACATTAAAATATTCAGATCACCAGTATACTTGATAAAATTGCCAACATTTTTCTACCTCCTTCCCAGACCTGCTGTATTAGTACCTATTTGAGTAGAGCCTGAGAATCCACATTTTAAACAAGCACTTCCATCCACTAGTGATTATAGCATGCTGAATTTGAAAACCATTTCTTTAGCACCTGGCTCTTCCCCACCTACTACTTTGGTCTGATACAAAAAAATGAACTAACCACCAGTGATATTTTTTTCACCGAATATCAGAAGTTAAATGTTTCATTCATTATGAAGCAGTGTAGGGGGATACCAAAGACATATAAATAACTGTTCAACCTGATGAAATGGAAGTAATGCTTTATGAAATGTAACATGATTGCACAAAAAGAGAATTGAGGTAATCCTCGTAGCTGCAGGAATAGAAATAGATGCCAGAAGTTATTTCCACAGAAAAGAAATAAGTAGGATTCAGCAGCAAATTGAATGTAAAGGGCAAACAGAAGGGAAAAGAATGGAATACTTGGGGTTTTGCATCTGGATAGCAGAAAATAATGAGGCATGAACACGGACACAGAACGTGAAACCACTGTGAAAACAAGAACACGGGTATGAGAGAAAGTCAAGTTTTTATAGCTGGCTTTTTTACTACTGCATTGATAAAAATCGTGCCTTGAATTTTGTTACTAAGTTTATGTATGATGGACTTGACCAAATTGTGATCTAATAAATGATTATTTTCTGTTTCAGCAATTGTTCAACTGTCAAGCTCTACGAAAACTAAGTATTCCTGATAATGACCTTTCAAGTCTGCCAACCTCAATTGCTAGTTTAGTTAATCTTAAAGAACTCGACATCAGTAAAAATGGTAAGATTCTCATCTACAAATATCTTGATTTTATTGAAAATGTGATTTTTTTGTTGTAAATGACATAAAATAACTTTTTCTTTGATTTTGTTAAAACTATAAGTTAATTTTTTTTAAAAAATTAAATTTTAAATTATAATGCAAAGACAGAGAGCCTCTCTCTTGTTTTACCAATGTGTCTGAAATACTCAGGCCTTTTCTCTCTGAATTCAGACATGTGATGTCTCATTGAGAATATTCTTCTGCCACTTCATTACTTCTTCCCCTCATTCTCAGAATATTTCTAACAGTTTTCAAATATTACCTACTTAACAAAGCCTACTTTCTACCCTACATGAATTCATACTCTCAATTTCTCTTACTGGGCTCCACACTTTCCCCTATCTTTAATCTCCTCACAATATTGTATAATTGACTCATTTACTATGCTAATTGTCTATCACCTTCTGACCCCCACTGTAAACTTCATCATGTGGTGGGAGGGACTTTTCTCTTTTGTTTTACAAGATGTAGCACAAACAGAGATGTTCCCAGTAAATAACCAGGGCTTAATAGTATTTGTTGTATATTTGACCAAACTTGTATACCTGGTGTTTTTGATGATAATGATGCTCATGTTGATATTCATGTTAATGATATTTACTGTATTCATGGAAGGGAAGTTTCGTCTTCAGAAAGCCTTCTGCAACTTTATTAATTTATCATTTATCTCCAAATGATTTCAGCTCTCCTTTTTATGAGAATAAAGCAATGATCAGTCACAGGGGTTATATCTAGGCATTATGAAGATATGAAACATGACCTGTTCAGCGTTAACTTTGCCAGTTAAACTTTGTGCTTGTGTGCACTTGAGCAAGTAGTGCTGAGGGTATTTCAGTCAGTATGCTTGGTGCCAAGGGCTAGACATGAACAAAACAGGTCGCTGCCCTCAGGAAGCTTATGTTCTAGTAAGTGACTTAGACATTGAACAAGTGATTATAGATTATTAAATAAGCAGGTGTGTGTAAAGATATTTTTAATGTAAGGATATGAATATAAAAAGGATGTAATATATTCCATGTGGTTAAGGATGGTTCCATATCACTATAACCAAGCTCAGACAGCATCAACAGAAGTTAGGAAAAACTGGCTTGATAGTCTAGGTAAATTAGAAACTGTTTTGTTAAAAAGACCACCAGAAAAAAAAAATTCCCTAGTCACATGAAATATGATATCCCTGAGGAATCTGATGCTACACAGAGCTCCATGATAGTATCCCAGTGGCCTTGTCCCTCTTTATTCTGCCAGGAGCACTCCTGCAAAGATATCGGCATTGCACATTCCTCTAACATTGTCAGGCCTTTGCTTAAAGGGTCAAGCCTTCCCTGACCATCCTGTTTAAAGTAAGATGCAGCTGTTATTATCCACTAAAAGCACACCCATCCCCCTTTCTTGGTTATATTTCTTTTTCCCACCTGAGAAATTGATGTCCCATGTATTTAAAATACTTACATATCATGTGGACTCACCTTAGTAAAATTAAAATTCAGTGATGATCCAAGTTTT